>NC_083233.1:59562407-59862407 GCF_032191835.1 Heteronotia binoei
GAGGCCTCCTCCGCTGCAGAAAAAGACCAGCGCCGCTTCCTTTCGTCTTTTCTTCTGCCCCTACAGGGCACGTTGCCGGCAGCCGAGGCAAGCCCCAAGGTCATGCCGGCTCCGGGAAGCGGCCTTTCGGCCCCGCGCGATGCGTCGGGCGCCGAGTCGTCATCTAAAAAAGGATCTCTCCCCCGACGTGCCATCTGGCCTCTATTCGCGCCGCGGCTTGCGTTTCGCTCGCGGTTTCCGCGGCGCCGCTCCTCTCTCCGAAGGAAAATGGAAAGGGGGGGGGGGGAGGAGTAGTGAAAGGAAGAAGAACTGGTGAGTGAACAAAGGGCTGCAGTATTTAGACAAGGGGTAAAGTAGAATAATTAGATTAGGATAGGAAGGAGAAGAAAAGGATCTGAGGAAAGTTTTTTTTTTTTTTTTTTTTTAAGAAATTAGTCTCTCTCCAAGAAAAAGAATAGGAGCCTATTCTAAACACTTGCTCTCCCTGTTGAGGCAGGAACAGAACTGAAGGGTGGTTCCCACAGCCACAGGAAGGGGAAGATCTTTTAGATTCCTGCCTCCCTGATTGGACGGTGGGAAAACACCCAAGATGTCCTCCGCCTCTTAGGGAGAATTGCACTGCAGATCTTCTCAAGAAGATATACAGCCCCAATCACTCTCCATCTAGCCAGACTTCCATGTATCCCATTTCAAACTGGCATGATTCTCATAATGTGAGAAGAGCCACTTTTCTTACCACTGGGGGCAAAAACCCAGGGCTCCAGCCTCCTTGGCTGAGCAGGTGGGACCCAAAATAAAGGCTGTGGCTAGAAATTGACTGGTTCTGTCTAGCTCACCTCCACTATTAGTTCATGTCTTCCTTCTCCCAGTACCTTCTGGAAGACTGGGAATTACTGGCTCTCTGTTTGCAGGGAGGTTGCTTTTTTCCAGCATCAAGGTACATTCAGAGCTGGAATCTAGAACCTGCAGCCTGTAGTGGCGCAGTCCATTCATGTCCCTGCATGTGAGAACCAGGCCATGTTTGACTTCATGCAAGTGGCAAGGGAAGTCTCCAACTCTTTTCCTTCCCTGCTTATATTTAAATAGAGAAATGGCAGGTTAGGAGGGGCTGTGTAATCCTTTCCCCTCCAGCCAATTTGTCTATTCAAAATCCACACACACACACCCCCCACAGTCCACTTCTCTATTATCTATTATCAGCAAAGAAAAACACTGTGCCCCTCTACCTCTTCCCATGCAGGCAGAGAAAAAATTTGGAGGGTGTGGCCCTGAGTTAGAAATCAGCAGGAAGAAAAAGGATCATGAAACCTCTTCCATTCTTGTGTTCTTCTACTGACATGTCAACCCTTGCATCTTTCATGCTTCCCGTCTATAATGCCACAAGGTTAGAAGGAACATTTTGTCCTGCAAAATCCCTACAGCAGCATTTTTTCTTAAACTAGCACCTAAGGCAGGGGGAGAGGCACAGATTTCTTTAAAATCTGGTATCCGTCTGGTACTTGCACACACTGAACTTCCTGACATCTTGTACTGAACAATACTGGTGGTCTGGTTCTTTCAACCTCCGTGGAACGTTTGTAGGAAAAGCTGAAGCATTTTTTCAACTGATAAAACTATAAACATCTCCCCCAACCAAGAATTCTGCTTAAGGGACTGAAAGTATCTAACTTTCTTGTATCTGCACGTGTGCAAACACACATGCCAGAAATTTCCAAACAGTATACTCTCCTGAGTTTATGGTTTCCTCTGTCCCGCTGTCAGCAAGCCAGCAACAGTGGTGGCTGCATTCAGACAACCCAAGAAAACATGGTTTGCTTAAGTCTCATGGTTTCATGCTCAAGTTTCAGCACACTCATTATTTCCTTTCTTGACTGGCATACTAACATGGGGGCGGGGGGGGTGTAGAAAAAGCCCAGCAGGAACTCATTTGCATATTAGACCACACACCCCTGACACCGCCACTATTTCACACAAGGCTTTTTTTTTTTTTTTTTAAAGCCCAGCAGGAACTCACATCCCCTAACACCAAGACAGCTGAAATTGCATTCCTGCTCCAAAAAAGCCCTACTAGCATCAAAAAATTAATAGAATGTAACAAATTTTGAGTCCTGTGCAACCTTTAAGATCAACAAAGTTTAATTTTGGGTATAAGCTTTCTAAAAAATTCCCCTTGACGAAACTGCATGCAAAATGCGTAGGGGTTGTATTACTGTTAAATATTCCATTTCCATGCTAATTAATAATAATTGAGGACTGTTATATCATCAGTTTTAATCAATTACAATCTTTTTTAAATACAAGGTGGAATAGACCGAAAACATTTTATTTTTATTTAAACATTTGTCTCTCTTCCTCACTGAGGTAGCAGCAATCATAATTGTTATGTTAAAAATGATAACTGGAGTTGAGAAGTGAAGCATTTTGGAATGCCCTATTTCTGATTTATGTATTATACATAACATGAATGTCTTTAATAAATATAAATATTTTATATGATTAGTTTTTATATACCCCATCTCCCCCTTTTTTCTGTACCCCCGTTAAGTCGTCTCTAAAATTAAAAAATAAAAGGAAAATATTCCATTTCATTCTGCACCATTTTGTTTCTTCTTTGGTTTGCCCTCCTTTTTTTCAACACCTGGATGCAACCAACAGATCACAGAACACCAAAGGGATCTGCTGGGTCAGTGAGCTGAGCTTCTCCAGACAGCAAAAGGAATCACACCTAAAGCCCACGCATGACAAGCACCGTAACCGTCTTGCCACAAAAGCCAGTTCCATTTCGCCCAGTCAGTTAACTGAGCAAGCAAGATTGTGCAAACAGCCAACACATTGAACGATGGGGTTGTGTTTGTTTTATTTCCTCCTTGGCATGAGCACAATACAAGCAAGAAAAAAAAATCTGCTATTGGAAACTCCTTTTGTCAATATTAGTGGGTATTTGCTGGGTACTGGCTTGTAGCAGACACACGTCTGGCTTCTGCCAATACAGATGATACGTCTGATGATATCAGTGCAAAGAAAACACACACACCTTGAGGCCACCTAATTGCCACAGATTTCAGGCTAAATGCTTGCATATGAAAAGGCGGAGAAGTGCACCAGGCATGGAATCAGGACAGCTTAGTTCTGTGTACGAACTGTCAGCTTCTTTCTCTTGGAAGACATAGTCCAGCCCTCAAGCCACTACTGGCTCCAAGATGGTGAACCTTGTAGACCGTGATGGACAATAACTATGGACCAGTTCCCCCTGCCCTCATTCTCGCAAACCCAGAGGCAAAGGGCTTCCTGGAAGGAATTGTAGCTATGGCAACAGGCCTTACCAGCTAATTTCTGTAGGGTTTCAAGCCTTGACCCACTTCCTCTTCAAAATGGCACCAGCAGCTCCCTCTACAGTACTTTGAAGAGTGGATCAGACCAGATGAATTAAAAGTGCACTACTATTTGAAGATTGTCTTTATCTTATAGAGGCCTATTCCGCCTTTAAAAATCCTTAACAAATAGAAACCTTTATACAGCTGAAAAGGGAATGTTTGAAAGACTTTTGTGCACTGAAGAAAATACGATGGTCTTTAGACATCCCAAGACAGCAGAAGCCATGCACTTCAACCACCAGAGCTGTGCATATAGGATGTGGCTTAGGGGGCTGTCGAGGGAGGGGAGAAATGATGAAAGTCATCCCCCCTTGCACAAATGAAGTGCCTTTCTGTACACACAAAGGCAGGTTTGCATTCAAGCCAATAACTACTGGAGGAATTGTTCCACTTCAAGGTATTGATTGTATTCTGATGCAAAGTAATAATCCTGCAATGGCTTAAAAGGAACTGGGTAAATCTTTAAAAAGCAAATCCATCCCTCCCACACACACACTCTTATGGATGTTTTGATCCCCCTTGCAATGGCACATAGCTCTTGCTTTTGGTTCTCTATAAGCTTCCAGACTATCCTGAGGTTTACCACACAACCAGTCAGTCCCCACATAAAAATATTTTCCCATTACCACCTGGCCAAAACCTTACTGGTCCTGAGCAGAATTTGATCCTCCTGCCCAATTGGCAACAGAGATGGATTTATGCACAAGCTAAGGCCCCTTTCACATTACTGTTCTAAACCGGATGTTATCCATTGCTGGCCCAGTTCTGAGTAAAGCAATACAGGGACAGAAGTTTCATCCAGCAAATTTCATTCCATTAATGAGCTGTTTCTGAAGTGGTCTGGCCATTTCAAACACTGCCACACTTTTTCCCTGACCCTTTTTTGCCATGTAATCTTCCTTGAACATTTTAAAAAATGTTCTAAGTTGAGCGCTATAGTGCTAAACCAATATGGCACATCTCACTGTATTTCAGTGATGCCAAGGCAATGGTGCCGCTGTAGCACTGAAGTGCTGTGTTGGTCTAAGCACTAAGTGCTCAACTTAGAATAGGGTTGCCAAGTCCCTCTGCTGCTGTGGCGGGGGACTGCTCTCTCACACACGCTTTGTGCGTGCAGTGTGATGTTGTCACCCAGAAGTGACGTCATCCTACCAGGGACATCATGCCAGGGATGCTCTAGGGCTCTCAATAAAACTCTATAGTACCAGTGACGTTCCCACCCCAATTAAGAAAAAGATGCATTTTTTGGTTGCAGCTGCAGAACAAATACACAATACACCAGAGAAAAAACAGTGGTACATATCGCAAGCACACAAATCTGAAGTCAAGCTTAAAGACTTCTCTGGAGTAAGCTGTCAGTGCATAACGGGCCTTAAATTTCCATTATCACCCTAGTTGTTTCCAGAAAACGAGGACCTGTCTCCAAATTCTAACCCCACAACCTTTGTTCAGCAATGTTGCTTTAAACACCCCACCCAATTGGCTGGGAGTTCTTCCTTCCTTCTTACAATTACACCAGAAAAGAAACTGTCCCTACATTTTGCTTGCGAGAGCTTTCCTGACATCAGCTGACCTTTGACATTCTCACTGGCTGACATCACGATTACCATAGAAACCAGGGGACCAGCATCACTTCAAACATCTGGAACTTTAGGCAGCTTCCCTTCAAAAACAACTTCTTATAAACTTTGGGGAATTAATGCTAAAACAGGAAGTCAGCTGTTTAGTAAGACTGCACCTTGTCCTTTTCAGAGGGCAGATAGTTTTTTTCCAAAGGGTGGGAGGGAGATGGTTGTGGCAGTGAGAGGCAGAAGGCCAGCATGCAAACTAATGCTTGAGATTACTGTTTGGATCTCTAGATGCAAAGTTTAGCTGCAAAGAAAGTTAAACTATGGCTGCAGTGTTGGGGAAGTAGGTTTGTTCCCAGCTCCCCATGGCGTCTCCCCCCAAATAAACCTTCCTTTTACATCACTGTTTTCAGTTCTAAGCAGACCGATATTCACACTTTGCAAGAAAATGGTGTAAGAACAAATGTTAAATACCTCCTTTTCCTACTGCTACAGGCCTGATCTGCATATGAGGGGGGGAGAGAGGGAGAGAGAGAGATGTTTTTCAATGCTTAATTAAGGTATCCAGACACAAACCCCTGGGGCTCAGTATCATATGCGGCTTGCCCCCAGACTCCTGAACAACTTTCGGTAAAGTACGGTAATTTCACTTCTCAGAGTTTAAACACTTCTAGCTGTGAATTGGAAAGAACCTCTGCCATTTGTCCAAGGAGCTGGTGATGGCAAATATGGTGACCTCTCACCATTTGGTGGTCACTGGAACCTTGTAAGGTAGCCTGGTTTACAAATGCAGCTCAGGGAGACAGAAATGAGGCAGTTGAATTCTGAGGTGGAATAGGTGTGACTGTGTCACTTCATACAGGTCAAACGTGTTTTCAGTGGTCCTTTAGGGGGAAAAACCCCCAGCAAGCAGAAAACTAGTAAAGCAGAGAGGAAGCTGAGATAAAACCACCCCTCCCATGCACATTAATTCAAACCGTTTTCGCACACAGCTTACCATGCGGTCACATTCCTGTTCTCTCCGCAGCATCTGTCAGATTTCCCATTATTTGCGCCGGAGTTACAGGAAGTGCCGCGGCTTTTGCGCAGCAAACGTTAACTGGGTTTTAGCGGTTTACGTTTGCTATGCAAAAGCCGCGGGACTTCCTGTAACTTCGGCACAGATAATGGGAAATCCGACGGATGCTGCGGAAAGAACAGGAACGTGACCCCATGGTAAGCTGTGTGCGAAAACGGTCTCATTTTTTTCTTCAGCTCTGTTCTTCATATGGGGAACACTCAAAAATGGACCCACACACACTTGTGACCTGGTATGATACAGTCTTCTCTACCCATCAGGATTCTGCCACCTCATTCTGCTGCATGGGCTGACTGTACTTTCACACACACAGAGTAATGCACTTTCAATCCACCTTCAATGCACTTCAGCGACCATTTGCAAGTGCATTTGCATAAGACCGAGTTGTTCAAGCAGGCCTTCGATGCTTGATGGAAAGATGGCTGCCACCGGACATCACACAGATTGCCGGTGATCACTGTTTGGAATTTTAATGCTGCTTATAATGTATGGATTCAGCACTATATAATGGTTTTTAAAAATTGTAATATGTTTTTAAACTGAATTGTAAATTATGGTTTTATATATTTTATTCGTTTAACTGTGTAAATGATACTGTGAGCCACCCTGAGTCTGCTTGCAGAGAGGGCGGGATATAAGTCAAATGTAATAAATAAATAAATAAATAATAAACAAGTGTATCTTGCCATTTCACATGGTAAAAGCCAGTTGCAAAGTTCATGCAAAGTTCACATGGTAAAAGCCAGCTGCAGAAGTCCCAGAGATGCTGATCTTGCTTATTGGGTTCTGTGGGACAGGAAAAATCCAAACCCAGAGCTCCCTGTGCTCATGCCCAATAAGGGTGGCCAATCTCCAGGGGGTGACTGGAGATTTCCCAGGATTACAACTGATTTCTAGGCAATGGAGATCAGTTCAAAGGAGAAAGTGGCTGCTTTGAAAGATGGATTCTATGGCATTATGCCCCACTGCGTTCCTTCCCTTCCCCAAATTCCACCCTCCTCAAGCTCCACCCCCAAATCTCCAAGTATTTTCTAACCCAAAGCTGGCAACCCTAATGCTCAGCGTTCTCCCCACTTCAGGAAGAGAAATGAACGCTAGCCGCTTTGCAATCTGGCAACAGACCCTTCTGGAATGACTCATTTGTAGTGTGAACCCTTCTTCCAACCCAAGAACATTTCCTCCAGGGGAAGAGGTTCTTAACACCAGAAGAAAGCTTCACATAGGGCCAGGTCTCATTTTGGGCAGAAGCTCACAAGAGCGGAGCTCTGGAACCTCTAAATTTTATTGTGCTCTTTGTTTCTTACCCCTACTCCAAAACAATACTCGATTCTGTGCTCCATTGTTCAAACCCCCTGTAAGAATTTTGTTGGACTCTTTGACAAACTTTCTAAAATTTTCCCCCACAAAAAAAAGGGAAAATAACCAAAACATATAAAACAGACCGATGGAAATCTTCATCATGCCATTGTTGCCACATAGGAGAAAGTAATTTTAAAAGTATGATGGGTGCTCGCTTCGGCAGCGCATATACTAAAATTTGAACGATACAGAGAAGATTAGCATGGCCCCTGCGCAAGGATGACACGCAAATTCGTGAAGCGTTCCATTAAAAAAAAAGTATGATGGGAGTAAGGTTTTATTATGACAATTCTAATTCAAGAAGCATTTTAAGGTAGATGTTGAGCTGATATAATTTAGTATATCTTTCAGTGATGTCAGGGGTGTCTGGCATATGCAAAGGAGTTATGCTAGTGAGTTGTGCTAATGAGCTCTGGCACCTCTTTTTCTACAAAATGACCACTGCATATGACTCTGCAGAGCGGCTGGATGGAAGGCAGCATCTCAGAGCCCTTGCCTCATGCACTCAGCTTTCCAGGGGATGCCCCACAACACACACCAATCACCCTTTTCAACACAGTACAAACTCTACACAGCCTTGGGCAGCTTTGAATCCTTTGCAAAGTTTTTTTAAAAAAATGTATCTGCTGCTATTTTAATGCAGAGGGGGTTTTTTACCACCAGTCTCTGGTTTCCTGCAGTTTTAAGGTTATTTCTGCTTCTGTGTGATTGTGAAGGATATAGTTATGGCCTTGTCTCTATTTCAAAACCATTTAAGGCTGTGCAATTCTATTCTGCTTATTTTAGCGCTCCCGAGTGGCGTTTCAACAGTTTCTGTGAGCCGCCTCGGAGGTTTAAAAATGGAAAGGCAGGGAATAAAGGTTTTGGTGGTTTTTTTAAACTTAATCAGTGAATATACAGACCAGGGAAAGGGAAAAGGTCGCTGGCATTCCATCCCAAGAAGGAACACGGCAGTCACCTCCCGCTGCTTTGCTCTCTATGCTTGGAAAGTCGCCATCCGTTCCAACCATCTGCCCTCCATCTGGAGGAGGCTATGACAAGACAGGCAGGCAGGGAAACTTGTACTAAAGCTGTTTACCGGAGAGGAAAAACACTTTCCTCAGAAAGCGCACTCAAGTAGGAGCCGTGGCCTTTGCCAGCCAGACTGTTTCCTCTGTGGCACCCTGCCACTATACGATCGCTCATCCAAAGATGCGGCAGAAGGCAGCTGGGTTGTGCAAGAGGTGAAAGAAGCTAGAAGGCTCCACTGCCACAATTACAAACAATCCCCATGCGGAAGTGACATGGAACCTGCTGCTACTTCAGAACCCCACTGTTACGTATGCGGACCAAACTGAAGACTGTGATGGGTGTTCCTGACAGGCTCACTGGAGCCAGAAGGACTGAGCTTGGGGACTTGGGAACAATGGGCAGCAGGGATTTGAATCCTGCTGCCCATTGTTCCCAAGTCCCCAAGCTCAGTCCTTCTGCTCCAATCACGGGTCCCCTGCTGGTTTGAATGATCCAATAACATGCTTGTGCGGGAACCCAGAGATGTATATAGTTGGCCCCGTTGGCTAAGCAGTCTTTTCAGTGCAGCCCTATACTGTGCTGTATCTAATAAAGAGCTGATTATCACCACAACCTCTCCTCCTCAATGCACTGAACCCACTATATTATACCCACTGAAGGGAGATTTCTGAAATTCAAAAGCACAAGTATTCTCGTCCTTATGGTAGAAGGGGAAAAAAAACCATGTGCACATTGGCTGTTTCTGCTAAATGCTTAGAAATAAACAGAGAGGGAGAGTACCTGTAAGAAAGTGATGTGGGGAGGGGGGGAAATAAAGTTCTCCACTTCAAGGTGAGGTTGCCAACTCTAGGTTGGGAATTCCTGGAGATTGGAGGGAGGGCTGGATTTGGGGAGGGGAGGGATCTCAGTGGGATATAACACCATGATGGAGTCCACCCCCCAAATAAGCCATTTTCTCCAGAGGAACTGACCTCTGTAGCCTGGAGTGTAGTTGTAATTCCGGGAGATCTCCAGGCCTCACTATTAAACTTACTGGGTGACCTTGAAACTTTCAAGCTAGTCCTATTTCACAGGATTGATTCAGAGGATGGGAGAACAACATATTCCAGCCTTAGTTCGTTGGAGGAAGAGGATTTGCTGTTGTTTTTAAAATGCACTAAATAAGTAAATAGAACCCTTCCAGGTACAAAGCTGTGAATCTAGGTTGCAGGATTTCAAAGTCTGTGGCCAACGGCTTTTGCAGTTTTGCAGAGAACAAGATCTCCTCTTTGGGCGTTGGTGCTGCCAGAAGATAGCTCTTTGCTTGAGCTGCTCATTTATTCCAATTGCATTTGGGGCCCAATTTGATGAGACACCTCATTCAATCCTAGGGGGAGGGAAGAAGCCATTACAAAACTTCTAAGAAGCCATTATTCATAGCATCAGTCTTACCAAAATGGGAATGAACCCACTAGCCCTTACTCTGTGTCCATTCCCCTCCCAGCTTTGCTGTTCTGAGCAGGGCTTTTTTTGCAGAAAAAGCCCAGCAGGAATGCATTTGCATATTAGGCCACGCCCCAGGACATCACCATTGATTTGCACAGGACTTTGTGTAGGAAAAGCCCAGCAGGAAATCATCTGCCACACCCCCTGATGCCAAGCTGGCCAGAACTGCAGTCCTGGTCTTGAGCCAGACAGCAAGGGAAAGCAACGGAGGCTCCCAGCTCTGCTTCTTCAAAATGTCAATCAAACAGAAGGAGCCTCTCTGTGAGCAAAGTACAGCTATCTTCAGCTGTAGCCAAATGTGCCCTTCATTAAACTCTAAATGCTCTAGTTTATATATTCACAGTGGAACGTCCGGTCCCTTTTGAGAAGTCCCCTTCAGATTCTTATCCTATCTAACATTGGTAAATGTCTGGGGATTCTAACGTTGCAACCTCAGATTATGCCTGTATAATCCAAACTCACTCACTGCAACCAGCAGAAAAGGACAAGAGTCCAGTCGCACTTAAAGACTGACACCATTTGTGGCAGGGGGTGAGCTTCCTTGAGTCGCTGCTCATTTCTTCAGCTACAGCTAGAATGTGAGTCCATCTGTCCTTATGTCTCAGAGAGGGGTTTTTTCTCTAGTGTTGTCAGGGATTGTTTCTCATTTAAGGACAGGTGGACTCGCATTCTAGTTGTATCTGAAGAACGGAGCAGTAACTCAGGAAAGCTCATGCCACAAATGTTCTTAGTCTTTAAGGTGCTGCTGGACTCTTGCTCTTTTCTGCTGCTACAGACAGACTAACGCAGCTATCCATCTTGATCTCACTGCACCCAGCAACAGCAATTAATCTAACTGAGCCATTTCTTGACTTAATAATTATTTGATTAACAGCTTCACAGCAGAGTAAAACAATGCGAATACCAATTCATTAACAGCTTGGTTCCTCCCAGGGCTTTTTTGGTAGAAAAAGTTCAGTAGGGATCATTTGCATATTAGGCCACACCCCCTGATGCCAAGCCAGCCGGAACTGCATTCCTGCTATAAAAAAGGCCTGGTTCTTCCCATTTCTAGCCAACCAGCTGAGCTCCACCCCTTCTTGCTCCTAGACTATGCCTCGCTTGTGACCTCCCCTTTGTCTCTGAGTTTATGACCAGCAGTACACACACCCTGGAATTGGCCTGACTCATTCAAAACCATCACATTCGCTTTGGGCCGTAGGAAAGGAAGAGCACAAAGCAACTGATGTATATGGAGGCCACTGATGCCATGCATTCTAAACCTGCATCACGAAACACACGAAAGCTTATACCTTGAATAAAACTTTGTCTTAAAAGTGCTACTGGACTCTTATTTTATTCTTTTGTATCCAACTTTGCTCATCATTCCTCCACTAGCCATCACTTACACATCTCAAGGTGAAATGAAGTCTTGAAGGCTAGAAATTTGAGAAGGAACAAGCCATGAATGACTGCACGAGGAAATCAATGGCACATTGTGAATGTATTGTTATTATTAAGTTAGTCGATGCAAGAATTTGGGTATGCGGGGGGGGGGGGGGAGACTACCCTGGCATGAATGCCATTAAAAATAAAATAAAATTAGGATTCTGTCATGCAGGACCACTTAGCTTTTAGCTAACTTTAAAATGTCAGTCAATTGATTGCCCTACTTATCCTCCCTCGTTATTAAAATAGTCTTTAAGTTTCCTTCCAGAGGTCAGTACCATAACGCAATGCATAAAGGGTAGATTTTACTTTCCTCATACAGCTACAAAGACTGGGATTTGGACACAGAGATATAAAAAGACACTGATGTGGTACTTTTGGAAAAAGTCACTGGTTTTCTATTCTCACTTCAAATGCAGAACTTGCACAGGTTTGGGACAGAGAAAATACTATAGCTAGTATTCCCAGAGAGAACCACCATCAATTGTGGCTTTCCATTTTTACTAGAAGTTCTTGTCTTCTGTCTGTGAGAGAGCTGGGAACAGACGGATCTTTTTGCTTAGGGGCATCATATATACACAGCCAGATGTTTTGCTTTACAAACTGGAAGTTCCAAGGACAACTCACTAACACGCTCTCTTTCCTTGTCAAGAGAGAGACCCAAAGGCTTATGAACTTCAAACATTCTGTATATGAGAGCATTTTAAAGCTAAAGGTAGTCCCCCATGCAAGCACCAGTCGCTTTCAACTCTGGGGCGACACTGCATCACAACATTTTCACAGCAGACTTTTTACAGGGTGGTTTGCCATTGCCTTCCCCAGTCATCTACATTTTCCCCTCAGCAAGCTGGGTACTCATTTTACTGACCTCAGAAGGATGGAAGGCTGAGTCAACCTTGAGCCAGCTACCTGAACCCAGCTTTCGCTGGGATCAAACTCAGGTCATGAGCAGAGCTTAGGACTGCAGTACTTCAGCTTTACCACACTCTGTGCCACAGGGGAGTATTTTACTCTGCTGAAATGTAGTTTCTGTTTGACTTGATTCTCCTCCCTGCAGTATTATTGTCAGTTTTGACCAAGATGTAGATCTTAATGTTTATGTTATACTTTATTGTATATATCGGTTTACTGCTTTATGTATTGCCCTTTTTTTTCTTTTAATAATGAATAAAAATTGTTTATGGGGAGAAAAAAGACTTTATTGTCTCTTTATAAATATTCCACTGAGCCTGGGAGGTGCTTGAGGAGAAGACAGGGAACAGGAAAGCACCCAGATAGTCTGTAAAGCAGACTGTCCCCAGAACAAAACAGAATCTTCCTGGAACTGCTTCCCCTTCCAGGCTCTCCTTTCCAGACAGTTGCTAAAGCTCAAATTTTCATCTCCTTTGTGATCTATGCCATAACCCACCCACCCCCTTTCTGGCTTGCCTGCAGCTCAGAATGTAAAATGCTTCTTTGCTAGGAGCCACCAGCCACTTCAGGAGGAGATTAAATTTACACAGTCTCCTTCCCTTCCTCTTCCCACAACAGATACCCTCTGTGAGGTAGGTGGGGCTGAGAGAGCTCTGAGAGAACTGATTTACCCAAGGTCACCCATCTGGCTGCATGTGGAGGAGGAGTGGGGAATCAAACCCAGTTCTCCAGATTAGAGTCCATTGCTCTTAAACTGGCTCTCAAACACCAAGCTGTCTAGAACATTTCCTCACCCTCAAAAGCGATTGATCAAGCATCTGCCGCTTGCTCTAGAAACAACACTTGACCATCAACAACCAATCTCAATATAGAAAAGATGGCCATTGTTCCACTGGGTGCCAGACAAGGGGCACACAAACAAGGGCAACCTATGCAGAGACATCTGGATCTAGGCCCACCAAAATACAGAACAGAGACTCCTCACTGCGCAGCTCCAGGGAGTGAAAACATATTCTGTGAGTTCTTCCCATCATTAATATTCAACAAAGCATATCCCATAAGGTTTTTTCTTTTTATCATAATCATGCACAGTTTAAACCATATTTATGGCCAAAAATGAAGATCACTTGGCAGCCTGGGAAAGCACAAAGAAATCCAACCACCTAAGAGAAAACTTGCCATCAAAGCATTTTTTTCATTGGCATCTCAGTGAGGCTCCCAGCACCACCTTCTCTCAGCAAAACACGCTTTGCTCCCAAAGGAAGAGGATTAAAATAAATAGCACCTCCCCCCCCCCCCAAAAAAGTCCTGAGTCAACCATTCTTTAAACATGAAAAGGAGACAGCAGCACCCAAGAGAAAGTCAGAATGGTCCTGAACATTTTCAGCTCACCAGGAACATTTCGCCCAAGTCCCGGCTATGGCAACAAGGCCCCTGTTGGATTATGTTGTGTTGCCATAACTGCCTCTTGCTTCCTTCTGAGACTGGAAGCAGGCGGTTCATCCCCTCCGGAGAGTTGACGGTAGTTGGAAAGAAGGAATCGCTGCTCAGAGTGTGCACATTTCACCTCTGCTAAACAGGTTTCGCAGGTTCCAAATGAATACATAGGAAGCTCTTTTATCTAGAATCAGACCTGGGGTTGCCAACCTCCAGGTAGCACCTGGAGAGCTCCAGATGACTAAGGTCAGTTTCACTGAAGAAAATGGCAGCTTTGGAGGGTGGACTCTGTGGCATTCTCTCTTCCCCAAACACTGCCCTTCCCAGGTCTGCCTCCATATCTCCAGATTTTACCAAGCCCAGAGCTGGCAGCCCCAAATCAGGCCACTGGTCCATCCTAGACTGGCAGTGGCCACTAGGACTGGCAGCAGATCTCAGGGGTGTTTTGCCCAGCTTTGCAACTTGAGGTGCCTCCACCCAAGAATTCACCCCAATGTTTCATTATTGTGACTGCTGTCTGTCCATGGTAGGGTAGAAAAGAGAGGTGAGTTGGAGACTGGAGGTGCTGAGCTCCCAGGACAGAGCACTCAAGCTCATAGTCACGCTAATGACTGACCACCAGGGCTTTTTTTGGGTAGAAAAAGCCCAGCAGGAACTCATTTGCATATTAGGCCACACCTCCTGGTGCCAAGCCAGCCGGAAGTGCATTCCTGTGTGCTCTTGCTCAAAAAAAGCTCTGTTGACTACCCCATTCTCACCACCACCAGCAGCAAGCTACACCTAGAGCCATAAAGTTTGGAAGGAACACATCCTTTGGGACAGAAAGGCGATTCCAAAGATGGGGGGATAAAGAGAGGTTATAAAGATGCTGGACATAGGGAAGAGGGGTATCTTCCATTTGGGGATGGGCAGAAGACATGAGGGACTAAGCTTTTACCTAGGGACTCCATCTTGCCCATGAGGCAGGAGACAGTGGACGGAAAGCCAACCCAGAGATCTAACTTCAACTTACTGAATCTTTAAGTAAAGCTTGCCTGTCCTAAAATTCAACATCATGAAAGCGCTTAATATTGGGATAGAAGACTTTGTGTTTTCGCCTTCTCTTTTTTCTCTTGCTAAGCCCTTATTTCTTGAAGGAAACGTGTATTCTTTTACACACATTCCTTTAAAATGAAATACTCTTAAGACTGATATCTTGGGGGGGGGGAACCCACTTCATTCAGCCTTACTATCTGAAGCATGCGGTGCTGGAAAGGGGCAGAAGAAGGTCTCCATCCCTTGAGCAAGAAAGCTCTGAAGTGCGAAGCTGTGATAGATTAGTCACACATACACACCATGCTGGCTTGCAGAACAGCAGCGAGAGGCACGGCAGCCAGCCAGGGCCTCTAAATGGCTAACGTGTGACTCCATCTACCAGGAGATACTCCTAAAAGTCACTGGTGACAGTTGGCAGTTATTCAGGTTGGAAATGGTACCTCAGGGGTACAAAAGGAAGAGACACCTCATAAAAAGGAGTCTTGAGGTGGCTGCAGGGTTCTGCTGTCTTCCTAGGGATCCAATAGGAAGAAATAGGAAATGACTTGCAGTTCAAGCATGTTCCTTAACCACAGGTGGTATTAGGATTGAATTTGGGACTTTCCACCTTTGAGTTGTGGCACATGGAAGTAACCAGACTCTGCCTGTACAATGAGCAAAACCATCAGTCCATCTAGCTAGGAATTCTCTCTCATTTTCATCTTATCCTTCTTCCAGTGTATGCTCAGGTCAGTTTACATGGGTTCTTCTGTCTTTCATTTTATCCTCACAACACCCTCAGGCTAAAATGCATGTGCAAAACGAAACTACAACCATTTAAATGGAAGGCTCTTGCTGGATGCTATTGCACAGCTGCATAAATTGAGAAAAAATTCGATGCCACCCCCACATCGCAAGAGACATCCCACTCCGATTTTTTAAAAGTGTGTTTGCCTGCTTGTAGCTGCAGAATAAGTACTCCAGAGGAAAAAGAATGGTGCATAAGGCCAGCACAGAGTCTAAAGTCAATATTAAAGGCTTACTGCTCTGAAAATCTGCAGTAAGGTATGCGTGAGTAATGGGCAAAAGTCTGTGTGTGTCAGAGAAAACCACTTCACAGATAACTTTCAACTGTCTTAAAAACTCTTTTCTCTCTTTCCCTCTCACTCTTTCCAAGTCTTAGATAATGACATTTGTACGGATGATTTGTGGTCTTGTCTGACTCTCCTCGCACCCCACGCGCGGGTACAGTAGGTTTGCTAGTCATGCATGCAAACCCAGCACAGCCAAAAGAGTAGGTGAAAATGTAACAGAGTCTCATGTGCCCAGCTTATTGGCCATTAGTCAATCCTCTCCAGAAAAAAGAAGGAAAGGGGGAGGTGTCCCTCTCCAGTCTGATTTCAGCTCCTGGAGCAGCGAGAAAGCCAGCAAAAGGCCTTTGTAATTAAATGCAATTTAGGAAGATCCATGTCACACACAGCACTTTTTACTGCTGGAGGAAAACGTTTTCTTGGCCGCTTTGGGGCCAGGAAGAAATTTTCCTCCAGACCACACTGGTCCAGAGATCCTGGATTTTTTTATTCTGGGCATAGAGCGGGGGTCACTGGGGGAGGGGGAGAGTAAGTGTGAATTT
This sequence comes from Heteronotia binoei, assembly GCF_032191835.1. Lineage (NCBI taxonomy): Eukaryota > Metazoa > Chordata > Lepidosauria > Squamata > Gekkonidae > Heteronotia > Heteronotia binoei. The sequence continues at coordinate 59,578,707 of NC_083233.1, forward strand.
CCTGCATTGTGCACAAGGTTGTACTAGATTGGGGTGACCAAACTGTGGTTTGGGAGCTGCATGTGGCTCTTTCATGCATATTGTGTGGCTCTCTAAGCCTCCACCACCCACCAAGCTAGCTTGGAGAAGGCATTTCTCTCTTTAAATCCTTTCGACAAACCAAGCCATCTGGCAGCTTAGAGAATGCATGTAAAGTTAAAGTTGCTTTCTTTCCACATTTCCCTCCTCCTTCCATGTATTTTCCTTCCTTCCTTTCCTTGTGGCTCTCAAAGATCTGATCTATGTGGCTCTTACGTTAAGCATGTTTGGCCAACCCTGTACTAGATGACAGGGCAGCAAATACAGGAGGGGAGCCCTTTTCATTTTAAGGACACTACCAATATACATGGACTAATGAAGCAGGGGTATAATAACTGACAGCTGCTCCATCTAGCCCAGGGATCTGCGAAGCCAAATGCGGCTCAGTACAGAAGAAAGAAGAAAATTATATATTTTACATTAGCTCCTAACTTTGGGATGCTAGAATAACCGATATGTGAAGGGAATAGCCAGAAACTGTTTTTATGAGACTAAAAGGCACCTTAGAGAGGAAAACAGCATCGGCTAATAGTTACTGGTAATTCAAGTGCCAAGCATGTGCAGATTTACACCAGCACACGCAAACAATAACACAGGGTATTCTTTTGTATATTTATAAACATATTGCAAAATCTCGTGTCTGCCACTTCCTAGCAAAGGGCTCACAACAACCTGCAGAAATTGTATGGATTATCAATCAACCTGTCAATCATCACTACCATTCAGGTGCATAGTTGAAGTTCTGCAAATGGCTCTCCATTGATTTCTTGGGTCTGAATTCTGACCAAGTTTGGCTCTTCAACAATGGAAAGTTGCTAACCCCTGCCCATAACGGTCTGCTCCAACTGGCAGTGGCTGGCCAGGAATGTCAAACGGTTCTTCCCCATCCCTGCTGCCAGAAATGCAAAAGCAGAGTTGTCAAGGGAAGAACCTGTTACCTTCTGCAGATCTCACTGAGGTGCGGCCCATTTTTCAGCCGCTGACATGTTCAGAAAAAAAGCAAACACATATGAAGACCGTAACGGTGCATGACTGTCCGTCATCATCACAAAACATTAGCTACTAAGTGCTGAACCTCAAGACTCATCGAAAACAATTCTCTGCATGCAGCTTATGATCTTATTAGTTGCCACCAGAAGCTTGGGTTAAGGATGTGGTTGCCAACTTCCAGGTGGGGACTGGTATACACCGGGAATTATAATTGATCCCCTGACTACAAACATCAGCCGTCCTGGAGAAAATGGCTGTTCTGGGGTCCCTCTCCTCCCTAAATTTCACCTTCCTCAACTCTATCCTCCAAATCTCCAGGAATTTTCCAAGCCGAACCAGGCACCAATGGCTCACAGTTTAGCTAACTGCCCGACCCACACTTCTGCAGATTATGTAAAACAGGGTGGTTCAGGAAGGCGTTTTGATAAAGAGAAGCGGCCTGTGGTTTTCAAGTCTGCAGGAAAGTGCATAATTAGGTAATTTCCATTATACAGTTTACTGCATGTTGAATGAAAAGTTGAAGGCAGCAGGAAAAGAGGGAGACCCAACATGAGATGGACTGGCTCTGTTCAGGAAGCCGCGGCCCACAGTTTGCAAGACTGAGCAAGGCTGTTAGGATGTTTTGGAGGTCATTCATTCAGAGGGCTGCCGTAAGTCAGAAGTGAATTGACAGCACTCATCACACACACACACATTTTATAGTGTTTTACTACACTGTCTTCTAACTTTGTGTTCCAGCTTCAATGCACTATTTTTATTGCACTGCTCACCTGTTTTGTAACCCTTTTTCTTTGTCCTGTTTGCTATACATATTAATTATCCTATTGTTTTTAACAGTGTGTGCCAATTTTTGCTATCCTGCTTTGGTACATTTTCCCTCTCTAAATTTGACTCCCAGTTAAGGCAGGATTTGTCCATATTATACTGTTTTATTTGCACTGCTTTTGAGTCTCACTAGGAAAGGTGGTCTATACATCACGCACACAGATAAATACATTACAGATCACCAGCTGGAAACCCCGTGGGCCAAATTCTACAGAGATTCCCTCTCCATGCAAACTCTCTTCTTCCCCGCTCCTCACTCCTTGAAACTTTGCAGATGGGGAGAGAGAGAAATGTGTAGAAACAGAAACTGCCCTTTCCCTTCTTACATGAACAGGGTCAGGCCAAGGGTCTTTTTCAGCACCCTAGGCCAACCACCAGCCAGGTGACCACCTCCCAACCAGTGTTCCCTCTAACCTGAGTTAGCGTGAGCTAGCTCACAGTTTTTTAGCCTCCAGATCATGCTACTTTTTTGTACTGGCTCAGGAAAAACCCCAGAGCAAACTAATTTATGCAATAGCTCACAAAGTAAAATTCTTGCTCACAAGACTCCACGGCTTAGAGGGAACACTGCTCCCACCCTAGGCATGGCTAGAGTCAGGCCTCTATGCCCACTGTTGGGCGCACATGGGCTTGGCCACTCTCTAAGCCAGCTGGGCAAGGATAGACCCAATGTGTGGTGCACCAACTTGGGTGGGACAGAATAAAGCACGCCTCTGCTGCCATTTGGCTGGGTGGGGAGTCCAGTGGCAGAACTTGCATCTACCTGCTCTTCCTTCTCTCCTCTCTCTCTCATGGGGTAAGGAAGGAAGGCTTGGCAAACAGTTCCCTAGGCTTATCTGGGCCGCCCCGTATGTGAATTGTGAATGGTTTGGGAAGCAACGGTCAGACATTGCTGACAAGTCACTTTATAAAGAGAACTGCTACACCCATGCACACCTCATTCAAAACATGCCATCAGACAAAACAAGATCTCTTATACATGAAATGAACATATGAACATATGAAGCTGCCTTATACTGAATCAGACCCTTGGTCCATCAAAGTCAGTATTGTCTTCTCAGACTGGCAGCAGCTCTCCAGGGTCTCAAGCTGAGGATTTTCACACCTATTTGCCTGGACCCTTTTTTGGAGATGCCAGGGATTGAACCTGGGACCTTCTGCTTCCCAAGCAGATGCTCTACCACTGAGCTACTGTTCCTCCCCAAAATGATTTCCACCTATGTGAAAATATCAGCCTGCATGCTTTCTACTGCCTCAGATCAGTGGTATTTCTAGCTCAGGGGTACCTGCTCTGATTAGGACTGCCAACTCAACCTCAGAAAACTGCTGGAGATTTCGGGGAAGTGCCTGAAGAGGGTGGAATTTGGGAGGAAAGGGAGTTGCTTAGGGATGTGACAGCACTCCAGGACTTTCATTTCTCCAAGACTTTATGGTATAGCCTACCCTTTGAAGCTCCCATTTTCTTTGGAGAACTGATAGCTGTTCTTGGAGGCACCCAAAGAACTTCAGACCTGGCTGGAGAACACCAGGCCCCTACTTGGAGGCTGGCAACTGTAGCTTGAACTGGCAGAAACTCTCCTGGTTGTTCGGTGAAGAATGATCTTTCCTAGCACCTCTCACCTGAGATGCTTGACTTAGAGATGCGAGGAGTTGAACTGGTGACCTGCTGCATGAAAAGCAGGTGCTCTTCCACTATGTCACTGGCCCTTCACTTCCTTTTGTAAATGACAACTCTTTGGTTATGCAATCTTAGCAACCCAATTCTGGACTGATGTAATTAACTGTGCAGATTGCTAAACTGTCTTTGCAAACTTTTTAACTGTTCTTTCGAACCCTGTAACCTCACTTTAAAAAAAAAATCTTTGTTACTTAAAAAAGCCCCTCTGTTCATAAAAATGGAAATAACAAACCCTCCAGCCAAACTAAATGACCAGAGCCACACACCTTTTGCTAGCGGTCACACCTACTTAGTAGTATTATAGATAAATTTGGACTTTGCCACCAGGAACAGCTTATTAGCCAAGCCTCATCTATTCACAATTGCTACAGCCAGCCCACACAACTAGTTTTCTTCCACAGCATCACATGTGAACACATGTGAACACAGAAATATTGTAGCAGGTCCCTATAAATAATTTGCAACCATCTGCCTTCCGTTTAGCAGTTGCAATCGCTTCTATTGCCATCCTCCAGGTGGGGCCCAGAGAGCTCCCAGAACTACAACTGATTCCCAGGTGGCATGCATCAGTTTCTGCTAGGTTTCTGATGCAATTTCACTTCCTGTTGTCATGAGTTAATTAAGTGTTTGTATATGCATGCTGATGTTTAGCCAGTGAGTAGGTAGAGCCAATGAGAATGTGTGCACGTACTTCCCGCCAAGGCTAGGTGTCAATATGTATAGTGACCATTGAGGGAGAGCCCTAATAGGCTAATCCATATATTTGGGTGGTGGTCTGTGGGAAACCATTTGGTCAGTTTTCTTGCCCTTTGTTTTAAGCCCTTAGATCTCCATGCAGTTGAAGTTAAGACTTGAGAGAGTCAAGATGTAGCCTAGAAGCTAGATAGGATATTGAGTCCTTTGTTTTCTAGAAATCCCAGTCATACCTTTTCCTCATTAGTAAAGTAAACTACTTTGTTTCTTAAGCTAAACCGTGTGCCTGGTTGTTATTCGTGGTTCTCTCCACGTTACTCTGCTAGCAGTATGTCTAAACCCCAACAGTTTCCCTGAAGAAAATGGCTGTTTTGCAGGGGGACTCCATGGTGTTATACCTCCCTGAGGACGCTCCCACCTCCAAATCACACCCTCCCCAGGCTCTACCCTCAAATATCCAGGAATTCTCAACTTGGAGTTGGCAACCCTGGCAATCACAAAAATGACTGCCCATCATAGGTGACGTTCAGTAGCACAAACCTGCTGCCAGGTAACTGAGATGTCAGGATGACTTGCAAGAACCCCTTAAAGGCAGGACCATCTGGAAAATACTACCTAGTCCAAGGCACCCAACTGGCTTTGCAGCGGGGCATAGATTGGGATCCAGGTCTTCCCAGTTCAAATCTAACATTTTGTCAACATTGCCTCTTAAACTTGTCTTTACTGCAGAGGGAAAGCTGTTTTCCATACATTATCTGCTTGCCATCTTTTGGGGGCAGCCGATAATTTTAAACAAACAGCAGCAAGAGCAGAGCCACAAAGCTCCAACATCTGCTCTCACACAAAAGGGTTGTTCCAGTAAATGGAAATTGCTTCAGCTATTAAAAGAAATTAGACAGCCCCGTGCTTAACTCGGATACGCTTCAAGTTGCCTGACCTCCAAGGAAGGTTACGGGCCATTTTTTGCAGACAATATTAAAGGTTCAGAGCCCTCCAGCAAGAGGCATGTTTTATCTCCATTTTACAGAAGAGGAAGTAATTGAAGCTCTCACACCAACATGCTTCATGGGAAAGATGGGGTTCAGGAGGCTATTTACTTCTACAAGGAAAACTGAAAATTGATTAACGTTGAGTTATGGAGTTGAGTCCTGACCTAGACAGCCCAGGCTAGCCTGATCTCATCAGATTTTCAAAGCTAAGCAGGGTCAGCCCCAGTGCCAGATTAAACCCTGTGGAGGCCCCTAGGCAGTTGAAATCTTGTAAGCGGGGGCCTCACAAATTATCTCCTAATATCACCTGCAGGCACCTTCTCAAAAGCCCCTTTAAGAAAGTTGTGGGGGAGAGGCAAAGAGAGCTTGGATTACAATTAGAAAAATATCCAAAGGAAGATAGGACTCTAATTTGGTACCTGCTATCAGCTGCTAGGACATTGTATGCGCAGCTTTGGAAGCAAGAAAAAATACCGGATAAATGGGATTGGACTATGAAAGTTCTATCGTGGAGTGAAATGGATAAATTAACTAGAACATTAAGAGACTATGATTTGGAGATATTTAAAAAAGAGTGGAGGAAGTTTAAAGAATACATAGAGAAAGAGTCGAATGTAAGAAGACATTGGACAATTTTTTAGTAATAATGGGGGGAATAATGGGGGGGAAAAAAACAAAGAAGCAAGAAGGGGGGGGGAAATATTTATATAATGAATTTTGATTAGTCAGATGTATCTTTAGTATTGAATTAGAATCTATAACCTCGGGGAAGTCTATATTGGAGGGAGGGGGGATTGAAAAGTCATATGGGTTAGTATTGAAGCAACGAAGGGAAATTAAGTTCTGTAACCATATGCTATCAATAAACTGGTTAAAACAAGAAAGTTGTGGGGGAGAGGCAAAGAGAGTCAAACCAGCTCGGGGCCCCTAAAAGGTTGTTGTTATGAAGATAAAACAGAAGAGAGAAGGTTGTAAGCCATTTTGAATCCCTATTGGGGATTCAAATTTTAATTTTAAACAAACAGCAGCAAGAGCAGAGCCACAAAGCTCCAACATCTGCTCTCACACAGATGTGAGATTAAACCCTGTGGGGCCCCATAGGCCAGTGCCTACTCAGCCTAACTGTTAATCCGGCCCTGGTCAGCCCTGGCTAGTATTTGGATGCTAGACCTCCAAGGAACACCAGGGTCATAATGCAGAGGCAGGCATGACAAAGCACCTCTGAGCGTCTCTTACCTTGAAAACCCAACAGCATCTTCATAAATCAGCTGTACTTGATGGGACTTTCCACCACAACAGACTTACTCTGCTCTCCAGTGACCAAATCCTTTGAACACTGCTGCTGAAACTTCAACTTTGTACAGAATTCAGCTGCAAGTCTATTGGCCAGTGTGGACTAGAGGGAATATATCCTGCCCCCGTTTTTTTTTTTTTTAAAAAAATCACACTAGCAACATATCTGTGTTTGTTATTCACAAGTGCTATGTATAATCTATAGAGTCCTCAAGAGTTTGGCACAAGAGTATGTTAAGGATCACAGACTCCCACAAAAATCTGCCCTTCATGGAACTTCCGCCTCCCAAGATCTAGCCTGTATGCCCTCACCTATAGAGGCAAAGCAAATGAACACCAGAGACAGGGCCTTATCAGCTGTGGCACCTCAACTGTGAAATTCCCTCCCTACAATGATACACCTGGCACCAAGCCCACAAGTGCTAGGCAAGAAGGTTTTTTGTAATTGTCCCAGGACTTTCATCAAATCTGTGTTCCTCCCTTTTGACCATCATTTATTTAGATATTTTAACCCAACTTTTCTCCCCAATAGGGATTCAAAATGGCTTACAACCTTCTCTCTTCTGTTTTATCTTCATAACAACAACCTTTTGAAACAGGCTAAGCTGAAAGAGAGTGCCATGCCCAAGATCATCCAGGGCAGAGTGGGGATTCTGGGTCACCCAGATGATCCTAGGCTGATACTCTAATGTAGTGTGTAATGGTTAAGAGCAGCAGACTCTAATCTGGGAGAACTGAGTTTGTTTCCCTACTCTTCCATGTGCACCTGCTGAATAAACTTTGGTCACAGTTCTCCCAGAGCTGTTCTCACAAAAACAGTTCTCTCAGAGTTCCCTCAACCCCACCTATCTCACAGGGTGTCTGTTGTAGGGAGAGGAAGGGAAGGAGTTTGTAAACTGCTCTGAGTGAAGAATGGGGTATAAATCCAATCTTCTCATCATCTACAAGGGGTCCTCAAACTTTTGGGGCCTGTGGGCACCTTTGGAATTCAGACAAAGGAAGATAGGTGCAGTCACAAAATGGCTGCCACAGGAGGTAGAGCTAACCACAAAATGGCCACCATGGAAGGTAGAGTCATACAGAGGGAGCCCAAGCACAGGGGATAACAGCTGTAAAAGAGAATAAAACCAACACTAGGTCTGACAGCTGCCATCAAAATGTTATTTTAATCTGCACAGCCAATCAGATTTCCAATGGCCACTCCTCCCTGATAGGCAGGAGTTCCATCTGGCCCCACCTACTTTGTAAAAAAAAAAAAAAAAAGCTTGGCAGCAGGGCTTCTTTTGTAGCAGGAGCTCCTTTGCATACTAGGCCACACACCCCTGATGTAGCCAATCCTCCAAGAGCTTACAGGATTCTTAGTACAGGGCATACAGTAAGCTCTTGGAGAAATGTCTACATCAGGGGTGTGAGACCCAATATGCAAAGGAGTTCCTGCTACAAAAAAAAGCCCTGCTTGACAGATACCAGAAAAGATGCCCATGGGCACCATATATTGGCGACCACTGCCCGACACCATGCTGACTTTCTGTCTGCTACTGCTATTCAAAAATCTAGTTGTATTTTTTAGTCTGATATTAGTTATGAATTCTGATGTCATATTGCAGGTTTCATGGTTGGGAGGAGGGTTATTTGTGATGCATTTTAATTTGTTTGAATGTTTCATGTTGGGTAGCTACCTCAAGAGCTAGGACTGAGAGCACGGAATATAAATATTTCCATTTATTAAAAACCCAAGACTTCTCCTATCTGCCTCACCTCCACTGTGCATTCTGGCTGTAGATCACCTGCTTTGCATGGTGAAGGTCACAGGTGCTCTCTTCCCAAGGTAAAGGATGTCAGGTAGGAGGTGCTGGGAAAGACTTTTCTCTCCTGGAGAGCAGCTGGTTCAGTTCTTGCCTCTGCCCTGAATTCACTTTTCTTTTCCCATTTATTTATTTATTTATTGTTTCGATTTGTGGATGGCTCCGTCCCCGAGTACTCAGGGCTCTGAGCGATGAACAACTATGATAAAATACATCAAGATAAAAACAGTTCACAGAAGAAACAATTTAAAATAGAACAATTCGCAGATGGCGTTATCAGATTCTCAATTACGTCATTGCTTTCTATAAGTAGAGAAAATAAAGCTGGAAAGGGGGAGGGAAGGGGGGGAGTGCCAGCCGTGATGGTACCCATCACTGTCCTCAACCTAAGACCTAGTGGAACTTCTCTGCCTTGCAATACCTGTGGAACTGCAGCAGATCCCACAAGGCACAGATGTTATTTGGCAGAGAATTCCACCAGGTGGGACGTCTTTTGTGCCATGGGACCACCAGCAAGTTCTCAGTGGAGCGTAGCACTCTTTGGGAAACATACCAGAGGAAGCAATCCCAAAGATAGGTAGGTCCCAGACCACTCAAGGCTTTGAAGGTCAGCACCAAAACCTTGAACCTGACCTGATACTCCACTGAAAGCCAGTGCGGCAGACATAGCACAAGTTGAATATGCACTGTCCATGATGTTCCCGTCAGGACTTGTGCTGCCACATTCTGCACCAGTTGGCGTCCCCGGATCAGTCTCAAGGGCAGGCCAGTGTAAAGCAAGTTATAGTAATCTAACGTAATCTGGAGGGGACCTTTGCTTGGATTATTGTGGCCAAGACAGGGCAAGACAAGAAAGAGGCCAGATGAAAAAATGCCAGCTTGGCAATGTTTGTGATCTGGGCCTTCATAGGCAAGGAGACATCCAGGACCACTGACTTACAGAGTCCCCAAAGGGTATTCAAGGCGGGAGAAGTGGCTTGCCGTTGCCTGCCTCTGCATAGCAGCCCTGGGCTGAGCCTACTTAGCTTCTGAGATCTGCCAAGATCATGCTAGTCTGAGCTATCCAGATCAAGGAACCAAATTCACTAGGAGGGCATGAATTGGACAGAAAGTGAGCTATGGTGTTGGACGGGAGAGACCCAGATTCAAAGAGGTTACCGGCCTCCAGGAGGGACTCATCTTCAGACTGAAAAGATCAGGTTCCTGGAAAAAATGGCAGGAAGACTCTATGGCATCTTGTGCATTCTGAGGACCTGCCCCCAAGTTCTCCCCCCAAATTTCCAGTAATTTTCCAAGCTGGAGTTGGCAAGCCTAGATCAGTTACTTTCCTCGGCCTAACCTTCCTCCCAGGGTCACTGTGAAGATGAGAGAAAGTATGCACTCTTTGGAGGAAGGTGGGACAGGAATGTGAGAGATAAGCAAGCTTCCACCCACCACACTCTTCAAAACGGGGATCACCATGCAGACCTACCTTACGGGGTTATCCTAAGGATTACAGCGGGCTAAATCATAGAATCAAAGAGTTGGAAGGGATCTCCAAGGTCATCTAGTCCAACCCCCTGCACAATGCAGGAACTTCACAAATACCTCCCCCCTACACACAAGCATCCCCAATGACACCTGCTCCATGCCCAGAAGAGCGCAAACACCTCCAGGTTCCCTGGCCAAACTGGCCTGGAGAGAAATTGCTGCCTGACCCCAAAGTGGCAATCAGCATTTCCCTGGGCATGTAAGAAAGGACCAGGAGAACTAAGCATTGATGCAACCAGGGCTTTTTTTTTTTGGCAGGAATGCAAAGGAATGCTGTTCCAGCTGGCTTGGAGTCAGGGGGTGAATGCAAATTAGTTCCTGCTGGGCTTTTTTCTATAAAAAGCCCTGTGTGAAACAATGGTGACATCAGGGGGTGTGGCCTAATATGCAAATGAGTTCTGGCTTAGCTTTTTCTACCACCACCACCCCCAAAAAAACCCTGGCTGCAACCCTTCCTGCCCTCCTTCTCCCGATCTGCCTAATTCACAGAATCAGCATTGCTGTCAGATGGCCATCTAGCCACTGTTTAAAAACCTCCAGAGAAGGAGAGCCCCGGCATGCGAAGTGCTTTTAACACACAACTGGTAGCACAGAAGTACCAAAACGCCAGCAACTGTGTTTTTAGGGAGAAGACACCTTGCAAAGGTCCAGCGCTAGGGGGAAAGCCAAGGCAGTTCCAAAGAGAAGCCTTCTGCATTCGCCCGCCAGCCCAGAACACCCTGAAAAGCTGTGGGCAGGAAGGTTCACGCCACTGGAAGCCGCTCAACTTCCTTCCCCCCACTGGGGAGAGAGAGTCAGCTGAATGTCACTCGTCACTTTGCCCTGCAAGACACCCTGACCGCCTTGCCACAGCCTTCCTGCAACTGCCAAAAGATAAAGGCGACGCGGGGGCGGCGAGGGAAGAGGGAGTTCCTCAAGCCCTTCAGTTCCCTACCCAGTGCAGGCATCCCAAAGGCGGGAAGAGAGAGCCCCACCAAGCAGGCCAAATGGAGGGGAAACACCCCCCAAAGTCAGACGCAAAGGATGGGGGAGGGAGCGAGGAGTTTGCAGGGGGGTGGGGTTGTACTCACAGCCGGTTTTGTCTGCCAGCTCCCGGATCTCCTCCGACCTGGAGTGGGAAGCCCCCATGCCCTCCGCGAGGCTGTCGGCTGCAGCCTGAAGACGACCCCGGCCAGTCGGGGCCTGGGCGCTGCAGGGGTGGCCGGCAGAAGGGCGGGCGAGAGCAGGGCGGCGCGGGGCTGGAGGTCCGTCCACATAGAAGCCCGGCAGCAGGGGGCTGTGGCTGGCCGGCTGGAGGAGCGCAGGCGAGAGCGGCGCAGGCAGGGCAGGCTCAGCTGCACCCACCAGCCAGACTTCTGTGCGGCGGCGGCGGAGTTTAAATCTTGAGGAAGCCGGAGCCGCTCATTAGAGAACAGGCACGGGGAGACAAGCGAAAGGCTCCCTCCGGGTCCCAGAGTCCTCCGGCGCTGTCAAGACTTCTCATTAGAACGACCGGCCAACAAAATCTCACAACCACCAGGGCGTTTTGTTTTTGTTTTTGTTTTTTTGGGGGGGGGGAGGGGCTGTAGAAAAAGCCCAGCATGAACTTATTTGCACATTAGGTCACACCTCCTGACAAGCTAGCCGGAACTTCGTTGCACCTCCTAAAACAGCCATTTTGTGGCTGTGCCCACCACGCTGGGTCAGAATTATCCAAACGCGTTTGCAGGCTCAAAACGCCATTCCACTTTGCATCAGGTTGCTGCTCCAAAAAGCGTGGAAAGAAATAACAGCCTCCAATGCAAGCTGGGTTTTTTTTGGTTTTTTTGCACCTTGAATGCACTTCTCATTAACCTAAACTTCAGGGAACACTTCTGGGGCTCTATCTGGAAACTCTAGCCATCTTCAGACTAACTGCGATCCTAAACAGAGTTATATCTTTCTAAGTTTATTGAAGACAACGGACTCAGAAGGCTATAACTGCATAGGCAGACACAAAAGTATTTCCTTTATGCACCCACAGCCACCTTTTCCCTCCCCATGTTTCTTTTTCTTGTTATGCTTAACATACTCCCTGAGGAAGAGCTCTGTAGAACTTTGAAGCTTGCTCCCTGGTCTGCTTAAAGGACCAGTGGTTCTCTCTCTCTGTCTCCATGTTAATATATACTTAATTTAGAAAGCTATACTGACTTCCACACATAATCAACACATCCAAATTACCAGGGAATGCAATGCTTTCTCCTTGTTCCATTCTACAACTACCAAGGGAGGCCATTACAGCAACAAGAAAAGTTATTACACTCGCATCCAGCACCTTGAAATTAGGCAAGAGAAATGATGAATGTGAATAGATTTATTGAAAGTAATTTAGAAGTTTATCTACACAGTATTTGTCAGGTTAAAGAGTCAGGTTAATTTATTTATTTTATTTATTTATTTTTGCTGTTGTTCAGTTGCACAGTTGAGTCCAACTCTTTGAGACCCCATGGACAAAGTCACGCCAGGCCCTCCTGTCTTCTACCATCCTCCAAAGTGTGCTCAAATTCGTGTTAGTTAAATCAGTAACGCTGTCCAGCCATCTCATCTTTTGCCGTCCCCTTCTTCTTTTGCCTCCTGTCTTTCCCAGCATCAGGGTCCTCTCCAGTGAGTGCTCCCTTTTCATTTGGTGGCCAAAGTATTTCAGCTTCAGCATCTGACCTTCCAGGGAACAGTCAGGGTTGATTTCCCTTAGGATTGACTGATTTGATCTTGCAGTCCAAGGGACTCTCAAGATTCTTCTCCAGCACCACAGCTCAAAAGCATCTATTCTTCTGCGCTTGGCCTTCTTTATGGTCCAACTCTCACAGCCATACATTACTACTGGGAATACCGCCTTGACTATATGGACTTGTGTATTTCTATTCCGCCCATTCCCCGTAGGGCTCAGGGCGGAGTACAACATATGATAAAACAATAAAATACAATAAAAACATTTTATAAGCAGACAACTCAACAGCACTCAGAAAATTTACCATAATCACATATTGACCAGCCTGGCCATCTCACGTCATGATATCCCATAGAAATGGCAGATATTATTCCTTTTTAAATCACAGGTGATAGTGCTAGCAGGGGATGCCAACCAGATCAAGAATAGATGCCCGCAGCCTCAACTAAAAGCCTGGCGGAACTGCTCCGTTTTACAGGCCCTACGGAAGGCTAATAAGCCAGGTAGGGCCCAGATCTCTGTAGGGAGCTGATTCCACCAGCTCGGGGCCAGGACTGAAAAAGCCCTGGCCCTAGTTGAGGCAAGGTGGGCATCTCTTGGGCTGGGGAGAAGTTAAGGAGAATTGTTGCACTCTGTTCTCTTTGATGTTCATTATGAATTAATCATCACAGTTGGATCCCATCCTTTTTTTCAGAGAGTGTAAGAGGGTGGGGTGGGAGAGGAGTACATAATTCTCCAGGGACAGGAACCAGGGACCATCTGTAATACAGGTCTGAAGAATGTTAAAAGGCGGTAAGATGGGTGGGGTTATGGCTGACTGGCAAATATACTGTCTTGCATATTGAAAGTCCCAGGTTCAATCCCTGGCATCACCAGTTAAAACCAGCGGTGGGTGATGTGGAAAACCTCTTCCTGGAACCCTGGAGAGCCCCTGCCAGTCACAGTGGATCCTACTGACCTTCACAGACCAAAGAGCTGACTGATCATGCTGCTCCAGCCAGGTGTGTTGAAACACACACAGCCAGGGAGATCCTTCAGCAAAAACAACACACGAGTTTTGTAGCACCACAAAGACTAGTTACGGCAGAGGAATGTGTCTGCCCCAGTGGGTCCCTTATCCTTTTAAGATGACTTGTTATTTTTTGTTTCCCCCCTCTAATGCCATTTGCTGCACTGTAATTCAAAATTAATCTCTTGCTTCCTTTCATGCTTATTTCAGTTTCACTGCATAGGCACTTCTTGGGATTATGGGCGGATACCTGATGTTTGGTTACTTTTTTTAATTACTGCTGAATATGCACAAAAGAGTTAGCGCTCTGTGTGTGTGCGTGTGCTTACACACACACACACGGTTTAGCTGGGGTGTGCAAAAAAGGGAGGAGCAGAAAGCACCTTGAGGTTTTTCTCTACTGGGACTGCACGAGATTTATTTTTACTTACTTCATTTATACCCACCTTTATCCTCAGTGAATTGCACCATTCTCCCCTCCACCGTGTTATCTTCACAACAACCCTATGGGATAGGCTAGACTGAAAGTTTGTGACTAGCTCAAGGTCACTCTGAAAAGCTTCCATGGAAGAGCTGGGATTCAACCCTGGCCTTAGCCTGACACTCTAACCACTGCCCCAGGCTGGCACTACAATACACAGGCTTGAACCAGGACAACCAAATATAGATCAGAGCTGGAGGGCGACATTCTCCAGGCCAGGTTGAACATATGAACATATGAAGCTGCCTTATACTGAATCAGACCTTTGGTCCATCAAAGTCAGTACTGTCTTCTCAGACTTGCAGCGGCTCTCCAGGGTCTCAAGCTTCTCAAGGTCAGATGCTGGGCCTGGGGCTTCAGGTGTAGCAGGCACTTTAATATTAGAACCTGAAGGGGAACCAAAGGAAGCCAACAGGCAGGAGCTTCAGGGATGATCAAAAGATGGCAATTCCTGTGCACAAAGCTCAACGTTAACTCACGGAACTCACTGCCACAAGATAGTGGCAATAACCACTGGCTTAGATTGCTAGAAAAAGGGATCTGTTATGAGGAACGATGATAGCTAACCATGGTAAGCCTCCTTGTCCAGAAGCAATGTACTTAGTCAATGCCAGTCACTGAGGGACAAACAAAGGAGAATTGTTTCCTTCAGGCTCCCAATTAAAAAATATCTTTAATCACGAATGAGCAGGTTGTTGTTTTTTTTTTCAAAAAGAGGACAATCAAAAGAGCAAATACATTATTTGGATACAATTATCATCCAGAAAACAAGAGACTCCTAGAAGGAAATTCTGTCCTGATTAGTTATTGATTTCTGTGCCTTGAGAAATTAGTCTTCATCTAGATTTTTTTTTAAAGTGCTACCAGATGTACCCTGTACTGAGAACTGTGACAAGCCTCTGGACCAGCCAGACGTTATTTCCAGGCCAGACTCCTTCGCACACAAACTCCCATGGGCAAAACCCTCCGGGCTCATATCTCCATTACACTCGGATTGTGCAAACGGGCTGACTTGGGCAGGGTGGCGATGACTAAATCTGATTACGCTTGATGAGACTCGGCAGAAAGACTCCCAAGGCCTCATTAGGTAGAAATGACTCCTGACGGTACCTTCAGTTCTTGAATAACAAAGCAAACAACCTAGTAACGAAAAGAAAAGTGTGCCCACTCCAGCTGTCTCTATTTACCTGTGACAGTCCCTGTTTTCTGGTCCCTCTTGTGGCAGTCACTTGGACCTACCTGTGTGTGGGGGGGTGTTTAAACAGCCACACAGATGGAGATCAAAACATCTTTGAGTGAAAGCAGTGTAGTAACTGCTGAAACACAATGCTGCTTGATAACTGAATGCCCTCTTGCAATGTTCAGTCTTTGCAGGGCACACCTTTCAATCTCTAAGGGAGAGGCTGAGGTTTATTGATGTGTTTGTTCCAGATTCAAAGTGAAACCCTGTATTTCCCAGCTAATAAACAGGGCATTAATTAAACTCTTATTTTACAAAATAATCAGATTAGTCTAGGTCCTATTAAACAAAATAGTCTTGCCATATGCCATAGAAATCAGTGCCTTTAAGAAGAAAGGTTAAAGTTTCTTGCTTAGAATTTTGCCTCAAAAAAGGGAAGGAAAGCAAATTTCACTGAATTCCAAATCTGACAGATTCAGCATTTATATAGAGGCCATTCCATAGGTCAACCATGATTTTACTAAATACACTGCTAAGCATCCCCAAAGAATAATTGATGCAAATTCTATTCCACTTGTTCTGTGATTTATTCTGAGCATTAAGTCATCGATTCATATGTTACTCTTTTAAAGGCTGAAAATTTACCTAAAGCAGTGGGGGAAAATGCATGTTTAGCTAAAACAGGGGGGGGGGGGATGCATGTTTGCAGATTTATGCAAGAACTTAAAAGTGAACTGTGATTTCAAGTAAAGTCTTTGACATTCTCATCCCTACTGTTTTTCATCTTTGAAGAGGGGGCTTCCTAAATTCTGTTAGTGCATGCAGCTTGCATTTTCTTTCTTCAGGGTCTCTAAATCTCCAGGTAGACCTAATGGATGCCTCTAGTGCATATGTGAATTCACGCAAGCACATGAACACTGAAGCACAGAGCAGTGTGTAATCTGCCATTTTTCATGCAGCAAAGGTAGGTTCTGAACATACTTATGAAAATGCTCCTCACAGCTTAGTTTTCAGTAGCACAACATGAGGGACAGGTTAGCTACAGGTTTGTGGGTCCTTGTGGCAGCTCCTATTTCTGTCCCATGAAAGGCAGCATGCTGTTGTGGCTGCTGACAACCTTGACTGAAAACAGCTCTTGACATGCCACTCAGAGTGACTTTGCTCAGCCCTTGGACTTGAGCCCTTTCCCAGAAAAGAAGGACCTACAGCAAAGTTGTCCTCACTACTCCATATTCTCTAGTCATAAAATGAAAACAGGGACTGCCAATCTCCAGGTGGTACTAAGGTTGCCAGCCTCCAGGTGGAACCTGGAGATCTCCCACTATTACAACTGATCTCCAGATAACCAAGATCAGTCCCCCTGGAGAAAATAGCTGCTTTGGTGGTTGAATCTCCAGGTATTCCCAACCCAGAGCTGGCAACCCTAGGAGGTACCTACAGATCTTCTGAAATTACAATTGACTTTCAGACTACAGAGACCAGTTCCCAGAATTATAACTGATCTCCCAACTACAGAGACCAGTTCCCCAGAAAGTGGCTCCTTTGAAGGGCAAATTCATTGGCATGATACCCCAATAAGGTCTCTCTCCTCCCCAACGCCCACCTTCCCTAAATTCCACCCCAAAATCTCCAGGAATTTCCCAGCTCAGAGCTGGCATCCCTTAGGACAGGGAATAAGAAGAAGATATTGGATTTATATCCCGCCCTTCACTCCAAAGAGTCTCAAAGTGGCTCACAATCTCCTTTACCTTCCTCCCCCACAACAGACACCCTGTGAGGTGGGTGGGGCTGAGAGGGCTCTCACAGCAGCTGCCCTTTCAAGGACAACCTCTGCCAGGGCTATGGCTGACCCAAGGCCATTCCAGCAGCTGCAAGTGGAGGAGTGGGGAATCAAACCCGGTTCTCCCAGATAAGAGTCCGCACACTTAACCAGTACACCAAACCGGCTCTCCACGGACAGGGGTGGCCAATGGTAGCTCTCCAGATGTTTTTTGGCTACAACTCCCATCAGCCCCAGCCAGCATGACCAATGGCTGGGGCTAATGGGAGTTGTAGGCAAAAAACATCTGGAGAGCTACCGTTGGCCACCCAGCCTTAGGACAATATTAAAGGCAATGCCTTTTGCCATTCTGCACCAAGAGTCTTGCTTAGTTGGGTTAATTTCTAGTGGACTCTACACGGGTTGGCTTTGAGGTCCTCCTGATCCTGTTCAACAGTCACACAAACCAGTTGCAAGTTCTCCTCAATTCCTGCGCGCACTATGCGCAATTCAGCTTCAGTCTTTTCTCTCTGGCGCCATTTTCCTGATCTGGAATGGTAGGAGGAGGGGTGCTAGTTGCCCTGTGGGGGTCTAATTTATTTCTCAAACACTACCCTCCTGGGCACACTTACCTGGGAGGAAGTCCCACCAAATAGCTCTGAGTAGTTTCCCAAGTAGCTTGGTTTAGGATTGAACGCAAAATGTTTCTACCTGGCCTTTTGATGCTACACAGGACCTCCAGTATGGCTTCTGAAAGTACTGGAAAAATATAAATCAACTCAAAACAAACATAACAAGCAGAGTACTGTTAGCCAGGGCTTTCTAAACACAGTTCTGGCTGGTTTGGCATCTGGGGTGTGTGGCCTAATATGCAAATGAGTTTCTGTTGGGCTTTTTACAACCCCCCCCCTGCTATTAGTCAACAGCCAAGCACAGTGAGAGAGTCATTTTTCACAATGTCAAGTGTAACATTCTTGTTGACCAGTTATTGACTATGTGTGATATAGTGGAGAGAGTGAAGAATCAAGACTCGGATGATCTGGGTTCAACCCCCCCCCCCCCCTCAGACATGAAGTTCGCTAGGTGATCTTGCCTCAGTCAGCATGCTTGTCAGTCTAGACTACCTCCTTAGGTTGTTGTGAGGATAAAGGGGTGAGCCAGCTACACCACCCCTGAGTTCCTGGAAGAAAAGGAGGAGTAAAAATGTAACAGACATCCCAAAGTCCCTTTTATTAAAGACCATTTTCAGCAGCCAGTGGAAATAGTGAAGCAAAGAGGATTGCAAAGGCGCAGCTGTGCAGTCTGTTGTTGCAAAATAAAACAAGTCTAGCTGCACCTTAATGGTGGACAACATTTATTTTAGTTTCAGCTTTGGCATAAAAGGTGTTACTCTTTAAGGTGCTATGAGGTCTTTGTTTTGTTTTGTTTTAATAACGGCGGAGACAAGCAAAATTCCCTTGGTACGGCAGCTGTTGAAAGGGTCCTCTGTGGTGACCATTGTAACAGCACAGACTACCAGAGAACATAAAGTTGCCAATGCTGGCTTGGGAAATTCCTGGAGATTTGTTTTTTTTGTTGGGGGGGGGGGGGCAGAATGCCCTGAGCTTGGGAAAAGAAGGGAATTCAGCAGGCTATATAGAAGAGAGCCAGTTTGGTGTAGTGGTTAAGTGTGCGGACTCTAATCTGGGAGAATTAGGTTTGATTCTCCACTTGCACCTGCTGGCATGGCCTTGGGTCAGCCATAGCTCTGGCAGAGGTTGTCCTTGAAAGGGCAGCTGCTGTGAGAGCCCTCTCCATCCAACCCACCTCACAGGGTGTCTGTTGTGGGGGAGAGAGATAAAGGAGATTGTGAACCACTCTGAGACTCTTGAGTGGAGGGTGGAATATAAATCCAATGTCTTCTTCTTATATAATGCCATAGAGACCAGCTGCAATTCTGGGAGATCTCCAGGCCACATCAGGAGGTTAGAGTAACCCAAAGAGCAATGTGGAAAAGTGAAGTAGAAACGAAGCTCAAAGGCATCCACGAACAACCAACCTTACTTATGGAAAACTTTATATCAATAACTATTAAAATACAAATAATACTTGTAATAAATGTAACAAATTACAAAAAAATAAATAAACGCACTTGATCCCCCAAAGACAAAATCTTATCTTTCAAATGAAAAGTTCCTTTATCATAATCCTTTCAGTCAAGAAGGCGTGTATGGAAGGATTCACAGCATTATTCTGCTTAGGCGACAGCTTGTTGGTAATACTATATTATTATTTCTTGCGCAGCTTGTTAAAGCCTCAGGTGAAACAGGGCTATATGCACTTCCCTGTCGCTCAATTGCGCTCTGCTGCTCTTGCGAAATAGCAGTATGACGCTTTTCGCTTCTACATCTTTTCGACTCCCAAGAATTGCAAAGTTGCACTGTGTTGCCTTAGCGGAATGACGCTGTGAATTCTTCCATACACGCCTTCTTGACTGAAAGGATTACTATCTTCTCGGAATTCCACTTCACGGCTTTTCAAAGTTTTTTTCCCCCGGGCATCTACTAATGATAAAGGAACTTTTCATTTGAAAGATTTTTTTATTATTATTTATTTTATTTGATTCATATCCCGCCCTACCCCACTGAAGCGGGCTCAGGGCGGCTCACAGCATAAGACTTTGTCTTCGGGGGATCATGTGTGTGTATTTATTTTTTTGTAATTTGTTACATTTATTACAAGTATTATTTGTATTTTAATAGTTATTGATATAAAGTTTTCCGTAAGTAAGGATGGTTGCTCATGGATGCCTTTGGGCTGTGTTTCTACTTCACATCAGGAGGTTGGCAGCCTTAAACATTAGATGACTTCAATGTTTGAGCAAGCCTGTGTGAGAAGAGGTAAATCATTAAAACACTTTTCGACTACCTGACCCTTTTTGTTCTGGACCCATGTTCAGAAACTTCAACTGGTGCAGAATGCTGCAGCCAGGATGTTGACTGGAGTGAGTTGTAGGGACCATATTACTCTAGTCTTAGCCCATCCACAGTGGCTCCCTGTCTGTTCTGGGCACAATTCAAGGGGCTGGTGTTGACCTTTAAATCCCTATATGGGTTAGGACCAGCTTACCAGAAAGACTGTCTACTCCCTTACAAACATACCTGACTGCTATGGTCATATCTTCTGAAGCCCTGCTCCAGGTGACCCTGCATTGTGAGATTAGGTGGGTGGAAACCCCAGGAGAGGGCCTTCTTGGACATGGCCCCCAAACTCCATAACTCTCCCAGGGGAATTCACCTATCCTCTTTGGTGGCCATCTTCTGCCAGCAGGTAAAGACTTATTGATTTCTCTGCTGTTCGCTTAGTGACCCCTCCTTCCTGCCCCATTCTTAACTGTTGTCTTTATGTACTTTATTATACTGTGTTGGTTTTAATTGTATGCATTTGTTTGGTTTTAATGGTTGCTAAGGCATGTTCTTATTATGTGTGTTTTTAATCTGATAACTGCCTAGGTTGCCCTGATAAGGGCAGAAAGGCAGGGCACAAATTCTGCAAACAAACAAATAAAAGTGGGGATTGCCCTCCTGCCCGCTGACAGTTTAAGGAGCAGAAGAGCGACAGAGAAGGTGCTTGGGTGCCCCCACATTTGGGATGCCTCCTCCCCTTCTGTTGGCCGACTGCTCTGTTCTCTTACTGCTGTCATGGGAAGAATACCATTTCGGGGAGCTTCGAGATGGGAGCAGATGATCAGACTTCCACTGCCAAGAACTCTTCCTTTGTGATTAATTTGTTGGCCTTTTGCCTGACTGTTTAGAGAGAATTCTGGTACATATTGTCGCTAATGGAGAAGACTTAAAATGCAGCTTCTCTGCCGCCAAAAAGCAGAGACTGAAGTCTTACCCCAAATTATTATTATTACAGAAGGCAGCCAAGGAGGCATTTCAGTGCTGTCCTGGGCGTTCTACTAACTAGATCCTCCCCCAAAAGGTCAAGACACTTACTCATCCAGTAACAGAGGGAGTGTAGCCTAAAAGTTAGTTAGCTCTCAGAGAACCAGGTTCAACTCCTTCTGCCATTAATTTTAATGCATCACCCTGGCCCAACCACAATGGCTAACTAGATGCCTTCTGGAGGATCTATAAACAAGGCACGGAAGCCATAGCCTCTCCCAGTTGCTGCTAGGGATGCCAGCCTCCGGGTGGGACCTGGGGATCCCCCAGAATTACAGCTGATCTCCAGACTACAGTCTCCCTGGAGAAAATGGATGCTTTGGAGAGTGAACTCTGTGGCATTGTACCCTGCTGGGGTGCTTGTCCTCCACAGGCTCCATCCCCAAATCTCCAGCAGTTTCTCAACCTGGACCTGACCACCTTACCCGCCCCATCTCCTACTAGTAGCCAGGGGTAACCTGGCAACTTTAGCTGCCCCCCACACACACACACTCATCAGGGCTTTTTTTGCAACAGGAACTCCTATGCATATTAGGCTACACCCCTCTGATGTAGCCAATACTTCAAGAGCTTACAGGGCTCTTCTTACAGGGCTACTGTAATCTCTTGGAGGATTGGCTACATCAAGGGGTGTGGCCTAATATGCAAATGAGTTCCTGATACAAAACAAACCTTGGTACTCTCAAGTTCAATGCCTTTGAACAGGGAGGTTCTGTTAAGCCATTGTGCCCATTAGCCAATTGACCCCCCTCCGCGCTATGCATTTGTCTAATCACTTAAACCATCAGCCAGATCTATAGCCTGATGAAGTGAGTCCCATGGGTTAATGTTGCACTGTATTATGAAGCAGCGGCTAACTCACAAATGCACACAGAGAACCACACCATCCCCTAGAAAAGAAAAACTCTGCAAGGAAGGTGACAAGAATTCTTTGACATATTTATGCTGCTATTTTCTCCCCAATGAGGACCCAAAGCAGCTTGTACCATCATTTCCCCCTTCACTATTTTATCCTCACAACCACACCCTTGGAGGCAGGTTAGGCTGTGAGTGAATTAATGGCCTCAGATTGGCTAGCGAGCATCATGTGTGAAAGGAGGATTCAACCTGGGCCTCGTTTACGCCTATGAGTATACTATGCTGAAAATTTGGTGCCTCTACCTCAAAAACGAGCCCCTCCAGAGCTCCAGATACCCACAGATCAATTCGTTATATCCTATGGGAATCAATCTCCATAGGGAATAATGGATTTTCCCGGCAGGGGCTGAGCCCCCTCCGGGCAACCAACACAGGACTTGGGGGCTTCCATTTAAATTTTCAAGGAGGAGAGATCAATATCTTCAAGGGCATGAATGGGGTGGTAGAGTCTATGTGTGATTTTCCCTCTGGGCTGCAAAGGTGTTAGTTGTGTTAATGACTTTACAACCTCAGCTTCTTAGAAATGCTAACTGAGCTAAAACAGAATAAAACTTTGTCTTAAAGGTGTTACTGGACTCATACTTTGTTCAACTAGTTAATGATTGGAGAAGAAACTGGGGGGAGGAATAACACTGTATTGCTAGGTTGCATACATATTGCTATAGTATTTGGGGGTTCTTTTGGCAGGCAGATATTTTGTGTCTTCTTCAAGCCTGTGATTGTTTACATTCATATAAGTGGATGCTGAACCAAATCCTTTTGAAAATTAATGGTGCCAGCAAGCCTTTTTTTCTTCTTCTCAAAATGACTTGGTCAAGTAGGTGTGTATTGACAACTGAAGACTTGGTCAAGTAGGTGTGTATTGACAATTGTTCACCACCTACCTATATGGTTGCCAATCCCCCATTGGGGGCAGGGGACCCCTCAGTTTGGAGGCCCTCTCTCTGCTTCAGGGTCATCAGAAAACAGCGGGGAGAAGGGAAATGTCTGCTGGACACTCCATTATTCCCTATGGAGATTGATTCCCATAGGGTATAATGAATTGATCTGTGGGTATCTGGAGCTCTGGAGGGGCTCGTTTTTGAGGTAGAGGCACCAATTTTTTAGCATAGCATCCAGTGCCTCTCTTCAAAACACCACTCAAGTTTCAAAAACATTGGACCAGGGGATCCAATTCTATAAGCACATGATATGTATATTTGCAGATCTTAAAGTGATTATTCTAAAAGTGAATTTCAAAAACAGGACACAGCAAGAGACCTCTGAGATACCACTATAACCACTAGCCAACTCCCACCTTTTCCTGGGTTTGGCCTGGTCCATGGGCATTGTTGGGGGGGGGGGTGCTCCCTAAATTTATGGGGAGGGAGCTTCTCCATAAATTCATAGGTAGTGATAATGGAGGCCCCTCCCTGTGATGTCACTGGCTCCTCCCTATGATGTCACTGGATCAAATGCCTCTGGCTGGGCCCCAGCCCCACCCCCCGGAAATTGAAAGTCTACGCCCCTGGGTATACAATACCCACTGCTATAGGATAATTACCACTCTGTGGCTGAACCACAGAGAATGACTAGCCCAGGGCTTCCAGGTGAGTGTTACCAGCACACATGGGGATTCGAACCCAGATCTCCCTAGTCCAAGGCCAATGCTCTAACTGCTAAATCACACTGGCTCTCCAATGTGAGGGAGCCATTCCTCAAGATACTCCAGGGTGCTATCTGCACTGGAAACTTTGAATGACTTTAAATAGTCCACCTCTCACAAAAGTATCCTGGGAAATGTAGTTCAATGAGAAGGTCCAGTGACTTCTAACAAAGTTGAGCCAATGACAATGCCCAGAATGATTAAACTGACATAAAATGACTATACACTTGTTGTGCAGAAATTTTTAGCAGGATTTTTCTACCCACAAAGTTCACACATATCATAGTACATCATTATGAGCATAACATATGGCACAACTGGGTGGAATTTTGGTTATTTGTTCTTGCAACCTCTTGCTAAATTATTTATTTAGTTAATTTCTAGTTCGCCGTATCCCACGAGCAGGCTCAGGGCAGATTACAACAAACTTAATAACAATAAGCAATAAAATTAGAAGTAAAGTAAACAGTAAAAACCATAAAACAATATTAGGGTTTGTAGAATCTTTCGGGCTCAAGTGCCGTGTTCTACTGGAGAAAGTTTTTCTTCCAGACATTTCGTTCTCAGCTGCGGAGAACATCCTCAGTGGCGTTGCAGCCGGAGCAGGCGTTCTGACCTTCTTAGCTGCTATGCATTAATTAAATAGTCCACCTCTCACCAAAGTATCCTGGGAAACATAGTCCAATGAGAAGGTCCAGTGACTTCTAACAAAGTTGAGCCAATGACAATGCCCAGAATGATTAAACTGACATAAAATGACTATACATTTGTTGTGCAGAAATTTTTAGCAGGATTTCAGGTTTTCACGGCTGGCATCATCATTAGGGTTTGTAGAATCTTTCGGGCTCAAGTGCCGTGTTCTACTGGAGAAAGTTTTTCTTCCAGACGTTTCATTCTCAGCTGCAGAGAACATCCTCAGTGGCGTTGCAGCCGGAGCAGGTGTTCAGCAGCCAAGAAGGTCAGAACCCCTGCTCCGGCTGCAATGCCACTGAGAATGTTCTCTGCAGCTGAGAACGAAACGTTGGGAAGAAAAACTTTCTCCAGTAGAACACGGCACTTGAGCCCGAAAGATTCTACAAACCCTAATGATGATGCCAGCCGTGAAAACCTGAAATCTTTCATAAAACAATAAAATTTCAACTAATCAGGCCATAGTGCAAACAGAGCTGGAACTGATAATTTGTGTGCCCATGTCTAGGCCATTTACAGCATGGGAAGCCACAGCTTTGCACAAGGAGGCAGGGCCAGCCCTAGACTGTCGGGTACCCTAACTTCTGGCACCCCCCCCCCTCCACTGATAACATCACTGAGTCACATGGGAGATGCCCAGTTTGGCAGCGCCGGCCCTGCATGGAGGGAGGGCCATATCAGCACCAGGATATTATACTCCAGTCCCATTACTATTATAGCAATCATTCACAGCTATATATTCTTACCCATAAAGGAACATCCAGTTGTGAATTCCTGCTGTAGTGTAGCAATGCTGCACTTACCCAACAATGCAGAGAAAGTTACAGCTGACAGTGTTGCGGTCAAGACAAGGCAAGGTCAATGGCAAGGAATAATTTAATGTTAAGGGTGCCAGCCTCCAGGTGGGGCCTATAGATCTCCCAGAATTACAGCTCATCCCTAGACTACAGAGATCAGTTCCCCTGGATGAAATGGATGCTTTTTAGAGGATGGAGTCTATGACATAGAGCTAGCATGGTGTTAGTGGTTAAAAGTGGCAGCCAGCTGGGTGACCTTGGGCCAGTCACAGAACTCTCTCAGTCCCACCCACATCACAAACAAGGTTCCCTCTAACCTGTGGAGTCTTGTGATCAAAAATTCTACTTTGTGAGCTACTGACATTAAAGTTGTGAGCAAGAGATTTGGCTCCCGCATAAATTAGTTTGTTCTGGGACCATCCTTCCTGAGCTATGAAAAAATGTGTGAGCCGGAGGCTAAAAAACTGAGCTAGCTCACACTAACTCAGCTTAGAGGGACTACTGCTCACAAAGTGCCTATTGTGGGGGAGGAAGGAAGCAAAATTGTAAGCCACTTTGATGGTGTGTTCACTACACTAAACAATGCATTTTACATCCGGATTTCTGCTATTCTTACATAGTAAAAATCCAGTATTTAGTGTAATTATTTAGTGTTATTTATGCATTATTTAGTGTAATGTGAACATACCATGAGACTTCTTAGGTTAGAGAAAAGTGAAGTATAAAGAACAATTCTTCCTCCTCCAAGGTCTCAGCTCTCCCCAAACTTCACCCTCATATATCCAGGAATTTTCTAACCTGGAAATGGCAACCCTAAAATCACTTTTGGTGGTCTTGTATCTGAATTTGCTTTACCCAGATAGATAAGGAAAGGAAAGGTCCCCTGTACAAGCACCAGTCGTTTCCGACTCTGGGGTGACGTTGCTTTCACGACGTTTTCACAGCAGACTTTTTACCGGGTGGTTTGCCATTGCCTTCCCCAGTCTTAGATAAGACCATGCCTAATTTTTGCAATTACTCAAAGACAGTTTGTCATGCTGTGCAAACATATTCGTTCAGCTTGTACTTTGGAAAGAGGATAGATTCCGTAGGTGGAAGGAGAGCTGCATTCTGTAAGTCAAGCCAATCATATGTATTTCGTCTGTTTTGAAGACAGAGAATGTTAAATGTACTGCTGTGTTAAATGCTGGTGTCAAATCTAGATGAGTTAAAAAAAAAAAAGATTATGCAAGCATTTGCTTTTTTGCCAGCCGAGAACACAGTGACATTGACAGGGAGAAGGAAGCGAGGGCTGCTCAAATGAACGTTCACCCCCAGGGCCTCTTGGAATATGAAAAGGCTGTTGCCCCTTTCATTCATACTTGTCATCACTCATTTTTGTATTTCAACAACTCTTTCAAATCCGGTTATGCATACTGTATTTGGCATAGGTCATCCCAGCTCACAGGGACCCATATTCAGGAGAGCAACACAAACACAATGGAGACTTCACTGTTTATCTAGAACAATTTATTCTACTCACCCCCCCAACTGTCAGAAACAGCCTGGCCAAAACGGTGATGCAACTTTGAAGTAACCAAGCACTTAGATAATTCCTGAGTCCTTCTGATGATGGGGCAGCACTAGTTACTGCCAGAAAGCATTGCACATCTCACTAAAGCAGAATGCTGTAAAACTGCTGTAAAGTCAGTTGTACTGCAGTTGGCATGAAGCACCTGCTACAACCCGTTGCCTGTTCCACACGTATGATACCACCTTTCTTGCTCTTACCACACATACGATGTATAATCCCTCTCAGCTAGGATTGCCAACTTCCAAGAGGTGGCTGGAGATCTCCTGGCATTACAACTGATCTCCAGGGGACAGAGATCAGTTCACCTGGAGAAAATGGCTGTTTTGGAACAGGCCTGTAGCCACAGGGGGCCTGTGGGGGCACTACCCCCTGACTTCCAGGCAAACACCCCCCCCCCTGACTTCCAGGGGGCCTCCAGGGCACACTCTGCTTTTTTCATTTTCTTTTTACCATGGCTGAGTCAGCGAAGTGTCCTCAGTGGCAGCCAGAGCCAGGAGAGCTGAGCAGGACACAGTGCACTGTGGCAGGAAAATCAACAGGTGGAGAGGAGGGAGGTAGAGGAAGCCACGTGGAATGGGCTTGGATGGGGGGGGGGGCAGATGTAGCTCCTGGCTGCAAAGTGCCAGGGTGGGAGAGAGGGAGGTGGAAGGAACCCCACTGTTAGCACACAAGGTGCAGTCCCTTCTTCACGCCACTGTTTTAGGGTTGGGTGCCACAATTTGGCCACATTCAGAGTCTCCAGCTTTTGCCCCTACACCAGAAAGCTTCTGAGAAGTGGCAAGGCCCACAGTGCCCCCTGACTTTTTAAAGACCCCCCCCCCCCAACTTGTAAAATCCTGTCTATGGCCCTGCTTTGGAAGATGGACTCTATGACACTATACTCCATGGAAGTAGATACTCTCCCCTCTCCAAACCCCACATTCCTCAGGCTCTTCTCCTAAAATCTCCATGTATTTCCCAGCCCTGAGCTGACAACCCACGGGACAGCCAGCTGTTCATGGGATATTCCAGCAGAGTAGCAGCATCCCCCCCCCCTCTTTTTTCCCCACCTAGCAACTTGAATTCACATCAAATCATTGTAATAATTTAGCACAGAGGTAACAGTTTTAGGAATGCACAAGGTGTATTCTCTATGCTGCAGTGCCAAAAAAATAGCGCCAGAAAGGATCTAGGATGACCTCACGTACTGACGGGGGCCCAGAGCAAGAGCTTCCCTCTCCGTTCATCCACTGCTGCTGCTGCTGTTTGAACCTCCGCCAAGTTGGCTGATGTCAAAAGAAACAGATTGCAGAAACAATGCAGTCATTGCACACCAATTTACAAAAAGAATAGTGGGGGGAAAGATAGGTGCTGAGCAATAAAAATCCTCTTTTAGACAAGATGCGCCCAGGCTGCATCCCATTCTGCACTCTGGCAAGGCAAGTGTGAGCTAGGAGGAGGGAAAACGGAGGGAATTTTTGTTCTGTTTCATGGTTTTACAATTTGCTAAAGTCATGAGTGGGATGGGGAGAATTAGGCACATCAGAAATACCACGAGCCAGATCTTTCTGTTCTGAAGGTGCCTTTGAGCCAATC
This sequence comes from Heteronotia binoei, assembly GCF_032191835.1. Lineage (NCBI taxonomy): Eukaryota > Metazoa > Chordata > Lepidosauria > Squamata > Gekkonidae > Heteronotia > Heteronotia binoei. The sequence continues at coordinate 59,606,830 of NC_083233.1, forward strand.
TAAATGGGTGGTGGATGAATCTGTTTCATCAGTGGAGGCGGAAAGGCATTCTGGACATGCTCAGAGAATACTCCTCACTTTGCATATTTCAAGGGCAGGCCCTTTTCCAGACTGAGAGAATGGGGGCGGGGGGCGCTAACTGTTTGTTTAAGGGTTCACTCTTCCCCACTGAGCTCTGCCTTACTGTCATTTTTATTCTAAATGGGGGGATATCAGATTATGCAGTTAGACTCAAATCCAATACCACCTAAATATAATTCTCCAGTCTTCTCTGAGTTATGCAAAACTGAAATCAGGGGCTTCACTGCTGGGTTTTTTCACCCCACAGGGAAGTAGGCAGCCCATCATATGGTCCCGCCAGAGTACCTCAAGAAAAAAGTAACAAAAGAAGAGAGAACCTGGATGGCATAAGAGTGTCAACTGTCCATTTATGGCTGATCCCAGGTATGGCAACCCTGCAAGGGTTTCTAGCTGCCCGTCAAAGGCTCTCTCCATTTCCCACTGTAGATCAGGAGGACCAGGGCTTTTAAAAAGTATGAATGCACAGGAATGCAGTTCCAGCTGGCTTGTCATCAGGGAGTGTGGCCTAATATGCAACGCAGTTCCTGCTAGGCTTTTTCTACAAAAAACCCCTGTGTGAAACAATGGTGATGTCAGAGGGTGTGGCCTAATATGCAAATGAGTTCCTGCTGGGCTTTTTTTCTACAAAAAAAGAAAAAAGCCCTGAGCAGGACTATTTCTCAACTTCCATCTTGGTTCTCATCCACAGCAGGCCCTTGTGAAGGAGGGGCATTAGGGACAATTGTCCCAGGTCTCACAAATGAAAGTCCAGCATATTGACACAAATAATGGTCAACAATGCTGACATCCAATCTGTCCTTGCCTGAATTTTCTGTAGAATGTTTGGATATAAACAGCTAGATTCGAGTCTGGTAGTCCCTTGGAGACCGGCAAGATTTTTGGGGCATCAGTTTTGATATAGCGGTTAAACACATGGACTCTAATCTGGAAGAACCTGGTTTGATTCCCCATGCCTCCACCTGCACCTGCTGGTGTGACCTTGGGTCAGTCACAGTTCTCTCAAGAGCTGTTCTCTCAAGGGCTCTCTCAGCCCCACCTACCTCAAGGGTGTCTGTTGTGAGGAGGGGAATGGAGTTGATTTCTGCCAACTGGAGATCAGTTGTAAAAGCAGGAGATCTCCAGGCCCCACCTGGAGGCGGCTGACCTAAATACATAAATTTTAGTAGCATTAGAGTAATAATATTGGAACATCTATTATATTTTCAAGCTACTAAAAGGTCATTAACGTTTTTAACGTATTGTTTAAAGTTTAAGGGGAGGCACTTCATCAGAGGAGAGCCCCGTGGCGCAGAGTGGTAAATCTGCAGTACCGCAGTCGAAGCCCTCTGCTGACAACCTGAGTTCGATCCCAGCGGAAGCTGGTTCAGGTATCCAACTCCAGGTTGACTCAGCCTTCCAGTCTTCCGAGGTCGGTAAAATGAGTGCCCAGCTTGCGGGGGGGAAAGTGTAGATGAGTGGGAAAGGCAATGACAAACCACCCCGTAAAACATGAAAACATTGTGAAAGCAGCGTCACCCCAGAGTCAAAAAACGACTGGTGCTTGCACAGGGGACTACCTTTACCTTTTTACTTCACCAGCGTCCCACTTGCCATTGGGCAAGCTGACACCCTGGCCAGCCCGCCCCCACCAGTCACCCGGAGCTATTATCTAGCAATCTGCTGTACAAAGAATACTCGGCCAGCACCCGAAGTTAAAATGTTATAAATCGATATCATTCTGCAAGGGTGATCGTCTGCAACCCAGGCTCTGCAGAAGTATGTAAGAAGCATCCAGTTTGCATTTTGGATTTAAAACGAAGAAGAGAGCGAGCTGTGACTTGACTGAAGCATCTTTGGGTTGCAGTTGCTCCCTTTGGCAGACCTGATGATTTGTGGCTGTGCTGCCCGCTTGAGAGGTGCCCATTTGTCTCTACTGTGTTCTGCTCCTATATTTGTAAATAAAAGCGGTTATTACAAAGACACTGTAAATCCCCATTGCCCTCTACTTGGAAGAAAACAAAGGCTGCAGTCCTAGGCCCGCTTACTTAGGAGCAAGCTCCATTAAGGAGAGAGAGAGAGACTTCTGAATAAATATGCATATGATTGCACTGTGAACCTTACCCACAGAACTTCACAATGCAGGGAAATAGTGCATAACAACATCTGGGTAGTGCCAACGTTTGCGTTGTCTTGTCTTGAATATGTAAGTAGAGCACTTCTGGATCAGGAAAGAAAAGGTCCTCTAGTCCAGCATCATATTTCTAATAATGGCCAGCCAGATGCCCCCAGAAGGCCTACAAACAGAGGCACTGAGACCAAATCCTTCTCCTGTTATTTTTTTCTCCACGTCAGCTGTCATTCAGAACACAAGGACGTTCCGCTTAGCTATTATGGCTCACAGCAAACGATGCTCCTATCTTCCATGAATCTGTCTACTCTTTTAAACATTGTCTGTAAGCCAGTAGGCATTGCTAAATCTTATGGCAGTGAATTTAGGATTGCCAACCTCCAAGGGGCACCTGGAGATCTCCCACTGTTACAAATGATCTCTAGAAGGGCTTTTTTGGTAGCAAGAACCCTTTTACATAGTAGGCCACACACCCCTGATGTAGCCAATCCTCCAAGAGTTTACAGCAGGCCCTGTACGAAGAGCTCTGTAAGCTCTGGAGGACTGGCTACATCAAGGGGTGTGGCCTAATATGCAAAGGAGTTCCTGCTACAAAAAATGCCCTGATCTCTAGACAACCAAGATCAGTTCCTATGGAGAAAATTGCTGCTTTGGAGGGTGCATTATAGCTGGCTGAGGTCTCTCCTCTCTCTGAACCCTGCCCTTCCAAGGCCCCACCCCCAAATCTCTAGGTATTTCCCAATCCAGAGCTGGCAACCTGGGTGAATTCCATAAGTTAATTATGCCTTATGTAAGGCATTTCTCATGCTCAAAATTCAGAGAGAGATGGAGCCAAAAATAAAAAAGTTTGGCCACACCTCACAGGGTTGTTCCAACACTCCCTTGACTCCTGGAGTGCTTTGGAGGAAAGCCAGGATACAATCAGCATCACATTTGATAGGGCGGCTGGAGGCCAGATAAAATTGCTTCAGGAGCCCGATCAGGCACAACTGCAGGCTTCCAATTTGGGCATCCCTAATCTAAACTGATAAAGTCATGACAGGCGACAGACAAATTGGCACTGGCTTGGGTTGCCAACTTCCACGTGGCTTGGCAACAAACACTGAGAACCGAGACTGCCGGCATTCTTCTTGGACTTGTGCATGTGGAAATCATTGAGCAGTGGTTCCAAATCCAACGTGAGTGAACTGAAGAAGGGAGAGAGCCTCCTGAAACAGGCTACTAGAAAACCCAGGAGGTGTGCCATCGCCAATCTAGAGTAGCGCTGGAAAACCATCGTTGAAATTGACCAGAGTCGCATAACAGACTTTCGCTATCAGAGACATGTTCAAACAGCATACGATGAACTTCGAGACTGCAACAGCATACTGTTTAAGTGTGTATTGAGAGGAAATATAATCAACACTAGGGCTGTCAACCCCCCGGGCCAGGCAGGGGTTCTCCCACCCTGGAGGTTCCCAACCTGCAGGCCCACATTGGGCCGGCGGGGGGAACCTCCCCTGACATCACAATGATATCACCCGGAAGTCATCATGCCGGCAACACCACACACCGGCTGTTCTAGGTGTTTCCAGGAAAACTCTATGGTTTTCCCAGATGCTCTAGCAATTTGGGAGGGAAAACTCTATGGTGCAATAGGTACCATAGAATTTTTCCCTCCGTGGGGGATTTGGCAACCCTAATCAACAAGCCAATATAAGTGAGGTATACTGTGTTTTAATTCTGTGGTTGCTCAACTTCCAGGTGGAGCCTCGAAACCTCCTAGCATGATTACTGATCTCCAGGCTGTAGATACCAATTGCCCTGGAGAAAATGGTCCTTTGGAGGGTGGTCTCTATGTCATATGTTGCAGATGCCTCTCCCCTCCCCAAATCCCAACCTCCATCCAAAATCTCCAGGAATTCCCTAACTAGCAGCTACCAACCATATGGGAGAGGTATCATGCGGGAGAGGAGCCACCCAAACACTGCTGTCTTTGGATAACCCTGTTCATGTCTTGCTTTGATTCTGCATGCCTATCATTTCCTTCCCTCGGCCCCCAGCATCAAAACACAGCATATGTTAAAAGCTACCTTGCTCGCAGCTACAACATCCCCAGACTGGTAATAAGAAAATTAATGATATCATCAGAAACACCCAAGCCGGCCGTGCAAAGGATCTCACTGCTTGCGGTCCTTTCGACAGCAATGATAGACAGGTTGTTAAAAAACACAAGGCAACGTGTCTGCTAAGCTGCCTTTAATGGCAGCTTCGTCTGGTGATGCTTTGATGGGGGAAAGAGCCATGAAAAATATGTTGCTGCCTCTTGATCTGTCAGGACATGCAAGCAAACAACCTTTCATCCTCTGCATCCAGAGGCCGCCTTCTTTCCTTTCGGGGGGACTTTTTAAATATTATCTCTCCCCAGACACTTGCTGTATGCTCACTTCCTCATGGTGGCTTTTCCTATCATTAGACGCCCACTCAGCAGGGACACAGGAGCAAAACTGTGCATGTTGGGTACGAAAAGGTTGAGTAACACATGGAATTCACTGCCACAGGACGTGGTGGCGGCTACAAGCACAGACAACTTCAAGAGGGAATTGGATAAGCATATGGAGCAGAGGTCCATCAGTGGCTACTAGCCACAGCTTATCGTTGGAACTCTCTGTCTGGGGCAGTGATGCTCTGTATTCTGGGTGCTTGGGGGGAGCAGAGTGGGAGGGCTTCTAGTGTCCTGGCCCCACTGGTGGACCTCCTGATGGCACTTGGGTTTTTTGGCCACTGTGTGACACAGAGTGTTGGACTGGATGAACCACTGGCCTGATCCAACATGGCTTCTCTTATGTTCTAAAAACACAGTCAACCAGAGCCAAGCAATGCCAGTCTATTTGCAGCAAGAATGCAATTGTTTTAAAGTAGGAGTTTATTCTCCTTTTGTGTGTGTGTATGTGAGAATGGATACCATCAGGGCTTTTTTGTAGAAGCAGCCCAGCAGGAACTCATTTGCATATTAGGCCACACCCCCTGATGTAATCATTGTTTCACACAGGGCTTTTTTGTAGAAACCCAGCAGGAGCGTAGTTGCATATTAGGCCACACCCCCTGACTCCAAGCCAGCCAGACTGCGTTCCTGTGCATTCCTACTGGATACTGCACAGGTAGGGATGCATCACTTGCAGTTTCCTGCCAAAGAACCTGTGTCCAAAACTGGGACTTTAATATAAAAATGTGTTCACATAATCCAGTAACAAATTTATGTTAAATCAGACTTTGGAAAAGCCACAATCTACAGATTAGATGTACTTCTGAGATTTCCCCCCCTCCCCGGGTTTTGTTTTATAAAATATTATGTATAATCTGCCTTGAGTGTCTGCAAAAAAGGCAGACTATAAATCATGCAAATGAATAATAAAATACACCTGCTGGGTTGAGATTTTAAAACCATTAAATTGCAGCCCAGGGTGAGGGGATCATCTTGTTCCTTCATTAAAATATTCTTTATTCCATCTGGGATGGGGTGATAGTAGGAAATCTCTTTTTGGCAGCTAAATGTCAGCGGAGTGTCTGTGCCTCCTCTCCTTGCAGGTACTGAGAGCCTGGATGTGGGCAGAAGCACGACCTGAAGGGCAAGAGCCAAAGTTCTCTTATCCCTTGATTCTTAATCCATAGCTTGCAACAAGAGACTCTAAAAGAGACAGACTTACAGATTCAGCAAGAGCTCTGGATGTAGGGCAGCATATTTGTTTTTTAGTGGAGGGTCTTTTCCCCCTGATTGCTTATTTAAATTGTATTTTGGAAGAAGATGATAATGACAATGATGCTATTGGACTTATATCCTGCCCTCCGCTCCGAATCTCAGAGTGGCTTACAATCTCGCTTATCTTTTTCCCCCACAACAGACACCCTGTGAGGTGGGTGGGGAGAGCTCTCACAGCAGCTGCTCTTTCAAGGACAACTCCTACGAGAGCTATGGCTAACCCAAGGCCAATCCAGCAGCTGTAAGAGGAGGAGTGGGGAATCAAACCCAATTCTCACAGATAAGAGTCCACACATTTAACTACTACACCACGCTGGCTTTGGATCTCCTTTCCCCCAGTTGGAAAGAAAAGCAGGATAATACTGAAATAAATTGCTACCTCAAAAAGAACTTTCAAAGCCATTGATGGTCATGTAAGGTCAATTAAAATAAACACTGTTTTTAAAAAGCTTGCACCAGACCACACAAGCCAGTGAGCAGCTATGCAGGAAACTCTATAATAACCCCAACAATACAAAGCTGTTTTCCCAAGGACCCCTATGAACCCCCAGACCCTTTTTTTTTTCCAAATCAGAAAATGCAGGATTTATTCAGCTGGCCAGGTCGAAAGTTGCTAATGAAGAGCTGCCCTCTCCCAGTTTTTATCCCACTAATTCCCAAACAGGAAATTTCTCTCTGCTCTCTGCTGCCACTGGCCTCTAGAATTAGAACTGCAGGCTGCCAGCCAGCAACCACTCACTCTGTGAGGGGCAAACCCCAGCATTTCTTCCTTTATTTAGCCAAGGCAGAGGTCTTCTCAGCTAAATGGGTGTTCGCTCTCTGCTTCTCTCTTCTAAGCATGAGCCAAGGCAGGAGGCTTTTTTGTGGGTTCAGAGACCCACTGACTCTCCGTTTCAGGAAGAACAAACAAACAGTGGAACAGCATCTGGGTGAAGAAATCAAATAGGTGTCAACACATTTCTTCCCCTAAATCTACAGAGTTTAGCTCTGTGATGATAAATAAAGGTAAAGGTAGTTCCTTGTGCAAGCACCAGTCTGGGGTGACGTCGCAGCATGACGCTTTTACCAACCTCGGAAGGATGGAAGGCTGAGTCAACCTTGAGCTGGCTACCTGAACCCAGCTTCTGCCATGATTGAAGAAGAAGAAGAAGAAGAAGAAGAAGAAGAAGAAGAAGAAGAAGAAGAAGAAGAAGAAGAAGAAGAAGAAGAAGAAGAAGAAGAAGAAGAAGAAATTGGATTTATATCCCGCCCTCCACTCCGAAGAGTCTCAGAGCGGCTCACAATCTCCTTTACCTTCCCCCCCCCACAACAGACACCCTGTGAGGTGGGTGGGGCTGGAGAGGGCTCTCACAGCAGCTGCCCTTTCAAGGACAACCTCTGCCAGAGCTATGGCTGACCCAAGGCCATGCTAGCAGGTGCAAGTGGAGGAGTGGGGAATCAAACCCGGTTCTCCCAGATAAGAGTCCTGATTGAACTCAGGTTGTGAGCAGAACTTGGACTGCAGTGCTGCAGCTTACCACTCTGCACCACAGGGCTCTTTCCTTGATGATAAATAGAGAGGTGGAAATAATGGAATGGTTCCAGGTTTATAGCTCAGACTCCAGTAACCTCTTAGTTACTGTATTCTCCATCTGGCCAGTTCTCTGTCTTCACATACCTGTGCTTGACTGCTGTCTCTTGTGAATAGCTGCTTCTTCTGGACTCAGGGTCAAAGAATAGCTGCCCCTTTCTTAGAGGGAGAGATTTTTCCCCACGCACAAACCATCTTGTAAAACATGCCATGGTGGGTGGGAACAGGAAAAAGGGTTCTCTATTACCTATCTGATCAGGCCTGACTTTCTTTTCCCTTCTTGGGTTGCATTAATTGCCATACTGACAGTCTTATGGTCGCTTTCTTCAGCTTCGAAAAGGAAAGGAATTGAGAAAGGGGGAGGACAAGATCTTTCTTTTGACCAGACTACCTGTGAGGGCAGTTTGAGCCTAACCCCTCCTCTGCCCCCACCAAGTGTTCACAGAAAACTCAACATTAGCAAACTGAAGTAGAAAACTCTGGCAATGATATTTATGTGAAGTGTCCCTTCATGCCACCATAAGCAGAGAGGGGGCAGTTTGAGGGGGCCAATTTTTATCTGGAAAAAGAGTATGAGGGAGAGAGTTTAGCGGCTTCTAAACTCTTTCTCTCATACTCTTTTTCCAGCTTCCAGGTGGAATTCCAGGGATCACCCAGAATAACACAGCATCTCCAGACTAGAGGTCAGTTCCTTTGTAGAAAATGGCTGCTTTGGAGGGTAGACTCTGTGGCATTGTACCCTACTGAGACCCCCGTCCTCCCCAGGTTACAGAAGTTTCCTAACCTGGATCCAGTAACCCTATCATAAGAACATAAGAGAAGCCATGTTGGATCAGGCCAATGGCCCATCCAGTCCAACACTCTGTGTCACACAGTGGCCAAATGAGCTGCCTTCTGCAGACTCTTGCAATTCTTCAGTTGTTTCCACACAGTTATTTGCTCCAGATTTGATGCTGTTAGGAAGTAGGGGGGCTTCCCCCCCCCATTTCCCCACTGTATTGTGATGCATTCATGTACCTCCCGGGGTTTCTCTGGCTTTTTTCTGGTCTTTCCCCAACCTGTTTTACTGCAAGATTTTAGACAAGATCTCAGCAAAGCCTGGATGTGGGTGAGAAAATTTGGATTTCTCCAGTTCTGTCCTTGCCTCAGTCCTCACTGTGGCTATTTCCTGGCCAGGGTTGCCAGCTCTGGCTTGGGAAATTCTTGGAGACTTTGGGGTGGAGATGTGGGGTAGGATTAAAATAGGATTGCCAGGTAGGGTTGGGGGAAGAGTTGCCATATTCAGGTTGGGAAACTTCTGGAGATACAGGGATGGAGCCTGGGGAGGACAAGGACCTCAGTGGGGTATAATGCCATAAACACCATCCTCCAAAGCTGTCATTTTCTCCAGGGGAACTGATCTCCATAGTCTGGAAATGAGCTGCAATTCCAGGGGATCCCAGATCCCACTTCAGTGGGCTACAGTGCCATAGAGTCCACCATCCAAAGCGGCCATTTTGTCCAGAAGAACCACCCTCTGTCATCTGAAGAATAGTTGTAATTCCAGGGGATCTCCAGGCTCCACCTGGATGTTGGCAACACTTAGTTCCCTCCTTTTGAGAGAGACAGGCTTTGTGTTCCAAAAACACTAACCATCACACAGGGTCAGAGATGGTAATTACCTCAGACATCCATTGCATTCTTCACCAGCATTTTTGCTTTTAGTTCCCTGGTGCCTCATTTCCATGCCGCATTAAGTTTCAAGGTGTTCTTTCAACAGCTGTGACTGAAAATTCAAGCTTTGCATACTCTGGCCCACAATGATCACTGGCGTGTTTGTGCTGCCACTGGCAAATGAAAGGTCATTAGAACAAGACACCATTTAATTGCAAACATTACGTTCCAGGGCTGGCCTAGATTAGAACTGCACTCCATTTACTACAATTTAAATTATTCCATGGATAGAAGAAGCAGAAAGGGCAACTGCCTTCTCCTCTTCTTACTGCAGACCTCAGTGTTCACGACTCTTGGTCTACATGGGTATCAGGCCCAGTATATGGGACTCTAACCATCTAAGGACAGAGGAAAAATACTGCCTCCCCTTCCACTTCTAACCATCTAAGGACAGAGGAAAAATACTGCCTCCCCTTCCCCTTCACACTTCTCTGCTTAAATCATTCTATGAAGATGCTTTGTACAAGACCAAACATCTGGATCAGTATCATCTACTTCAATGTGAGTCAGCCAAGGTTCAGCAATAGTGAGGGCTCCTTAGGAGAAGAGAAACCCTGTGTTGCCAGGCTTGAGTTAACAGAAGCTGACCAGCAGGAAAATGAGCTGCAGGCTTGTCAGGATTCACAGCTAATAGCTGGCACAGAAGCCAAAGACACTCTCCAGCCCTGATTCAGCCAGTAAACTTCAGCTGCCCATTTTCAGCCCATCACCTACACCAGGGGTGGGGAACCTCCATCCTGAGGGCCATATATAGCCCTCGAGTTCACTTGTTGTGGCCCTTGGGGATTGCTGGACCAAACCAAGCCATGGGGCAGCCTCCCTGGGGCCTGGATGGCCAGCGAGGATTGTGGGGCCCAGCCATGCTGTGCAGCAGCCTCCCCAGAGCCAGGCAGGGATCACAGGGCCCAAATGTACTGTGTGGCAGCCTCCCTGGGGCCTGGCTAGCCAGCCAGAATTGCTGCAGGACCTGAAAAAGTTACTGTCACAGTTCAGTTTGCAATTGATTATCCCAGATGGTGTGGCCTAATATGCTAATGAGTGTGTGACCTAATATGCTAATATTAGTGGATGTGATCTAATATGCACTGAGTTCCTGCTGGGCTTTTTCTACAAAAAAGCCCTGGACCTATGCATTTGCCTAGGGCGGTGGGCCGTGTGTGTGTGTGTGTGTGCGCGTGCGCCAGTTTAGGCTCTCCCCACATGACTTCAAATAGAAAAACAATTATTTGCATTAATTTTGCTGGCCTCAATCATTCTCCCTCAGCAGAGCAGGTTTTTAAAATTTTTTTATGGCCTGTGAATGTTGTTATAAATATCCATATGGCCCTTGGCAGAAAAAAAGGTTCCCCACCCCTGACCTACACCGTTAAGAGTGCTGCAGACAAGAGGTGGAGAACAGAGCTACAGACAAGACAACAAAGTGCACACCTCTTGGCCTGATGCCAGCTGCTCGCTGATAATGAAAATGAGTGCTTGCAGGACTGCTTATGAGAAACTGGTTGCAAGCATGACCATTAGGCATCGAGCTATAGAACCAACCAAGAGAGGCTGTTAGGTGTGGACACAATGCGAATGATAGATGCTAAGCCACCAACTCTGCCTTGCCTTATTTTTAGACCTCTGACTTTGGACAGAACAACCCTGCCTTGCCTGACTTCTGGTATCTGATACTCAGAGCCTGCAAGTCAGTAAGGCAGAAAAGCTTCTTTCTTACCACTTGCTTTCAGAGTCAGTCCAGAATATACGAACTTCAATAGCCTTTTGTAGGACGTGCTGCCATTGGCCTGCTTTGGGTCAGATAGCTGCAGTTGAGTCATTTTAGCTTACAGGGAGAGTTCAGGCTTGATATTATTTGGTCTTGAACCCACTGATTTGTCTTTGCATTTATTTATTTATTAAATTGAATTTAAAACTTTCCTCCCCTATGAAACAGGGCTCACGGTGGTGTCCATCAATGACAAAAATGTTCATATAATTTAATTCCACAAAAGTGATAAAATACACAATTAAAACAATAAAATACAGTAAATTACCCTAATAAGACGGCACTGAACTATCAAAACATGCCATTGCCTCTTGAGAGAAGAATAGGAGTGCCAGACCGATGGAAGACATCGCTTAAAGCTGCCAGGTCTGACTCCAGAAATATCTGGGGACTTCGTGGATGGACCCAGAAGATTTTAGGGGTGGTGTCAAGAGAATGGTTTGGTTGACAAGCATGATTGAACTTTGAAGGGAGTTCTGGCCATCACATTTAAAGGGACCATGCTCCTTTTAAATTTCTCCCCTTCATTGGAAATAATTTCGGGTGGAAGTACGTTCTTTTGGGGCTCAAAGAACTGAACCTCCTGGACCAATCTTTTTGAAACTTTTTTTTTTTAAGGAAAGGCACTAGATGCTATGCTGAAAATTTGGTGCCCCTACCTCTTCGGCGGAAGTTTTTAACAAAGTAGAAAGGGTTAATAATGCCATTTTTAAGGTTTAACATTGGCAGAATTTGAATATGAGAATGCTTTTATGTAGTCAGAAATTGTTGTCTGTGACTATGAGATTTTGTATATTGTTATTGCTGGAATTGGAATTGGCACCCCTACCTCAAAAAACAGCTCCCCCTCAGAGTCCCAGATACTCACAGATCAATTCTCCACTATACCCTATGGGGACCAGTCTCCATAGGGTATAAAGGAGTGCCAAAAGGACATTCAACCCCCACTCCCCCTTCAGATAACCCTGAAGTGTGGGGAGGACCTCCAAACCAGGGGATCCCCTGCCCCCAACTGGGGATTGGCAACCCTACTCACTGTCCTCAACCATAAGCCTGGTGAAACATTTCTGCCTTACAGGACCTGTGGAACTGCAGTCCCACAGGGCATGGATGTCGTTCAGCACAGAGTTCTACTAGGATGAGGCCAGGGCAGAAAAAGGTATCCATAAAACTCTCCTGTTAACACCACATTCCAAATGGATTTACTTTCTTCCTCTCATCTTTCTTCAAGTCCAGTTTTCACACTCATACGTAGAAATGGGGGATACTATGGCATGAATTAACTTGAGCTCCAGAATCCACATTTTCAAAAACGACTATGCTCCATTTCGGTCTGAAAAGGAGAAAACAACCTCTCCCTCACTGTTGCTCTCTTTCCCACTTCACATAAACGCTTGGTTTGATTAGCTCATGACTTCAGACAGTGAGCCTCTAGCTAATCACAGCAAGCAGCACCTTAAATCTCCTTCAAAGCCCCAACAGAGCACATTTTGCCCATCCAAGCTGTTTCTGAAAGCCTCATAATTATTTTCCAAAACCAACTGGGGCGAGTCAAGTGTATGCTACTCTTACCTAGACAGTAACAATTAGACAAAATGATCACTTTACTAGCAGACAACACACAGCTAGACCCTGCATGATAAATACCTCCCCCCCCACACACACACACCATTTCCCCACTGATTAATGAAAAATATGCTTTGCTATTTTATTGCCCCCTTTGGGAGTCTGTACACAAGACCTAAAAGGCAGCTCATGATCCACACCCTTCAGCGGTTTACCAATGAAAACAACAACAACAATAACCTTTATTGGCATGATATTGAACATAACAGGGAACCAATCCATCCATCAAATGGCAATTTGCAAATACATCAGCACCTCCTGGATGCTAGATATAAAAAATTTGCAACAGTTTCAATTATCAATTGGTTCCGAGTTGACAAGAAGAGACAATTTTATATTTGTCGGGCTTTGCTGTTTGCTCACTCAAACAGGGGTCAATGATTATGGAGCGCAGGTCAGAATAAAAAGTACAGTTTAGGAACACATGTTCCAAGGTTTCCATCTCTGGACATGCACAAGTGCACAGTCTGTTAGCATAGGGAGTTTTATGGAATCTTCCAAGAAGTATCGCAGATGGTAGCACATTGAATCTAGTTTGCGAATAGGCTCTGCGTAGCCAAAGGGCCTTTAGACAGGTAAGATATTCAGCCCTATACTTAGGAGGTAAAAAACCCAAACTCAAGGGTGAACATCTGCCTTTAGCAACGCTTTTGAGAACCTGCAATTCAATATCAACCAATCTTTGTCTAATCAATGAAAACAAGACATTCATGTACTACCCCTAATTCTCATAGAAGCAAATATGAACCAAGGTCTCTCTTGAACAGTGTTACACTTTTTCTAAGGCTCTACTTGGTCAGGTGCAGGGGTGGAATTCTAGCAGGAGCTCCTTTGCATATTAAGCCACACACCCCTGATGGAGCCAATCCTCCAAGAGCTTACAAAAAAGAGCCTTGTAAGCTCTTGGAGGATTGGCTCCATCAGGGGTGTGTGGCCTAATATGCAGAGGAGCTCCTGCTAGAATTCCACCCCTGGTCAGGTGTATTTTTATTTTGTAATAATTCCTCAGCTCTGACCTGGATGGTCCAGGTGAGCCGGATCTTGTCAGATTTCTAGAAGCTTAAGCAGGGTTGACCCTGGTTAGTATTTGGATGAGTGACCACCAAGGAAGTCTCCAGGATTGTGAAGTTGAGGCAGGCGATGGTAAACCACCTCTGAACACCTTTTGCCTTGAAAAGCCTATGAAGTGTTGCCATAAGTCGACTGTGACCTGATAGCAATTTCCACCACTAATAATCCCTTCCCCATAGGGATGCTACTGAATTTAGCAGACCGGTTTCATTTTGACTTGAGAATTCTGCACTCATTTCTCCTTTGTGGAAAAAGAACCTGTGAGTTTTTGCTTTCATGTCTCTTTTGCTGTTGTTTCCTTATGTACATTTACCCCCAATAAATTTCTGTGATTTCAAACTATGTTTTTGTGTCAGCTGTGCATAAAAGGCATGAAACAAATTGGAACACTAGCAATGAAAATGGGTTAAGTGAAGACTTTGTTATATCATGCAAGGAAAGAAAAAGATAATAAAAATGGCATATCTCTACATCCATAGACCCCTCCCCTATGTAAAAGCCAGGGGTTTGTATTCTATCTTGTAGACATGATAGAAAAACCTCAACTACTGCACAACATGATATCAATGGTATAAATGAGTTGACGTGTGTATCTGAAAGGCTGTACACATACACAGTATTTTAATGTTAACATACATGTGCACTAGAGAAAAGACACATCTCTGCACCTGCCATAGAATCACAGAGTTGGAAGGGGCATAGAGTCCATCTAGTCCAACCCCCTGCTCAATGCAGGATCAGCCTAACCTAAAGCATCCCTGACAAGCGTTCATCCAGCCACTGCTTAAAGACTGCCAGTGAGGGGAGCTCATCATTTTCTTAGGCAGCTGATTCCACTGCTGAACTACTCTTACTATAAAAAAAAATCCCTAATATCCAGCTGCAGGACTTTTTTTCTGGGGGAATGTGGCAGAATGAAGTTCCAGAACCTATTTGTGGAAACAGAGTTCTCAAAAATATTTTAAAAGTTCATGAGGGGCATCCGTGTGTTTCTCCTTCTTTTCCCTCTTGAGAGTTCCAGCACCTCTTTTTCCAGAAACAAAGCCCTGTCAGGTTGGTATCTTTCCACCTGCAATTTAAAGCTATCATTGTTAAGTCCTCTCCTGTGCTGTGGACAGGAACAGCTCCCTTTCCTAGGTGACAGCCCTTTGAATACTTAAAGAGAGCAATCATGTCACCCCTCCGCCTCCTCTTCTCCAAACTGAACATTCCCATGTCCCTCAGCCTTTCCTCATAGGGTCTGGTCTCTTCCTCACAGCCCACAGAGAAATACCAGAAATAATTAATTCCTTCTTTAAAAAAGGAATTTCCCACACATTTGGTGGCCAAGAGTGCCTTTCAATAACTCCTTCTGAGGAGAAGGATCTATGACCTTTTCACTGAACTAGAATGTAGCTGGCTTCATTGATGCATTCTTAACCTCGAGTACCATCATGCAATGCATAAGGTTATCTCAGACGAGGGAGAACTCTGCGCTCCATTCTCCTATTTTTGTATTCTGTTTCTTTAACTAAGGTTGCCGAGCCACAAACACTCTGAGGCGGAACAAAAGGGGAAACATACAGTGATCAAGCAAATGATACAGGGTGGATGGGGAGGTGTTGCAGCTCAGTGCCAGAGCACCTACGTTATGTACAGAAGCCCACCAGGTTCAATTCCTGGCACCACTGGTTCAGAGATCTTTGACAGTAACATCAGGAAAGACTCTCTTCCCATGACCCTGGAGAACTGCTGCTAGTCAGATTGCAGTGGCAAAAATGGGCTTTCTTTCAACTCAGCCTAGCTAAAAAATGGCCCCATATCTTAATAGGGGTGATCTGGCCACCTGGATCCATGCCATGGTAACACTGAGACTAAACTACTGCAATGCACTGTGATTCAGTTTATTTCGATGCAGGGTCAGCTTGAAAAGTATTAATAAAAACTCACATACATTACCAAGACCAACCCAAAGGACTTACATGTGCAATTACAATCCAACATTCCAGAATTCTCGTACATGTTTCACAATAGAGGGGGATAGTTATTTAAAGAGCCAACCATCTGCTTTTGTACTGAGCATGCCATTAAACAAAATTTTGCTACATCCAGGCCTCATTTTGGGCAGAAGCTCACAGAAGCAGAGCTCTGGAATCTCAAAATTTCATTATGCTCTTTCTTACCCCCCCCCCCCCAAAAAAAAACACCTTGCTTCTGGGCTCCATTGTTCAAATCCCCTGTGAGAATTCTGCTGAACTCCAAGATCTGACAAACTTTCTAATATTTCTCCCCACAAAAAAATGGGAAAATAACTGAAACATATAAAGCAGATAGATGGAAATCTTCATCATGCCACTGTGACCACAAAGGAGAAAGTAATTTAAAAAGTATGATGGGAATAAGATTTTATTATGACAATTATAATTCAAGAAGCATTTTAAGATCTAGCTGATATAATTTAGTGCACCTTCTGGTTATGTCAAGGGTGTGTGGTATATGCAAATGAGTTATGCTAATGAGTTGTGCTAAGGAGCACCTCTTTTTCTATGAAATGACCCCTGGCTACAACACAAGTTATTTCTTTAGAGATGTCTGAAAGGAGGAAGGAAGTGTAGAACTGCTCTAATCTCTCTGGGGAATTTATTAAAATCGGTGTAACATATGGGAACGTATGTCATTATAATGACAGTGTAGTAATATGTGGTCAACCGTCTCAACCTTTCTCATCTAACAAGGGCAAATCCATTGGGAATAAGGAATGTGAGGGTATCTGCCTTCCAGAAAAGCTGAGGGCAAGGCACTGAAAAGTGCCAAAGTGAAGATTCTCTGGTGGTTTAGGAATTTTTAAAACAGAAAGTCTGCTGGCTTAAAAACCTTATTATGGTGTATTGCAGTAGGATACTGCCACAACCAGGCCCTTTAGGATCAGATGGCCAGGTCCCAGATCCATTGCTTAGGAATTTCTTTGGCTTTCTGGAAGCCTGGATGTAAAAAGGCTGATAGGGGGAGGGGAGAGGTCATATTCTTGTAATTTTCCTTTTTGACAGTTCTCAAGAGTTTGAACGATGGGTATCTGCAAGAATAAGGGGATGTAGTCCCAGAGTTGCAGTGTAATTTTCACGATCAGTGGTCCCTTGGATCCACATGTGTGTCTCAAGTGGAACAATCCCTGCCTCCTGTCTGAGGACAGCATTTGGAACACATTGAAGGATTCCAGATAGCGACTGCAGGAACTTAGATTGCATCATTTGCTGATGGTGAAGATCTTTATAAAAGCAAAGCCAGGAGCCATACATTAATTGGGAACAGCCTTCCCCCGAACAACCTTAATTGATACGGGGATATAAGTAGCCCTTTTTGTAAAACAGAATCTCAAGACGGCTGAGGTAGTTCTATGGGCATTCTCAGTTACATGCATCGCTTGAGCTCTCCACAACCCATTAGACTGGAACTGGAAGACTACACTGACGTATTCATAAGTTTTTACCTGTATGACGTCCTGTCCCTAAAGCTGCTGTCTGTGTGCAATACACTGTACGTTGGTCTCTCTTCAGAATCAATTCAGAAACTCTAGCTGATGCCGAATGCTGCATCTTGGCTATTATTGAGAGCTGAATGGGAGCATACATATTACTTGCATTCTGCAGTCCTTCTACAAGCTGCCCATCAGTTACTGGGCTCAGTGTAAAGTATCGGCTCTCATATACAAAGCCCTTCATGGCCTCGGGTCCTCAAATCTGTGAAACCATCTCTCTTCCTATGGCGCCACAACAGCTTTGCTAATCTGAGCAGGGCCCTCTGCAGATGCCAGCCTGCAAATGGGCGAAATCAGGTACTGTTTGTACACATGCCTTCTTCTGTCCCTGCCACACACACACCCCACCTTGTGGAATGGCCTGTCAGAGGAGGTCAGATAGGCTCTCACTCTCCCGGCTTTCTGCAAAGGATGCAAAACTGAATTATTCAAGAGGCTATCTATAGGGTAGCATCGTCCAAAGTGATTCACAAAGTTACTTGGACAAATGCAGGGCTTTTTTTTTTAGCAGAAATGCAGTTCCAGCTGGCTTGGTGTCAAGGGGTGTGGCCTAATATGCAAATGAATTCCTGCTGGGCCTTTTCAACAAAAATACGTGTGTGAAACAGGGGTGTGGCCTAATATGCAAATGAGCTCCTGCTGAGCTTTTTCTACAAAAAAAAGCCCTGGACAAATGTACAGATTGCTGTAAGCTGGACCTATTTAATGTCACGTTAACATTTACACTTTGCTTTGGTTCTGTTTTTGGACTTCTGGTTGCTTCTACAACCCAAATCCTCTCCCATTGTTTATTGAATGCCCCATCCTACCACTTGTATTGAGTCACGCTCTGTAATTCGCCTTGAGTCTAAATGGGAAGATGGACTATAAATAATGTAAGTAACAAATAAACTGAGCTAGCTCAGGGGTGGCCAATGGTAGCTCTCCAGATGTTTTTTGCCTACAACTCCCATCAGCCCCAGCCATTGGCCATGCTGGCTGGGGCTGATGGGAGTTGTAGGCAAAAAAACATCTGGAGAGCTACCATTGGCCACCCCTGAGCTAGATGGTTTGAGTCTGTATATGGCAATTTTGTATGCCTGTAATACTCCATTAGTGTTTTCTGCACTGGCCTTCCACAGTCACACAGTGCTGGTTTTGAACAGCAGTTCTCGGCACTGCTGCAGGACTTCTGCCTATGTTCCCGCCACAGACCTTAAAGAACACTATAATTCTAGTAAGCCAGTATAAGGTTGATGGCAGCTTGCTGAAGACCATTCAGTGAGTTCATGCTAGGGTTGCCAGCTCCAGGTTGGGAAATACCTGGAGGTTTTGATGTTGCAGCCTGAAGAGGGTGGGGTTTGTGGAGAGGAGGGACTTCAATGGGGTATAATGTCATAGAGTCCACCTTCCAAAGCACCCATTTTCTCCAGGTGAACTGATCTGTTGCCTGGAGATCAGTTGTAATAGCAGGAGATCCCCAGGCCCCACCTGACTCATCTTCCCATAGCCATTAACAGGAAATCCTCATGCAACAACCTAGCAGCATACCCAATGATGTGATTCTATGCAGAGGTCACTTTCCAGCTAAAAACACTTGCCCTATCACCATCTTTGATGACTGTTCCTGCTCCAGGGTGAACTCTGTGGCTTGCCACTGCGCCCAGGCATCTTCCAGCTGTAGCTTTCTATGGACATATCAGGGCCAAACAAGACACAACAGGGCTATTAGTCATGTGTTCCCAAGTGGGTGGGGAATCATTTTTGAGGAAAAGGCATGTTTACCCTTACCTACATATCCCCACTCTCAATGATTACAAGCTAGGGTGGTCTTGACTGAGCAGATCCTACCTTGTCTTGGTCAACCAGCAGAGTTCCAGGGCAGAAAGTCACCAAGGGGAGGTGGTTTCCCCACAGCTCTCGGACATATATGGAACCTGAAAAAGCCCCGGTATTAAATATGTTCAGCTGCAACAGGGGTATCCCCAAGACAGTTCCCCCCTTGCTTGTTCTGCATGCAGAATCAGTATTCCAAGGGTCAAATGCAGCCCAGTGTCCTCTAGAGATGTATAACCTCCCCCCCCACACTATGACAGGTGTTTGGCTGGTACATTTATGTTCACAGCTGCAGGCGTAGCTGGAATTCTTCAGGATCAAAGTGAGATATTTTTAGCCAGATAAGCTAGGAGGTATTAACTGGAATTCAGTAAACTTTTATATAGAATATGAATAGTCAATGTCTAAAACCGTTTTTTAAAAATTGGGCTTTCCCCATCTTTACAATCCAGGAAGCAAAAGATGTCTTCTCAGCTCTCTAGTCAAAGTGAATACGTAATTGCCCAAGACACTGAGAGTCAGAAAATCCACACTGCTCTAATTCATTTCTGAGTGTGCCCCAGACATTACACGTTTGCCACACATAGGCTGTTTCAATTTACACCAGAGGAAAATGCATGCATTTTTCAGAGTTTGAATAAAAGCAGGAGTTCTCACTGCTCTTGGATGGATGAGCACCTTCACATAGTCATCTGAGCTCCGTCATGGATTAGCTATGCAAGACTAAATCACCTTGAGCAACTGCATTCCCAGAACAGGACTCTAAGTCCTACACTCTGTGCTGCAAAGGCAGAAGTTTGCAGACCAAAACATGCTCAGAAAAGCCTCAAATTTGTGCCTTGTTGAAATCTCTGGGACAGGGAGTTGGGTGCTGGTGGGGGAATCTGCTTTAGCTTCAAAAGCACAAAGTTCAGCGGAAAGGAAAGATCGAAGAGACACCAACGTTCCTCTCCACTTCCTGATGGTCCACTCTACACAAGCCTGCTAAGTGATCTGGTTCCTTCACAGCAATGCCCCTGTTAGGAAGGAAAGTGAAAGCGTCCTCTGACCACCAAGGGAGACATAAGAAGACTGAAGAAGTTCTGGGAAATGCTGGAGACTGGGAGAATCACAAGACTCAGAACTCATTTTCCACCATAACACAGACACAAATTTCTGCAGATGATCAATACACTGCCAGAGGGCCTGCTCAGCACACCCCACTTCAGAGAAGGGTCTTCCTTTCTTGGTGGCAGTGCTTTAGTAGTGGAATTCCTGGCACCTCCTCTTTTGAGTGCTAGGTGCCACTGGGAAACATTTTTATTTGCTGTCACTCAGTGTTAATTTATTGATGCTGTTGGCATGTTTGCCCAGCTTGTATTGATTTATAGTTCTTGCTGTTTGCTGTCACTATTTACTATTTCAGTGCAGCTGGTTTTTAATCTTTCCATTCCTGGAGGATGATGATTGTTTTATTGCACTTTTACCGCTTCATAGGGATTACATCCAGCGATTTTGCCATGGAGAACAGAAACAAGTCATGTTTTAATGCCCTCTGCCTCCCACTCAGGACACTGGTTTTCGGCTTTCTGAAGTGGGATCTGTTTCTAAACTTATTGTGGCTTGAGACCCTCTTGAAAAATAATACCATGCTGGTTTCTCCCTCTGCAACATACAACACATAAGTATCACATGATTAACGCTGAACAAGTTTGTACTTTATTTTCAAGTTTAGTATACCTAAATCTAGAGCACTGCTGAGCAGCAGTATTTCAGGACCATTTTGCACACAATGCAGAGGCAATCTTGAATCTACCCTCAGTCCTCTCACAGTCTCCTTTTCCCAGTTCACCTTGTTCCATTCTCCTTTCCCTCCCCGGCCCTACAATCCACCTGCAAGAAAACTGCAGGGCACTTTTGGGTCCCAACCCAGTTTGACAACTGCCTTCGGGCCAGAGTTAAGGGTCCATTCTATACACAAGGCTAATTTCTGGACGGCAGATCAGCTAGACTTCACTGGTCCTAGAGGTGAAAACATTTCTTTTAATAGGGTTGCAAACTACAGTTATTTTGACTTATGTTGATAACCGAAAAAGGGAAAGGTTAATTGACAAGACTGGTGGTTAAGGGCATACTTTTTTTTTTTTTTTGATGCTACGTCGCTTCAGGTGCTTCAATGCAAATAGGGTATGGAAAAGAAAATATTTAAGAAAGTTTTTCCTTCTAAGCGAGGGGTAGCCTTTGCTTAGGTAAGTTATTTTATCCGTTGTTCAGGATCTCAGAGCAGTGGCTGGCTACAGTGAGCACTTGGTATTGTGCTCAATACCTTTAAAAGGCAGGTGATTAGCCACCTAAAAATGCTATGCTCTGTCTGTAGGCTTCCTGGAAGCCTCTGGAATGCCATTACTGGAGGAAACAGGATGCTTGGCTAGATTTACCTTTGGTCTGATCTAGCAGCCCTCTTCTCATGTTCCCATTTTTAATCAGGTGGGTTGTCTTCAGTAGTAGAACAAAACTGGAGCCCAGTAGCATCTTAAAAAACCAACAACATTTTCCAGGATGTAAGTTCTTTTGTATCTTTATTAAGTAAGTTTAAGCACAACAGACCAGGAATGGGCAAAAGGTAAACCTAGCAAGTCCTTGGCCAGTTTCTGGTGGATTGCCTAATGCCAATTGGCTGCTGGCATTCTTTCACGGAATGCTGGAGAAGGTAGCCCCTCTTAGGGAATCTTCTCATTTTAATTATTCCAGCCCTAATCATGGACCTTTTATTCTTGCAGCCATTGTGTTGGATGAAAACCCCCCCAACAATTTGGCACCACTGCTTGTTAAAATTTAGGGCTTAATTTGTCCCAGGACTCAACTCTAGAAAGTTAAGCAGCAATAAGGAAGAGAACCTCTGGGCACGTAGGAAGTTAATTTCCTTCCCCAGAGAATAATCACAGGCAATCTCTGAGTCTTCTGGGGTTAAGTGTTTCAACTTGAAATAAAATGTACCCTGGGCAGGTTTGAAGCCAAGACTTTTTTGAAAAAAGAAAGCGAGCATTGTTCACAAGTCCAATTTATACAGTACAAAAGCCAGAAATGCTGCACTCACTTTGAACGCTCATATTCATTATTACCTTGCAGCTGTTCCAATTTGATAGACTGGCCAAAGCAGTTCGATGGGACAATGAAAAGAAGGTTAAGTTCTTTTGCTCTGCAGGGTCAGGATTAATTCTATTAAAATATATATCTCAAATGTCCAAAACACAGATACAGGTGTAGCTTAGGCTGTAAAGAACCCCTTCATAGCCCTCTCAGACTGTCTGAATGAACAGAACAGATCTCAAAAACAGTCAAAGCGCATACATGCAATTTATACGACAGATTAAACGCTTTATTTTAGAGATGTCTTCGGAAGCTGGAGGCCCCCACCTCAAAATGCTCCTTAAAATAGCTCTTTTTGTGTTGAAAACTGCATAATGATTATTAGCTATACAAATTCTATTTTTTAAAAAATATCATCATCATAATGTGTGTGTGTACACATATATAGCACCTTTCATGTAAGGACTTCTAAGTGCATTAACAACAATGCCAAGATCACCAGGGGAGGAAGGGGACTGCAGATCATAAGACTACTAGTAGCACAGAGAGAAAGAGAAGCGCCTCGGGATCAAAGTCACATGAGTAGTGCAAAGGCTGAGGATTGGTGTCCGGCATTCTACCACTAAGGAACCAAATGCAAACAAGGCCTGGGCTATGTGTCCAGAAGAATGAAGTGACAGAATGAGACACCATTTGAGGGATCCTTCTCCATGTTAAATCCCCTTGCAAGTAGAAAGCTAGTTTATCAAGAAGGTTTAACATTGCCTAGTCTCCTGCTGAGCTAGTTCTCCACTTGCCAGGAACATTTTTTCACTCAAGGGAAATTTTAAATCATGGGATTCCCCCACCTAATGGGTCAAGTGGTACAGCCCAGTCTATCACTTCAGTGGTCTTTCTGCGGCATTTGTAGCCAGATTGTTCCCTCATGTCCTCAGGTAGCAGCATCCCTCCTAACAAAGAGGGAAAAGGCCAGGCTATGAATATTGCTAAAAGTTCTTACCGTTTAAAAGGTACGAGATTCAGATTCTAAATACACGTTGCACAGATTGCATAGGATCTCATGTTCTGCTGTTGAGGCCTCTGAAATTCAGAGCAAAGGCTGGAATTCTTTGCAAATTTACCAGGGAGTAAGATCCATTGACCACAGTGGGACTTACGTCTGAGAAGACATGCATAATATCATGTTGCACGTATAAGCTGATTCCCTTCTATTTACATCCTCAGTTCTCCTTTCATTGGATCTCTCAGGCCTAATGTGACCAATAGGTCACCTGTTCAAGTATGTAGAACTGATGTAAACTTCCACAGTCTTTGTTATCAGCTGTGGCTGCATGGATATTTTTGGCCCCACTGGTGGACCTCCTGATGGCACCTGGGTTTTTTTTTACTACTGTGTGACACAGAGTGTTGGATTGGATGGGCCACTGGCCTGATCCAGTATGGCTTCTCTTATGTTCTTTTGCCAGTTTTGCATAGGGGCAAAAACGGGCTGCAGACCAAACTGCCATGACCCAAACATTGTGAACTGTCTGAGTAGGCATACACACATTTGATGGACAGGCAGAATGACCTGCGGACATGAGAAATGTGATGCCTGAACAAATTCCTCTAGGAATTTGCTTCGCATCAGCCAACAGAGAGACATCTGCTTCACATCAGCCAACAGAGAGACAGAAGTTTACAAGGAGAAGTGCTCAATAAATATTATGAAAATATGGCATGCAAATCAAATCAGTCTTAAAAACCTGGTTTCACTGCTACTAACAGTGATATTTAAAATTAAGCATCATGTTCATTTTATTCTTCACAACATGATCATTATAGCTTGTACCTATAGCATCATTAAGCAGGTCATCCAGTGAACACTGCCGGCTGCCTACTTACGGAAGCCAGTTAAGAAATGTACTCTTCCGCACTTTTGCGTTATATGTTTAAAATGCCTGACAAAAGATAGATACACATCTGCAGCCGTTTCCTTCCTCCATGCCCAGATCCCATTCCAGTAATATTTCAGTCAAGTAACCCAGATTTATTGAACGGTCCCTAATATAGCAAATTTTAGATATCAACATTTCCTTCCGCCCAATAATTAGGTTTGGAACAGACAGAATGTGGGGTTTTGGCTTTAATGCGCAAGCCTGCTACATACAGTGCAATCCTAAGCAGTTGCATCCTTCTGAGTCCACTGCGGCTTTAGAAAGGTATAACTCTGCTTAGAGTTGCACTGTTGATGTCACAACAGAAAACATTTATCTTTTGCGTAGATAATGGCAGACAGAAGAGTGGAATACCTGGTTTGCCTCTTACCACGGAACTTCGGCAAAAGAGACCTAAGGGATACAAAGTAAAGGGAAAATGGAGAGAAGGGTTTAAAACATACAACCTGATCACAAACATGGTATCATCAATATGTCTTGCTGGCGATCAAAAACAAGAAAATTCAGACTCAAAAGCCCTACAAGGAAGAGGAAATCCGATGCAATTTCCTGTTCCCTATGAACTTCGTGTCCACATGTGGATTAGACTGTACCACCTGATGCAGCAGAAAGAGTTCCACTTGGCAGAACGCTTCCAGGTCTTTGGGCAAGAAAGTGTCATCATTCCCAAGACTTTGGCACTGGACTGCTGGCTACAATAGTGATCAAAGAAGTGAACCGGGAAGGGGAGAATCAGTTTTGGAAAACAACTGTGTTATTTCAAAAGGACCTTGGTCCTTAACTATGGTGTGCAAACCCCAGACCATTAAACTAGCACAAATGTGATCAAGGGTGGGCATTTTCAGTCTCAGGGCTATACCCCGAAAGTCAAGACCAAGAGTCAGACGTGGTGAAAGTGATTAGATTTTTCTGTATGGCAATAATTTCAGACGAGGGATATCCTTTCCAGGAAATTCATGCGACCCACGTTCTTTCGCTTGTGTTGATGTGATGCAACTGAGTGGTTACAGAAGAGATGCTTCACCTCTAGTTACAAAGCAAAGTGCAAATTCCTGATTCGGCCAGAGAACAGCTACGGATACTTGCTTCCCACAATGCCATTCTCAAGGCTGCTTTGCGAAGGCATCCTCTGCCCTCGTAAAAAGATAAAAAGCTCACTCCTTTTTCTCGCTGTATATCTTTTGGACAGTGGCACGTGTAAGCTCCAGATCCTCAGGATATCGGATCTCCAATTCTGCATTTGCCATGTAGTACGTGCCCGCAAATTCCATAAAGTAGCGTCCGATGTCCGGGTGAGGGATTTCACCAGGCTCTGTGTTATACTCCAGGTTCTCTGCAGAAATGGAAAGAATTACTGTAGCCATGATCTAATGGGAAGAAATTGCTGATATCTGGCGCTATTCACCAGCATTCAGTAATTCAGGGTACTCAAGAAGAAAGGATCCATACAGCAGATAAACAGGAGCTGTGAAGAGGCCCAGGTAGCACGGATAGAGGTTGAGAATGAACCCTTTTGTTGTGTGTGCCGTTGGTTCAGAACGATGTCATTTGCAAGCAACCTTTCATGCAGAGGCAATAAAAGCACAACATACAAAACAAAGGCTCACAAAATGGCAAGGTAGCGGAGGAAGCCATACTGCCTGGCTACTTATTAGTGTGCCTGGATGAGCAAGAGAGGACTGGCTTTACAGTGGGAAGGGCACTGCTGCTGAAGAATTTGACAAAAGAAAGACATTCTTAAAAGCCTGCAAAATGGTGCGGTCATGGATGTGGATGGGGGCTATGCAAAGTACGTTATGCTGCATAGACACTGCCTGGGATCTTCACCCAGCCACGCAGCAAATGCTGCATAAAGGGATTAGCTACCTGAAGGACATACTGCATAAGCCAGTTTCCCGGAACAAAATGGCACCCATTGAAAGCTTATAAAATTAGATCTCTTAGCAAATTACATCTTTTCGGTTTTTCCCCTGAAACCATTTTGGCTCTGAATTGGAACCAGGCTGAGGAAAACGTGAAGGGAAGAATTAAGGACATTGAGAGGCAGTCCGATCTTGCCAAATATCCAGCCTTTAGATCACCAGAGCAGACTAGATATCGGGTTGGATACTTAAAACTATCTTCATCACCGAGATGTCCATAAATTCAGAAAAGCTTTTACTATGGCCAGATGCTCAGCGCTTCCCTCAGCAGTTCTCGAGGGCAGGTGCAAGGGGATCCCTTTTGCGCAAAGGCTTTGTCACTCTGTTTCAGGGGAAGTTGAATCCACTGTGCACATAATTCTTAGGTGTTCCTGGTATAAAGGAATATATAGAGCCTATATTAAGGGCAAATTCTGCGCTGCTGGAACCAGAATGTCTTAATTTCATGCTTTCAGATGAAAACCAGCTCATTTCTGAAGCTGTTGTCAAGTTCTGTGCTGCCTGGAATAGCATCCAAAAGATTAGTTTTACTGCTTCTCAGTTTTAAGATGTTCTGTTTTAACTTGCGTCTTGATGTAACTCTTATACTGAGCATATTAAGACAATTGTCTATCCTAATACTTATTATAGCTTAGATTTTATCTTATGTGTTGAAGATTTTAAATCTTCATTTTTTTACTTGGTCTGTGACCGTAAATAAACTGACTGACTGAGATCTCCACATAAGATTTGTAGTCTGTGAGATACAAATTCACTTTTTGCTCTATAATTCCTCCTCCAAAAATACCCCCCAGCTGATGCACAGGGACCCAGCTGAGGGTCCTGGATAATAAAGATCCTAGGTTTCATAAAGACTGTGCTGTGTAAGGACACAGGTACCTCAACACACCCCTATTCAAAGAAAACTGGCAATCCATTGCACTCTCCTTTTAAACGGGCAACGTGACATAAACTTCCACATGATTAATCTGCTCCCACTCTATTTAGAAAAAGGAAAATCTGGCACACTTTTTACTGAAGAAACCCTGATTAGAATAACAGCCTAGAAATGGAACATTTTAACACCTAACAGTTAAGACTCAGGATGTGACATTTCCATCTCCTAGAACAGAGCTGTACTCCACCACACAGCAAACAAAGCGGGGCGGGGGGGGGGGGTAAAGAGAGGGCGACAACAGGATGTTAACAACTGGGGGTCCCTGTTGCACCTTCATTCACTTCAATCAGCCTCAGAGAAGGGATGATCTTGCACAGAGGTATGGGGAGGGGGTGGGGTGGCAGGAAATTTCTTACAGCACTTCGATAGGCAGATCAGAGTTCGATTAATGCTTTCCCTTACAAGTATTTACTTGTAACTTACTTTCATTTACTAGCCTTACTATAAATAAGCTGAACTAGGAGTAAACAATTCACAATGGCAGTGTTATCTAGCGGTTAGAATGTCAGACTAGGATTGGGGAGACCCCGGTTCGAATCCCTGTCCTGCGACAAAGTCCTGCATTGGTGACCTTGGGCCAGTCACATACTCTCAGCCTAACGTACCTCACAGAGCTGTTGTAAGGAAAAAACAGAGAAGAAGAGAGTGAAGTAAGGAGCCCTGGGTCCCTATCGGGGAGGAAGGCGGCCGAGGGGAGGTATAAATGAAGGAAATGGGAATGGCATGAGCAAGGCAGGGAAGGTCCCAAGGCCAGTCAGAGTGGCCTCCAGGTGACCCTTCCTCATGAGCTTCAGCCAAGGTGGATCTAAAATTGATGAGTCAAGGAAACACCCCGCACAGGTACAAGCACAAGGGTGTTTCTGCATGAGCAGTTGGAAACAGCAGGCATCTTCTGGGGCTAAAAGAAAGTCATTCAGATGCAAGCCCGGCCCAGTTCCTGTAATGCAGGCACCACTGTGCATCTCCATGGATAGGATTTTGAATATGTAATCAAAATTGGTGGTAAAAAGTGGTAACAGAACTGAGAGGGGGAAATGGCTTCCGCCAACAATTTGTGCTGTGTAACACAGCACCCTCTAGTGGAAAGTCCCAGTATTACTGGTTAAAGCAACTTCCTGCATAGTCCTTTTTAAACCCCAAATTTTGTTACTATTCACGAAAGAGCAATGAGACAGGCCAATACGACAGCTTAATTATACACCACATGTACGAGTGTCATTGGTTTTTATCAACTTAAAAAATTATCCATGCAAAGGGGAAGATGTACAAAGAGTCTTTGGTACTCAGGCAATAAAAAAAGTAAAGGCAGTCCCCTGTGCAAGCACCAGTCATTTCAACTCTGGGGTAACGTTGCTTTCACAACGTTTACACGGCAGACTTTTTTACAGGGTAGTTTGCCATTGCCTTCCCCAGTCATCTACACTTCCCCCCCAGCAAGCTGGGTACTCATTTTACTGACCTCATAAGGATGGAAGGCTGAGTCAACCTGGAGCCGGCTACCTGAACCAGCTTTCACTGGGATCAAACGCAGGTCATGAGCAGAGGGCTCCAACTGCAGTACAGCAGTTTTACCATTCTGCGCCACGGGGCTCTTTTTACTCAGGCAATACTTGTAACCAAAGTTACTTGTGCATTTGAAATCCTCTCAAAACCCTCTAGCAAGCAGGAGAGACACCAAGTTCCTTAATCTCCCACTAGCAACTGCCTCCGTATAGTCCAGCTGAGAAGGCAAAAAGGAAATCATGACATCCAGGATGTGGGACAGGCAAAAAGGTAGGAGGAATCTGCAAGAGGTTTTCCAGCACCAGAAACATATTATCCACTGGATACCAGCAGAAAGCCAAACTATCTAAAGAGATTCCTGCCTCATTGCCATATTCTTTACTACTGGAAATCCCTGGCAAATGCCTAATTCAGAAGTGCAGGCACGTGAAATATTTCAGAAAACACTGCCCAAATACTGATCAGCCCATCTTTGCAATTGTACATTTTTTAGTCTCCCCAGCCCCACTTTCAGCCAACACAGATTGTATAATAATTATTTTCTTAAAGTAAATAAAAGCATACCACAGCAGCACAGCACAGTATTGGAGATAGGCTTGAAAGAGGAATTCAAATCTTCACTCTCTTGTTTGATGCACACCAAGGGTGATCGTGGGCCACTTCCTCTCTCTCACACACCCAAAGCTACCTCAAAGGACACAGGCAGAGTGGTTCAAGTGTCCGACTAGAACTGACAAGAATATCCTTCAACTTCCTGCTGAGCCAAAAAGTTCAGAGGGTGATTGTGGGTCAGTCCCTTTTGCAGCCTAACCTATTGTACAGGGCTGAGATGATAAAATAGAAGAGGAAACCATGCAGGTTGCCCAAAACTCTTTGGAGGAAGGGTAGATAAAAATATGATAGGGAGTTGGGGATAACACAAAGAGAAAGTAGAGATAAACCCCATCCATACACACCCCCATGTTCACTGGAGAAAGACAGGGATACAAGTGTGAACACCAATTGCAATTTCTATTTATATCAAACTCAAACCATTAAGTAGTTTAGTTCAAATATTTTATTGGCTGCATTTTGATGAGATGATTAACTGTGGGCCAATCACAAATCCCAGTTCATTTAGATACCCAACAATCTAAAGCAGGGGTGGCCAAACTGTGGCTTGGGAGCCACATGTGGCTCTTTCACACATATTGTGTGGCTCCTGAAGCCCCCACCAGCCCGTCAGCTGGCTTGGAGAAGGCATTTGTCTCTTTAAATCCCTTCTCTAAGCCAAGCCAGCCAGCAGCTTGGAGAATGCATTTAAAGTTGCTTTCTTTCCACCTCTCCCTCCCCCATCTTTTTGCCTTCTCTCAAGCCTCTGATGTTCATCTCTTGCAGCTCTCAAACCTGCTATTTAGTCTATGTGGCTCTTACATTAAGCAAGTTTGGTCACCCCTGATCTAAAGGTTTTATATTAAGCTCAAACGGTGGGAGGGACGGTGGCTCAGTGGTAGAGCATCTGCTTGGTAAGCAGAAGGTCCTAGGTTCAATCCTTGGCATCTCCAAAAAAAAAGGGTCCAGGCAAATAGGTGTGAAAAACCTCAGCTTGAGACCCTGGAGAGCCGCTGCCAGTCTGAGTAGACAATATTGACTTTGATGGACCAAGGGTCTGATTCAGTATAAGGCAGCTTCATATGTCCATAACAGCTTAGCGCAAATATTTTATTGGCTGTGTTTTCATTAGATGATTAACTGAGGGCCAATCACAAACCCCAGTTCATTTAGATACCCAACAATCTAAAGGTCAGCTGACCGGCACTGAACTGTAATGTCAAAACCCAGGGTTTCTTCCTCATCGTTTGTAGTAACTAAGGTTTGTTGTGACTGCAAATTCACAATCCACCGAGACATCAGTAAGAGATGTTCTCTCTGCTGGGAAACAGAGATGAGGCAAGAAGCAGACTAACTTTACCTAAAGCCTGCTAAACTAGCCAGAGCTTGTCATGCAGCACCTGAATTCAGCCACTGTTTAGTTAGTATGCACTGTCAATCTAGGTTTCTCTCTTGTTCACAAACAAAATGGCTGTGCCCATTTTTATGAATGTGATCATCCAACATGCCACATGCTTACCTTGTGCGGCGTATCGGCAAGATCCATCTTCCACCAGTACATTGTAGAAAGGCTGGTGGGGACCGTGCGGCAAGCTGTGGACGTTCATGTTTCGAATCCACTCGTGCCCCATCATGCAGGCTGGATCCCAGCCATAGATCACGCAGTTATAGCCATACCTGAACAGAAAAAAAAACAGCACAAAACTCAACAACAGTTGAATTGGAGACCCTCTCGAGTGATATGAGAGCTGCACACGCAGGGTGGAAAACTCAAGAGACGTGGCATTGAGAACACTGAGGGTCGAAATCAGTGATGTGGAAAAAATTTCCATCCCACATACGAAAATACAGTATGTAATACAGTATGCATGGTTTCCTCTTCTATTTTATCATCTCAGCCCTGTACAATAGGTTAGGCTGCAAAATCCCCTAATATGGTGCCCACCAACCCCTTTTCTGGTATCCACTGGGCTGGCCCTAGACGATCTGGCACCCTAGGCAAGGCTAACTTCTTGTGCCCCCTGCACTGATAAGTCACTGAGTCATGAGGGGGGGCACCCAATTTGGTGCCCCTCGAAGGGCAGCGCCCTGAGCAACCACTTAGTTTGCCTAGTGCAGGGATGGGGAACAGTGGCTCTCCAGATGTTTTTTGGCCTATAACTCCCATCAGCCCCAGCCAGCATGGCCAATGGCTGAGGCTGATGGGAGTTGTAGGCAAAAAAAATCTGGAGAGCCACTGTTCCCCACCCCTGGCCAAGTGGCAGGGCCGGCCCTGGGTATCTACCAAAGGTTTTTAAAAAGTGGGCAGGGCCAGGTGGAATCCTGCTCACCTAGAGCTTTTGACAGCCCACCTGAGATCTAATTAGCTGTGCAGATTAAAATGATATTTTGGCAGCAGTGTTGCCACTACAGTGTTGGTTTTATTTTCCGACTCCTCTTTCCCAATATATCTTTAAAATTTACTGCTCTTACTCGGGCTTCCTCTGCGTACGTGGTTGGTTCGGCCTCCCACGTGGCCAGCTTGAGTTGTGCCCATCACCCTGCGTCGGAATTCAAAAGTTGCCCGCAAGCTCAAAAAAGCTGAGGACCTCTGAAATGTAGTCCTCTACAGTTGTCAGAGCTGTTGTGCTACAAATCATCTTGGATGGGCTAAATGTGGGGTATGAAGCATGGACCAACCCCAGTGCTTGTAAGGGGCTCAGATTAGTACAGAATGTATTTGCCTTCTTCTCCTAACATTATTTACAGTTTCCTAATATCGTTTAAATATCTAAAGTATTTATTTAAATTTGAACAGGAACCACAAAACCCACATCACTGGCTGAAATGAATAAAAATGGCATGGCAATACAGTGAAAGGGGCAGCCAGGAGCTTCACAGCATGGGCGCATGCATGGTGCATACACTGGCCTATACTCTTCAATGCATTGGAGAACATGGCATGCATGTGGCAGAAATGGCCAGCCTCCAAACCTACTGAGCATTTCCGAGGAGATGTGCTCTTCTTAGCCCTACGCAGGCAGCACAGTGAGATGACAGAATAGACTATACCATGTAAGACTTCAAATAGAAGAATGCACTTCTGAATTCTCCTTATATGGAAAAAACTCCAAATTAGCACACCAGAGAAAAAGCTCAGCTAAAAAATCTTTCCCTGATATTCTAGGTTTGTGTGTGTGTGTGTGTGTGTGTGAGGGAGGGAGGGAGAGAGATGCCATCAAGTTGCTTCCAATGCATGGTGATCCTATGCATTCATGTTCTCAAAAACGTTTTACCATTGACAGCCCTGCTCAGGCCTTACCAATGAACTGTGCCCCTCTTAATTTTATGGTCTGGGGGCGGGGGCTGTGCTACTTCAGGTCGCACAACATCATTTTGTTGCAAAGGGAGTCCCAGCAACAGTCTGTGTGAAGTGTCCTCTCCCAAGCCAACTAAGAATAATGTTGTCAACACAGAAACTGAACAGTGTTCTTGGACAGCTAATTTTATCCCACTCCTTATGGTGCACAGATGGGTGAAAGCTACATAAAAAATGTCATCTTCCCCTTCCCGCTGCTACGAGGCTAGTTGCTTGTATAATGTTCACATCACCATGAAGGGTCTTCTTTGTGTTCATCCACTTTAGTTATGCTTATTTCACCCACACCAGACTGTAGGGAGCAGTTTTCAAGTCTTGAAATTAGCTGCACCCTACAGCAAACCTGCTTCTAATACCAAACTACAGTGACTCTGTGGATAAAACTTCCACAATCTGAGAGTTGAAGATGAGTGGCTGGGTCCCTTTCATGAATATGCACCCCTTGATTAGCGAACACCTGGCCTGTGGGTAAATGTGTGAGCTGAATCCACAGCACAATCTGTGAGTGAATCTGCCGAGTTAGAGCTGAAGTCAGGCAACAGGGCAGCTCTAGTCAAGATGCTAGATCTGAAATCGCTTACTGTTATCAAAATGGTTTCCATCGCAAGGCACATCCCCAGGGTAGATTGCAAGAGTTTTAGATCAATCCACAGCCATTAGAAAAATCATACTGCATACAACACAAAATAAGAGCTGCGAAACACCCACATTCTTCCCCCCCCACCCTACCTATCCAGCAGCCAGCAAACAAGATAACAAGGAAGCCAGCAATATCAGATACAATACAAAACCATTATTCATCCAAGAACATGACAGTTGGCCAGCAACTAATGCACTGCTTACGAACCTAAGGCCCTTTCAAATAGGATAATCTTTAATTTATTCATTTGGCTAAGTTAGAGCTCACCTGACTGCTACAAATAACATCTAAGGAGGCTTACGATAATTTTTAAAAACATAAACATATCAAGCTACAAATGGTATTGCGTTAAAAGGAATACTAACAGCAGGGGACAGAAAGTAAAACAGAGTTAAAACGCCAAAACAGAAGGCAAAAATGCTGTTTGAAATAGCTTAAAAGCTATACAAAGAGGACACAATATAAGTAAAAACTATGCTTATACGCATATATTAAGACTGTAGCACCATAGCATACTGTGGCTTTGAATTATTAGTTTAAAAGCTGTTTTAAATGTAATTATATATTTAACTGATTGTTATGAAATTGGGTATTTTATTCCTGTATTATTGTAATGATGTATTTATGTCATGTAAGCTGCCCTGAGCCTGCCTTGGTGGGGAGGGCGGGATATAAATTAAAAATTATTATTATTTATTATTATTAAAAAGTACCTGAAAAACCTCCGGGTCCCAACACACACAACATCAACTAATTTCAGAAGTCCTCTGAAAAAGACACCTTTTAAAGTCTCAAGGGGATCCCAAAGTTTTGACCAACAGGTGGAAAAGTCCTCTCAAGGGTATAGCAACCTCACCTCTATCAATGTGTGATCTCACAACAGAGCACCCACAGGTCAGTCCCAAAAATCCAGACAGAGGTGATCTTTCTGCACACGGTCAAAGATCAAAAAGGATGGGATCATTCAACTTCTCTTGGAAGGACATTCCAGAGTTAAGGTGCTACCACTAAGAAGGTCTTCACTTCAGAACCCTCTACTGAATTTCACTTTGTGGGGAAACACAGAGTTGGTCTTCCAAAGACTACCCTCAGTGGCTGGGTGAGATCTAAGCAAATCACCCCTTGCAGTTGGCAATCAACAAATGCCTCTGAACAGTGCAAAATGCAGCAGAATGAGAAGGTTTAGACGGATTCACCTTTTGTGCTTCATAACCAGACCGACAGAATAGCAGACTTCTTTGTGCTTCTCATCAGAGTGGAGCTTCACATCCGGTCCTGCTTCCTCTTTCCGACGTTCAATGTGCTCCAGTGTATGCTGGACTAAATAGCCAACCGCCCCGTGCTGAGAAGGGTCCAAGGCCTGAATATGTTGCAAAATGTCCAGCACCTTTGGCACAAGGAAGCAAAAATAGGGGGCTGTTGTAAACAGCTGCTGTCCAGTTAAAAACTCACCTGATTATGCCCTGTTACAACTTGAAAGATCTTTGTCCTCAAAAGGGAATAACAGTCCTACCCCACCCATTCTCCAGAGGACCAAGAACTGAAGTTCTATAATCCCCCATCAAAAGCAACCCTATGCTACTGCACACTATTCTATTGCAATGGAGCTATCAGTAAAAAGCAAGGATTTTAACAGCCTTTGCAATTCTATCTTTGATTACAGTGCCTACAGTTTCTACTAATTTGCCTGGGACAGATGTCAGGCTTAGCTAGCCTGTAATTTTTTGGTTCCCATTTGGATCCCTTTTTAAAAAAAAAGCAGTGTAACCAGGGTTTTTTTCTAGCAGGAATGCACAGGAACTCAGTTCTGGCTGGCTTGGTGTCAGGGGGTGTGGCCTATTATGCTAATAAGTTCCTGCTGGACTTTTTCTACAAAAAGTCCCATGTGAAACATTGGTAATGTCAGAGAGTGTGACCTAATATGTAAATGAGTTCCTGCTGGGCTTTTTCTACCAAAAAACCCCTGAGTGTAACATTTGCTTTTCTCCAGACCTCTGATACAGTGGTTGATTTTAGTGACAAGTTACATGTACTGGTTAGTAGATAAACAATCCCACAACTGTAAGAACCCTTGGGTATATGCCATCAAGATTTAAAGGCTTATTGGGTTTTTTTTAAATTTCTCCATCAGGTCTAGAACTTCAACTCTTTCACTTCAGCATGACTCAGTCCTTTAGACTCCCCTCCTGAAAACAGAGGTTGTGGGCTAGACACACTTCCCATCGTGAACACAGATACAAAGAATTCACTTAGCTTTTCTGCCATCTCCCCATCTCCCCTTAGCAATTCTCTCATCCATTAGTTATTCATTAGCTATCCAATGCCTCAACTGCTTCTCCAGCAAGTTTCCTGCTCCAGATATATTTAAAGAAATGCTTATTGTCTTTTGTGGTCGTTTTAGTAGTCTACTCAAATTTTCTTTTCTCAAAATTATTAACTTACACTTCTTTTGTCAGACCCTGTGCTCCTTTCAGTTCACTTCATTGGTACAGATCTTCCATTTCTTAAAAGAAGCTGTTTTGCCTTTTATGGCTTCCTTGGCTTGGATTGTTAACCATGCAGCAGTCCTTTTAGACTTGGCAGTACCTGTCCTACCCTGGAGAATGTATTCAATCTGGATTTCAATTACTATAGTTTTATATGACTTCCAAACACCCTCTAAAGAGCCCCGTGGCGCACAGTGGTAAAGCTGCAGTTGGAGCCCTCTGCTTACGACCTGAATTCGATCCCAGCGGAAGCTGGCTCGAAGTTTTCCAGCCTTCCATCCTTCCGAAGTCGGTAAAATGAGTACCCAGCTTGCTGGGGGGAAAGTGTATGACTGGGGAAGGCAATGGCAAACCACCCAATAAAAAGTCTGCTGTGAAAATGTTGTGAAAACAACGTCACCCCAGAGTCGAAGATGACTGGTGCTTGCACAGGGGACTACCTTTGCCTTTTAACACCCTCTAGGGATCTGCCTTCCTTGTGTTTCCCTTTCAGCTTTCTTCTAACTAGTCCCTCATTTTTGTACAGGTCTTTCAAGCTGCCTAGGTTCCTTTTTGTGGTGCCAGCATACAGCTTCCTAGGGCTAGCAATCTCAAGGTGGGCTTGGAGTTCTTCGAGAAGTACAACTGAACTGCAGTCTATAGAGGTCCATTTCCCTGGAAGAACTGGCAGTTTTGACAGTCAAAAGAAGTCTTAGAGTGACATTACTTCCCCACTGCTCTTCCTTCCTTCCTGATGGCACCACTCCCAAATCTTCAGGAATTTCCCCAGCCAGAGTTGGCAGCTCTGGAGCTTTCCATTGTGCCAAGTGGACAACGGAACAAGCACGACAAATGCACAGAATTGCTTCATTCTCATTAGCGGTATATATTTGTACAAAGCGCAAGTGGCTAGCCTGTTTCATGAACAATGAGTTGCAAATATAACATTTGGAGTGGGCACCTATAAGCCAGGAAGCTCCACTAATCCCATAGGTTTTCACAAGACTTCGAAAGGTTAAGAGAATCTAGGACATGCTGCCTTTTGCTGTGACCTACAAGCATTTCTGATTATATTTCTGATCAGTGGATCAGATGGCTGGTACCCTACCTTTCCCCCCAGGCCTTGGCTACAGTGACCCATGCAATGGTCCCTTCCAGACCTGATTATCATAACTTGCTCTACACAGGCTTGCCTCTTGGGCTGATCCAGAAACTCCAGCTGGTGCAAAATGCAGTGGCATGCTTGCTGACTGCATCACCTGTGTGGGCATGCATTCGTTCAGTGCTATGTTGATATTGACCTTCAACACCTTGCCAACATATCTGAGGGACTGCCTCTTCCCACATAAGCCCCGAAGAGCCTTGTGCTCAGCAAATCGTCATCTGCTGGCTGTTCCCAGCCCAAAGGACATCTGCTCAGCCTCAACTCGGGTCAGGGAATTTTCTGCCCTGGCGGAACACACTCCCGCTCGAGATCAGGG
Organism: Heteronotia binoei; assembly: GCF_032191835.1. Classification (NCBI taxonomy): domain Eukaryota; kingdom Metazoa; phylum Chordata; class Lepidosauria; order Squamata; family Gekkonidae; genus Heteronotia; species Heteronotia binoei. Next base: position 59,643,734 of record NC_083233.1, read on the forward strand.
CCCTGCTGGACCTTTTACCATTCTGCAGGGCCTAAGAAACAGAGCTGTTCAGCCAGGCCTTTGGATGAGGCAGTGGGTGTCCAAATTAGCTCAGTCTCCCTTGCTGACTTTTCCTCCATCAGGCTGCCCAGACTCAGTAGGTCTTACAGGCCCAGTGGCTCCAGCTCCTGTGATACTGCACTTGTTGACAGTGCTACCTGTATTTTAAATTTTATATTGTTTTTAACTGTCTTAAATGATTGATTACTGTTTTATTCTTTGTATTCCTGTTGTGATCCACCCTGAGCCCATTTGCAGGGAGGGCACAATAGGAACTGAAACAAACAAGCAAATGTTTTTAATATGCCTCATACACCCCTACTTCAATAACTGGAAGCCACACCTATATGATATGGGTCTACTCTAACTAGGAGGCGGAGCTCCTATGGACACCATTTGTTTATTTATTTTATTTACTCTGCCCCGGCAAGGCCTAAAGCAGCTTACACCGTTCCCCATGTTATCCTTAAAACTGCCCTGTGATCTAGGTTATGCTGAGAGCATCCAGCAAACTTCGGTGGCAGAGTAAGGATTTGAACCTGGGTCTTCTAGACCAGAGGTGTCAAACATGCTGCCCAGGGGCCAAATCAGGCCCCAGAAGGCTCCTATCAGGCCCCTGAGCAACTGACTCTTGTCTGCTTCCTTCTCCCTCTCTCTTGCTTCTTTGTGCACCTCAACTTGCTTTGCAAGACTTGCTCAATTGAACAGAAGCTACAGAGCAAAACCTTGATTTTTCTCCATTAGTTGAGCCCCCTCCCCCTCCTGGTCCCCTGGGGAAAAATACAAAGAAAGCACCTTTAAGACCAACAAGTGCTAATGTTTTAAACATGTTTTATTTTAAGTTTTTTTAAAAAATCTTTAATCATGTTTGTCTGTGTTCTTTAAAGAGCTTATATCTCTATTACCTAATCTTAAATAGGAACACACACGACCCAGACTAACATGGCCCAGTCCGACAAGGTCTCATTTATGTCAGATCTGGCCCTCATAACAAATGAGTTTGACACCCTTGTTCTAGACCCTAGTCCAAAATTCTGACTTGAACCCAATTGCAAACTAAGCTGCTATATGAAGTCCTAACATAGTTGCTGCTACTCTTTCTCTTTGTTTAACAACAGCTGTTCATTGTACAAGCCCAGATGCACAGAATCATCTTTCATTTTATAGCAGAGGAGCCTATGGATGGGCCTAGCACTGAGAGAGCTTTTTAATGTTCATAAATATTTCTCCCGTTAAGTATCTGCGGAGAAAAATGATATTCCCATCTACACATGGCTGGTATTGATCTCTGAAGTGTAATGAACACACTTTAAAAGTGGTTGTAAAATTATGAGAAGCTGTTAGTAATCTGAATCGATGGCCTAGGATTAATTGGCTTGGCTTTATCTACAAAAGGAGGAGGGGAGAACGGGAGAGGTAGATAAACTGCTGGATCAGATTCCAATCAAGCTTGCAACACCTGGTTTAAAGGTCAACTACAGAACAGAAGATGCTGGTCCAGAAAAACCAGGGCTACTATTAACAAGTGGAGTACTATGTTGATTCTAGGGTGGAGAGTATGCAAAAGAATTTAGTCAAATCACAAAAAATAACTGTGTAGCAAACAATTTCCAGAATTATTACGATTTTTCACATACAATAAACAGTGCTTCCCTTTTCTGTGAGGCGCTTAAGCCATGCCTGACTCAATTTCAAAATTAAGCCATGCCTGACTCAATTTCAAAACGGAGTGAAATTTTGTGGTGGTGAGAAAGGAACTTTGGATTGGTTTACTTAAACCTTCACATGCTCTTGAAAAAGCTTGGGCTGTTGCTTGCAGCCCCGAAATGCGCTTAAAGAACAGTCGACAAACGAGTCGAGGAGCACAAGAGAGGAGTGGTTCTCTTCAGTTATTTGGAGTCTTATTTCCATCTGGAGAACCGGCAGAGACATCTTCCATTCATGGAGGCGTTCCCTTCAGTCTACACAGACAGAGGAGTTTTATATCCTTTTGAATTTTTTAATTGCATTTAGGCTCTTTAAGAGGTGTTGAGGCTAGGAAGACGAGGAGGAACTCGTCCCGGGACTGTCTGTGTTTTGTGACTGTTTATCCACACACCTTTGGTTGTTTGCCTTTGAGAATGTTCTGTTTCTTCGAGATTATATTGTAATGTTTTTATGAGCACAAAGAACCATACAACTGTATGTGAAAAATCATAATAGTTCTGGAAATTGTTTGCTACACAGGTTTTTTTTTTGTGATTGGTCTCTTATTGTGGGGGGTTTGCTGTTCTTTTATATCGTATATAAAGAACTGAGTCAGGCACGGCTTAAGCTCCTCACAGAAAAGGGGCGTACTGGGAGGCACTACTTGCGGCACTAAGGGAATGAAGTGGGAAGTCTGGAACCACGCAATCCCTTTCTCCCCGCCAAACAACATGAGCCAACTAATTTCCAGATTTGTGGCACACCTTAAATGGCAGCCGTAATAATTTGCGCATGCCCTGCAACGGAGAACTGCAAAGAAACAGACCGCAGTTGGGTGTGCTTGTCTGCAGGGCCAGTATACCCTAGTTTTCCCTGCACAAACAGGCAACAAGAAACTAGGGATTGCTCCAAGCCAGGAAGAAAGCAATCATCATGTAAGTGTGAGATCAGAGTTCCTTCTAGACTTCTGCAGGTAGCATCAAGCCAGGGAGTCCTTTGGGGAGAAGAATTAATCTTATCCTTATACATGGACTGCAGCCTATTCTTGGCCTTAGGAGTAAATTGGCATTAATGTACAAGCTGAAGTACCTTTTCCGGCCAGATTCCCAGGTGGAAGTACAGCCTTGCTTGGAGCATTAGATGCTGCACGTTATCTGGATACATGGCCAAGTACAGATCCAATGAGTCTCTCAAGAGCTGGTAGGATTGATCAGTGCTTTCCCTATCAACAGAAACACTCAAGTTCACCATTTCATACATGTTCATTATCATCGCCTTGGAGACGCCATATTCCAACAACAAAAAGTTTTGCTCAGAAGTTACACTTTCTATGAAGATTTCTATTCTCATTCACAAAGAGGAAGCACCAGCAAATGTTCAGCAAAAAGCAGCACATGCTGGACTGTCTCTGGCAAATGGCACAACCTCCACAAACACAAAAGCATTGATGCTGCCAGACCTGCCTTGTAAATTATGCTTAAATCTCGCCTATCCCCTCTGTCCTAGGAGTGGCTCTTACTGATCTGTAGCCTGGGACGTACTAATGTATCGGAGCATTCTTGTATCTTGTTTTCCTTCCACTGTGGAATTCAAGCTGGCTTCCATGGGATTCCCATGCTGCATCCAGACACCTGGCCAGGCCCAGACCTGCTCAGTGTGCACTTTTGGGGGGACCTTCAGACCACAGCCATGTGTGAATGCTCTCAAGGATTTTTTTTTTAAATGTAGAAGTATCCAATCCAGTAAGGTCTCTCTGCAGTGATGAAGTTTTGTTACACACTGCTTTACTATCTCACTCACTACCAGGCCTCAGGAAATGCCTCTTTCTTCATGCTGCTCTATTTAAGCACCAGGGTCCTGCACAGCTTCTCCTAGCTCTTTAAGGCTCGTTTCCCAGGACAGAGAGAGAAAGACAGCAGTCTTAATTAAAGGCCTGTGAGTAGCACTGATAGCATCCAAAGCTTTCTAGCCTCCGAATCAGTCCTAAGAGCTCTCCTGCGGTTGCTTCTCCCAGAGGGCCTGAACAGGCAAAGAGTGCCCTGACACCCTTTTGGGCCAGAAGTGTGACTCCTAGTGCAGTCCTATGAGACTGTCCATGTTGCTTCTCCAAGCCCTGAAAAGGGTGAAAGAAGGTTACGCCCCCCCTCTGCAATGGAATTCTTGGCAGTCCTTAGCAGTCTGAAGAAAAACTCTGCAGTGAGTGAGCGCATAAAACTGCCCTATATTGAACCAGACCACTGGTTCATCACAGTCAGTATTGTCTATTCTGACTGATCTCAGGTAGATGTCTCTCACATCACCTTTTGCTAGATCCAGGGGTTTTTTTTTTTAGCAGGAACTCCTTTGAATATTAGGCCACACCCCATTGATGTAGCCAATCCTCCAAGAACTTACAGTAGGCCCTGTAAGAAGAGCCCTGTAAGCTCTTGGAGTACTGGCTACATTGGGAGTGGGGTGTAGCCTAATATACAAAGAAGTTCCTGCTACAAAAAAAACCTGGCTAGATCCGTTAACTGGAGATGGCAGGGATTGAACCTGAGACCTTCTGCATGTCAAGGAGATGCTCTACCACTAAGCTATGGTCCCTCCCATTTGCCTAGATGAGGCCAGTTCAGCTAAAACTGATGAGGCTGAGCCAGAGCACTGTCCCACTTTGCCCAACTAGAAGTGATGGCCTAAACCTGGCACCTTGGCGCCTCTTACCGTTTCCCGATGTTCAGCAAGTTGCCCACCATTCGCTGCAAAACTTCCTTTGCTGTAGCCACGCCGTAGAACTCCTCTGTTACGTGGTGTCCAATCAGGTACTCACATTCCTTCACCTTTAGCTGCTTGCCCTTTCCAAAAGCATCTATGTAAATGTAGTCAAAGATATTCGTGCTTCTGAATAAAAGGCCAAGAAAACCAAAACTAAGGGCAAGGTTTCACAAAACATAACACGATTTTCATTCTACTGATTTGTTTTTACACAGCAATGGGATTCAAGGTCACAGAAAGAGGGGAAGCCACCAAGCTGGATGGTTGGTCCTTCTAGATCAGTACTGTCTTCTCTTACTGGTAACAACTCTCAAGATTTTTCAACCTATTTTTCAATCTATATCCTGCTTTTCTCTCCGATGGGGACCCAAAGTGGCTCACAACATTGATCTACCCTCGCCCTGACCTGAAGAGCCCAGGTAAGCCCAATCTTGTCAGGGTCGACTGGCAAGTACCTGGATGGGAGACCTCCTTGGAATACCAGAGCTGGAGGCAGGGGCAGGCTTTATTCAGCCACCTCTCTAAATATCCTCTATGCCCACAGTAAGAGTCAATCACCAGTGGTAACCATGACTTCCAAGTGCACACACACAAAAATACCAAAAAACAAACAAAAAACCAATTGGTCTAACTTTGTTCATTTTATCATCATAATGACCCTGTAAGGCTGAGCATATGTGACTGACCCAAGGCTACCCCAGTGAGTTTCCATGGCAGAGTTAGGATTGAAGCATCTTGCAGAGCTGGAGTTGAAAATGACTATTTTATGCTCACATCTCTCTCTTTCTCCCCTTTCCTGTCCTCAGAGTATACATTGATGATATTTTTATTCTACCCTTCCACATTTTACTTCTTCTGATTTAACTCCATGAGGCAGGCTAAACTACAGAAAGCAACTGGCCCAAGTGACTTTTACGACTGAGTGGGTATATGCACCCACTCACTGTGATCTTAGTTCCTGGACAGGACGGTCCTTCAGATAACCTTGTATGGCAGAGAGATCAATGACAACATATGCCACAATAAATGTGTTTAATCTATAAGGTGCCTGTGAGGTGGTGGCCACATAGGGATTCAATCAGCTGCAGGCATCAGGACATGGAGAATCCCACACTCCAGTGTTATGGAAGCCAGCCTGTCCACATGGCCAGCTGCTGCAAGGTATGCTTGCCTGATTCTGCCAAGGCTCAAAGCTGGGGTAGAGATGGACATGGGGTGATAAATCACCTGGCCCCACACAGCTCCAAACAAGGTGGAAAGTAAGGAGGACTGGGGAGGATTGGAGATGGGGAGAAGCAGATGGTGTAAAGGGTACAGATGAGAGGGGTGTGGATGCTAGTGAAGAAGTGGAGGAGAAATACAGAGGAAACCAGGAGATCTGGGAATGAAAAAGGCGCTAGCAGGAGGCAAGCCCTAATAAAAGAGCTGCAGACAGCCACCTAAAGAGCTCAGTATCCAAGTCTGGTATAGCCTGAAAGCTAAGCAGGGTCAGCCCTGGGCAAAACTTGGATGGGAAACCACCAAGGAAGACTGGGGCTTCTATGCAGAAGAAGGCAATGGCAACCCATCTCTGCTCACCTCTTGCCTTTAAAATGTCATCAGGTGGAACTTCATGGGACACGATAAGTTGGTTGTGACCAGTGTTCCCTCTAAGCTGAGTTAGCATGAGCTAGCTCACAGATTTTTAGCCTCCAGCTCACACATTTTTGTCTTAGGAAGGATGACTCCAGACCACATTAATTTATGCAGTAGCTCGCAACTTTAATGCCAGTAGCTCACAAAGTAGAATTTTTGCTCACAAGACTTTGCAGCTTAGAAGGAACATTGGTTGTGACCTAAAAACACTATTATTATTATTGATTATTATTATCAACAACAATAGTAAAAACAACAACAATAACAAACAACAACAACAATGTAACCTCCGTGAGCAGGTCCTAACAGGAACTACAGACAGTGGGTTCACAAGCCCTTTCCCCCAGACCTTGTTACAGGGCCAGAGTAATCATAATAGTTATTTTTTAATTGAGGTGAGTTTTAACTCTTTATGTTAATGATATCACGGCAGCTGTTTTGAGTGCTGTACTGCAGAAAGGCCAGATGCAAACACCCAAATATTGAAATAAAATAAGGACAGAGTGACTGAGACATTGTTGTTGGAATACTGGATCAGAATCAGAGAGATGCCGCTCAGCTTTGGAGCTCATTGGGTGACTTCAGACCAATCGCTCTTTCTCTGTTCAGCTCCGGGATTCTGCTTTCCTTGGTGCAAAATGCAGCAGAAATTTAAACCCCTTTAGCCCGGGACTACACACAAGGCTAGCTGGTTGATGGGCGTCTGAGGCACAGCAACCACGGTTCCCGGACCTGAATGACATCACTGAAGCCATCCCTTAATTGGGTCCTTCAGGATGTCTGACCACCCCTGGCTAATCATAGTGCCATTTAGAAGGCCCTCGATGGCCAATTAAGAAAATGGATGGGCACTTTACATGTGAACGTCAGTCACTAGCAATCATTTTGCACAAAAGAGTAAAATGAAGCCATTCGTGTGTGTTTTTTTAAAAGAAAAAAATCTATAACAATTATGAAGAGTCAAGAGGGGTCTATGAGCAAACACCATTATATTTCACCCTCTGGAAATTTGCTGCTATTCATTACAGACAGCTGTCCTCTTGTGATCTTGCAACACCAACAGAACCCCCCCTCCAAGTGAATTTATAACCTTTTATGCATGTGTTGGCCAACTCTCCAGCAGCTAACAAGATCACCCTGCAATATTATTGATGACCAGCTTCGACATGGCAAATAACAGGATATTTTAATCTAACGTAATCATTTTTCTTTTGTAGCGCGGGGGGTGGGAGGGAGGGGGAGAGAAGCTAACCATTACTTCATCATTTGGCATTGGGGAGCTAGAAAGCAGCAACATGAGATGTTGAAACATTTTTGCTGCCTGTGATAGCTGCTGCTCACGCTCTCTTGCCAGATTGGAGAGCAGCTTCCCGGCGGGGGAATAAAATGGCTTTGGAGAGCAGGAACTTTAAAAGCTTACCCTTCTGTCCCTTGGCACCATCTCAGCAAAAAGTGACTGGGAAAGTTGACAGGCTCCAGCCTGACTCCCAACTGCTTGGCAATTGTCAAATAAAGCACAGACAAGCTGATCGGGATTCCAGTCCGATGGATCAAAACCTGAAAAGGGAAGCTCAGAACAATGAGAAGCTTAGAAGTCCTAGGGCTCTTTGATCTGGGATTTTAAAGAGCAGAGGAAAAAAGGGAAGGAGAGATCAGTTTTATAGTCAGGCAGTACAAAAGAGCACCCTGTTTCTAAGAACATAAAACCAAAAAGCCTCAAAGTCTCCCTAAACAAATATGCAGAAAGTTATCACAGAACAGGTGACAGCAATCTGTCTCTTTAAGGAACTGCCCCAAGCTGACATATGCCGCACATTCATACAGGAAAACGAGCCAAAAGAGAAGCTCTTTTTTTATTGTTGTTAGATTTGTTCAGCAGAGATCTGCTTACCTGGCGAATGTATGAATTCAGAGAATTGTAGTAATCCACCTCATTCCCTTTGTATTTCAATTGCTCATACAGGACATAGTTCATGGCATCCAAAACCTGCCTCTGAAGTTCCACCTCGAAGACTTCCTGAGATACTTCTCCTGAAACATCACAACATTGTTAAAACACTACAAAAAACCCCCAAACGTGTTACTCCTTAGTTACACTATGCGACTACAGAGTAAGATTGAATCATGCAGATTTAATTGTACTTTTTGTAGAGAAAACTGGAAATTTGTCCTTTATACTTTACAATTTTTCTAGGTTTCTTTTTTTTTTTTGCTTTTTCTTCCTTCTTTTGTTATTCAAAAAAATTCTCAATAAAATGTATATCGAAAAAGAACAAACATCTTATTTTATAAAAGACCAACTTCCTGCTCACATTAATCTCTATTAAGAACTCACACCAAGTCACAGTTTGTGCCCACAATAGTTCCAAACACAGAACAGGATGACTGGGCCTTAAAGCTGCATTCACCCTCTCACTGCCCTTGCTGTGATCACAACCACTTGCTACCAGAGACTTCATCATCAAAACCCTCAGTACACGCCCTGCACTGAATAGCCCAGGCAAGCCAGATTTCGGAAGCTAAGCAGGGTCAACTGTGGTTAGTACTTGGATAGCAGACTGTCTTTGAAATACCCAGTTGAAAGGCAGGGGCAGGCTTATTCAGCCACCTCCCTGAATATCCTCCAGGTCCCCAGTAGGCGGTCAGTCACCACTCACCAGAAGTCGATATGACTTCCAGGTGCAGACCAACAGATGAAAAATAAATAATAATAATAATAAACCCTCAATATAACATCCAGTCCTAGCTCATAGGGGCTTTTTTCAGGGTTGCAGAGGAGAACAACAAAACAGATACCTGCTTTTGAGGTCACGCTGGGATGCCGAGGGTTTTTAGACTTCAGATATTTACGAACTTTAGCAGCAATGTCATCGATCTGGGCCTGAACAGTCTCTAGGCAAATGTCTGACAAAGGGTTACAGTACTGATCAATTAATACAGCACCTAGAAAAAATAGCAGGCAGAAAGAATGTAATTTTGGCTGTTTAAAATGTCATACCTATTGAGACTGCTTTTCAACACAACTCTTACTTCAGCATGCAAAAAGATAATGGCATTACTGATTTTGATACTGTACAAGTGGGACGGATAAGCATTGTAGATTTTGCTTTCTTGACCATTTTGTCCCTTTAAAAGCTAGTTGTCATTCCTCTCTTTATTTCATCTTTTCACCCAAATACAGAGTGGGCATTTGAAGCTTAGTGTCCCCATTTTAGGCCTATGCTCTAACCATTAAACTACAGTGATTCTCAAGTCTGTGGATGTAGTTTTGGCCTCACTAAGACAGGGTCTTTTTAACAGTTGCCATAAAACATCCTCCCACTTACTTGACTCCCTCATTTGCCACTTCAAAGACATTGAGAAAAACATTATTTTTATGGCAAGCTTTAGAGAGGGAGGTCTTTGTTTATTGACTGCTCATTTCAGGTAATTGGTGAAGTATAACAGATGTTTCAGCAGATGACAATCTCCATCATTCCTAAATTGTAAAACATTCTGAAACTTGACATCATGAGATGGCAGGTACATTTTTTTTAAAATCAGAAAGTTAAATAAATAGATTTAGTTGACGTTATGGCAGAGTCAGGATGACAAAGTGAACTGAGACATATATTTGGTTTTGCATCCAGGTAAAGACAGAACAAAAATATTTCATCAACAGTATCAGAAAATGAAGACGAGGGGAAATGATGGGTTTCCCCCCTTAAAAACAAATACTACACTGGAGGCCAAGCCCTCAATAAAGGACTTGTTGAAATGTATTTTGCTCATCATATCTACCAAGTTCAGATCCAGAGATAAGAAACACAGCCAGCCTAGACTCCACCCATAAGGATTCCTGTTTATTCTTTATTTTACTCATCTCTTTCAGGTCAATACTAACCTTCCAAGAAGGACTGTTCATCTGCTGAGCGTTGAAGGTATGTCTTCAGTTTTTTTAAAATATTCTGTTGCCTCAGGAAGTAGAGAATTTTCTTAGCATAGTACTTCCATGTCAGGCCTTTCCTGCAAAGCATAAAATAACCACTGAAATGAACAATCACTTGGGAAAATATCATGGAAGAATGGAATGGAAAGAGGCAGGCTGAAAGCTTCAGATTAATTTCTGTAAAAACGTCTAATTAGAAATGACAAGACTAATAATCACAGTTAGGTATCAGAAGGGCAAAGAAGAATTTTATTAAAATAGTTCAGCTGTATTGCTCAAGATACACACAATGACGTTCCTAAATTACACAACTGGTTGTTGAAAATAAATTAAATCTATTCTATACCAGTGTTCCCAAACTGAGCTAGTGTGAGCTAGCTCACAGATTTTTAGCCTCCAGCTCACACATTTTTGTCTTAGCTCAGGAAGGATGACTCCAGAGCACACTAATTAATGCAGTAGCTCACAAAGTAGAATTTTTGCTCACAAGACTCCACAGATTAAAGAGAACACTGTTCTATACTCATGTGAAATTAACAGCATACCAGAAAAGCAGGGACACACTTGGATTAGACCTTTTATTGTTGGTGATGGCTATACAGAGCATGGAACTGGCAACAGAATAGACTGAATTAATACTATAATTGCTCTATGCTGATACAGGATGTCCGTGTTTATGGCTGTAAAGGGAAAAGGGATGGTTATATATTTTATGTATCCATGTATTTTATACTTCCTTTTGTTGTTTGTTTTAATAAAGATAAAAAAGTAAAAAGAATACACACAATAGACTCTAAAACATGATCTCATCTATGAGACATGGACAGAAAATTGCAGTGTAATGAAAACGCCCTTATGGTTGTCCTCCCCCCCCTTAATTTTATTAAATTTCAGTAGAGCCGCAAATAGGAAAGAGACAAATCTCTGAATACAGGTTTTTTTAAAAACAAAACAAAACAAAAACCACTCTCTTCCTCACTCTGCCAATAAGAAGTAAGCTCTGCAATTACACTATGCAAGAAATTGTGTGTGTGTGTGTATATACACATACATATATATAATACAGAATTTTAAAAAAAGGAATCATAAAAATCATTACCCTCCATACCCCACAGAGACACTATATCACAGACAACACAAGATAGCTGCCTATGGCTGGTGTCTATTTGGGGAAATATTCATCCCTCGTTGATGGTTTCTCCAACTGAAAGAAGTTGATCCTCAAGCAGGACTTAGCTTATGAGGTGTGGGGGCTGTGTGCCCTCTACTCCGTGGATTGGCCTGCCTGAGACAGTCAGAAATGCTCCCACATTTCTGCCGTTCCAGAAATAACAGTTTGGGTGGCATACTTATACAGGTAATAGGACTGTATTATAACAAAACAGGTCAAGAACATGGTTTTTTAAACAGAATGGGACTGCGAATTATACCACTGTGTACAATATGTACCACTTGTTTGCTATAATGTACTATCCTATTCTCACTGCTTTGCTTCTATGTGTATGTAACAGCATCTTCTGCATTGCTTAGCATATGTACTTTATGTTTTGTTTCAAACTGCCATAATCCTAGTCTTATTATATGTCTCATTCTATTGATTGCACTTACTTATCATCCTGTGTAACCTGTCTTGAGTCTCACTAAAAAGGCAGACTATAAAGTAAAAGTAAATGCTATCTACTTGAGTTTCTATTGACTCCACCAAGTGCATCATCTATCTCCAGCTTTCTTAACATAAGGACTGCTGTATTCTTCTTCTGCTCTTTGCCTGACCTGTGTGTTTCACGTTGTGCTGGTCAGCCCCTGATTAATTGCTGGTTTCCATATTCTCAAAGGGAGAGTGATCAGTTTTATGCTTCTCTATCACTGTAGTGATTGGTGCATCCTGAAACCTGTTTAGCATCCAGCACCATAAAATCCAATTATACCTGCAATTATTTATTTTTATTTTAATAACATTATTTATAGTCTGCCTCTCCCACCGAGATGCAAGGTGGATTCCACAGCTAAATCAAGTACAATCACCAGGCTGGGACGCCCTAAGAACAAGACTATAGCAAGCTAAAAACAAGCAGAAATCTAAAACGGAGCTGAAACAAAGCTTACAAATTTAAGTGTGACATGTTAAATGGAGCAGAAACAATGTAGTCAGAGCGTACTTACAGCGATAAGGCAGCACTACAATAGCATTTATTTATTTTATTGTATTTATATCCCACCCTCCCCTATCGGGCTCAGGGTGGCTAACAGCAGTTAAAATACATAATGTTAAAATAAAATACAATAAAATTGTTAAAATTCATTGTATACATACGATACATTTGCAGTTTCAGTCCTAAAATCCAAGATGGCGTCAATATTATTATTATTAGCCACAGTCCCTATTGTTATCCTCTGTCTTTATCTGAAGAGTGAAGGTAACACCATGTTGCAGTCACACAATGAAATCAGTCCTAATAGGCCAACAACATATACAGAAATTTTCAATAGGTCAAGGTACTCAAGCCTTTCCCACCATAAACTTGTCACCAAATACCTGGCAACTCCATGAACCTCCAACAAAGGCTCTCTCTCTGGAACAGGACACTTTTAACATGCTCTACAAAAAATAATAAAGCCCTCTGCAACCCTCTCAGGCAGACCATTCCATAATGTCGGTTCTATAAGCAATACTACCCTTGTTGAGGATGACAAGGAGCAGAAAGATTTGTGGGATGGTACAGCGAAGAAGATGACCATACAAGGAACATAACTGGTGTGAGACAGTGCAGTCCATTAGATATGGGGATCCCAGGCTGTAAAGGGCTTCAAAGGTAAAATTGGGCCCACTGGTTTCTGTCCAGGTGGGCAAGCGATCAAATCCTGCTACCTGTCATCCTTCAGTCAATCAGGATGCTCAGTAGGAGCAGATATTTTCCCTGGACACCTTCCAGGGAAGTGATTTAGTGTAATGAAAGCCAATGGCAAAGACTGCAGCATAATCAGGGGATAATTAGCATACATTTCTGCTTAATAAGGATTGTGGAGCCAATGCAAAGGCTCAAATGGCATTAACCAGAAACCTAATCAACACAAAGTGTTAAGCTGCAGCTGCAGCAGAATTTGAAGACAAAATTCAAGGCAACTGTGACAGAACAAGCCTCGGCATAGCCTAAGAGCAGTCCCTTTAGGTCAAACAAAAAAACATTGCAAGTGCCCCCTCCCAAGTCTTTAAAACAAAAAGGGCCATCTTTACACACCATTACTTAGAACCTTTATTTAAAACCAATAAAGAACAGAGCTACACATTCAGGGGAGAGATGCAATCTGGGCCTCTGCCTGTCAAATGCAAAGACTGAGATTTGAAGTAGACAGAAAAACAAGACGACATGGGAAGTAAATAAGCCTTCTCCTCGTATGTATTCCTCCTCCATAAGCCATTGTTCCTTGCAAGACAGCAAACATGCACCTGGAATCCTGATGGGAGAGAGTTAGCTCACCCCCACCCCCCATCCATGGCTTCAAAGCACAGTCTTCTGTCCCTTTGCAACAGAGTGGAGACCTGAGTTCCAAGGCTGCTCCCTCCAACACACACATTGTTCCAGTCCAACAAATGACGAGGGCAGCATGTTCCCCAGACAAGACAGTGTTATCAACACTATCACTTTTCATTCACAACAATGGATGTTTTTTCACCTGAGGCTTAAATTCAAACTAAGGGAGCTGCTGAAGCAAAGCGGCTAAGATAATTCACTGTGATATGGCTGCACAGATTATTTTGGGAGATTTTTTGGGGCACAGTGGTGTCTGCAGTCTTGGAGATTGCCAGTTCTAATCTCTTTGACAAACTCACCATGTGGGCTTAGGCTGCTGTCTTTCTACCTTAATCTTCCATCTGTAATATGGAAATAAAAATACTGGCCTGCCTTACAGGGTGGTTTTATGGATTACAGTGAACAAGAAAAGCCCATACAAATGATACACACATACATGTACATGCTGTGTGCACAAACACACACACACAGAACTCCAATAAGGTATAAGGAGAGAGGTTCAGGCAAGAAAAGTTATCTCGAGGGAATGCTTATTACATTTGCAGATGATACTAAATTGGGAGGGGTCACAAATACAGTAGAAGACAGAAACAGGATACAGGATGATCTTGACAGGCTGGAAAACTGGACTGAATCCAATAAAATTAATTTTAATAGGGATAAATGTAAAGTTCTGCATTTAGGTAGGAAAAATCTCATGCATGGTTACAGGATAGGGGAGGCTTGTCTTAGCAGCAGTATGTGAGAAAAGGATCTAGGGGTCTTAGTAAACCATATGCTGAACATGAGTCAACAGTGTGATGCGGTGGCTAAAAAGGCAAATGCAATATTGGGCTGTATTAACAAAAGTATAGTGTCCAGATCACGTGAAGTGATGGTATCGCTTTACTCTGCTCTGGTAAGACCTCACCTGGAGTATTATGTCCAGTTTTGGGCACCACATTTTAAGGATATAGACAAGCTGGAACGGGTCCAGAGGAGGGCAACAAAGATGGTGAGGGGTCTGGAGACCAAGTCCTGCGAAGAAGGATTGAAGGAGCTGGGCATGTTTAATCTGGAGAGGAGGCGGCTGAGAGGTGATATGATCATCATCTTCAAGTACTTGAAGGGTTGTCATATAGAGGATGGTGCAGAATTGTTTTCTGTGGCCCCAGAAGGTAGGGCCAGAACCAACAGGTTGAAATTAAATCAGAAGAGTTTCTGGCTCAACTTTAGGAAGAACTTCCTTATAGTCTGAGCGGTTTCTCAGTGGAACAGGCTTCCTCAGGTGGTGGTGGGCTCTCCTTCTTTGGAGGTTTTTAAACAGAGGCTAGATGGCCATCTGACAGCAATGCGGATCCTGTGAATTGGGGGGGGGTATTTGTGAGTTTCCTGCATTGTGCAGGGGGTAGGACTAGATGACCCTGGAGGTCCCTTCCAACTCTATGATTCCATGATACCTCTGAACCCTCCATCCCAAACAGTTTCATCCAATTCAAGTGGCATTAAGATTACTTCCTAAAACATTTGACCGCCAGCCATTTCACCCGTTTTGAGTCAGACTAGAGCTGACTGGAGGGAAAAAAAGGCTTCTTTTTGCCAACTCCACGTCAATGCTGTCCATAGTAAGATGCATTTGGAGCTCTGTTTTTGCACCAACAAAGATCCAAACAGCTACTCTGGCATGGGACAACTGTGACAGAAGTAGACAGCACCACCCCACATTACATCCACAAAAAGAAATTTGCAAAAGGTATCAGCTCCAAAAAATGATTTGCCTACATGTACTGCTATACTGCTAAACAGCACCCCCCCACACACTTTGCTCTTGTTATTCTTGTAATCATACTGGGTTCAACCCATCACCACACTCAATGCTTGTGGTGAGGTGTCTAGAATACTCAGTTTCATGTCTGCTACAGATGGAGAACAACACAAAGGAGCAACAAGCACATTTCTAGGCTCTTTCTTCCGTTGTACAGCACTACTGAACTGGGAATAAGATTCCTCTCCAGCCATGCTGGCAGCTCTGAACACCACCCTTGTGTATATACCACGGGGTATAGGGAGCAGCGTTTGGCTCTAAGTGACAAAGAACTAAACCCAACCAAAAACCAAACTATTGGTGCGTTCACACTACACTAAATAACGCGTTTTTACATCTGGGTTTTTACTGTGCAAGAGTAGCAAAAATCTGGATGTAAAACGCATTATTTAGTGTAGTGTGAGTGCACCGGATGTGTTATGGTGGCCTCATGATCACCAAAGGCACTAGCAGCAGGATGCCAGCTGTGAGCTCCTTGGGGAAAGTCAACTTAGAAGTGATGCAGGGGTCCCATCTGAGTCAGAACCATGGCAGAGGGGAGAGGAGGGGCTCTGGTTCCCCACCACCATTTTCCCCAACCCAAAATGTTACCACTGGGGAGAGGGGGCTGCATGTAGATTGACCGCTTGCATGTGCAGTTTCCCCAGCAGGGGAAACAACGCACATGCACACTGGCGCTGTTGTGGGTTAGGAAAGAGTACCGGTTTAGGAGTCAGGAGCCCCTCATCCATCCATGGAACACACCATATGTGTTACATCTGCCTCATGATCACTACAGGCACTAGCAGCAGGATGCCAGCTATAAGATCTTTGGGGGAAGTCAACTTAGAAGTGATGCAGGGGTCCCATCTGAGACAGAACCATGGCAGAGGGGAGAGAATGGGGCACTAATTAGAATGGGCCCCTTGTGGCCCTTCTAGATTGAGTTCCCATGGGGAACTCATGGCCGGCATCCTGTTGCACATCCCTGCACACGGCAGATGTAATGTGTAGTTTGGCCCCAAGTCGAAGCTGATACAAAGACATCAAACTCATTTATAAACAGAAGCCAAAACCTTGAAAACCCCCAAGAACCTGTGAAAAAGCAGCCGCCTCCTTCTAGCTCACCTTCCTTCCATATTAAGGATGGACATCAGTTCATCCTCAAAGAAATGGCTTGGGCACTCCAGAATCTCAATGTCGCTGAAGCCGTCACAGGGAACCTGGAATAAGAAAGCAATGTTATTAAAGGGCAACAACAGAAGATGTAAGAATCAGAATTCTTTCCACACAAAGCATCAGAAAAGTACAGCTTTGTTTTGAGCTGGGGACGTCCTTAAGAACAACCCTTCTCTCAGCGTTAAGAATAAATAGACTTTTACTGATGCAAATATTCTTTCTTAAACATACACAATCAAATGGACTAAGGCACATTATAGGGACATGCTTATATATAATTTCATTAACTTGCAGTTTTATTCTTAAGGACAGCCTGTAAGGAACAGCAATGCTGGCCAGATTGTGTTGGCACTTTTTTTTTTTTTTTGATACCCATTTGCTGAAACCTTGTCATCTGCTGGAACAAAGGCTTGGATCTAATATGATTTATATAAACATTCACATATAAAAACATTTTTATCTCACCCTTTCTTTAAGGCACTCAAGGGCAAGTGTACACACTTCTCCTCTCCTCTGTTTGATCCTCAAAACAACTTTCTGAGATGAAACAGACAGAGGTCCAAACTGAGAAAGTCATTGCCCTAAGGCTGTGCTTTATGGTTGAATGCGGATTTGAACTGTCCCAGTTGACTGTCCAAGTCCAGTACTATAACTATTACATCATAGAGTCTAATACATCACACAAACAAGCTTATTCTGTCTCCTGCTGTAGCCCCCCTAATGTTCCCAAGGGATAATGGATCATTTTGAATGGTGGAGGATGAGACATGGAAAGGGATAGCAGGAACTGGCAGGCAGCAGAACTGGCAAAAAAGGAGAGCTGCCATAAGATGCAGGCTTTCCATTTGTTCTGTTGCTCCAGTGAACTCGAATTACCAAACCTTAAAAGAAGCAGGAGAAGAAAAGGCAAAAGGCTGGTCCTCTTTGGCAAAAAGGCCTGGCATGCAGAGCTATGGTAAGAAGAACAAACAAACAAAAACCTTACATGTTCTGAAAAGAACCTTTTGGAAAAAGATGCTACAATCCTTCTTGCTTCCAAGCCAGCTTTGTGTCGTTCTTTATATTCCTCCAGCCAATTGACATTCTCTGTCTGGTTGTAATATTTCATTAGTGAGGGCCACCTACACACAAGACAGAGAAAAGCACAACAGTTAGCACTCGGGTCTTCCCGCAGTTCATGAAAACGTGAACAAGCTACTGAGTTTATTCCTCCATAGAATGAATTTGAAGAGGAATGGCAAAAAGTTTCCCCATTTTTAAAAGGTGTTAAGGTAGAACAGAAAGTCTTCAGAACTGGCTGTTGACCTTGTATGTATAAATGGCTTAAGAAATTGTTATGCTTTCATGTAGTACGGCAAAGCAATTCTTCAGGAAATCAAACAGATTTTAAGAAGATCAAACTCCCAAAAGACATTTGAGTACAATCAGGCTAGAATATATTCATCCAGTTTTTTTTCTTCCTGTAGCAACAGAAAAGGCTATTTTAAGTGATTCTTTATTCCAGTTAGAGTAAAGTCTTAAACCCATTAAAAGGGCAGATAAACAGGGATCCTGTGATCTGGATGCTTGTGCGACAGAAACTTTCACGTTAGTTCTAGGAGAACAAAAGCCGTCCACCCTAAAACAAGTAGACATCTGTTATACTTTCCTTCTCAAACAAAAGAAATGAACTGATCAGCTATGATCTACCATCCTAATCATCACAAGTTTTCTCACACAAACCAAAAGTGATCCAATAACGTGAGTTGGAAACAAACAGATGACAGAGAAAAGTCCTGCAACGTTTTAGAAGACCATCAACAGGTTATGGAGATGAATGAGACTAACAGGTAAGTATGTGTACATTTACAGCCTAATTTTATAGGTAAAATTTGGCTTCAATAATGAATTGCCATGTGTGCATGTATTTTTATAGCTATCCAAAATTTGACAAATATCAACATTCTCATTAAAAGTTGACAATCCCAGACTTAAAAAAAAAAAAAAAAAGCCAAATGCTCAGACACACTATGATAAATGTGACTATTAGAAATCACTGCTGCTTGCCTGGAAAATGGAGACACAGGTGCACATTTTGTAAGACATCTAGTTGGAGAAGTCACTAGGAACTAAATGAGGAAAGAGAAGAGTCCGGTTCACAAGTTATAGTGAGCACACGCACAGCACGCACTTGGTTTTCCCTTAT
The DNA here is from genome assembly GCF_032191835.1 of Heteronotia binoei. Lineage (NCBI taxonomy): Eukaryota > Metazoa > Chordata > Lepidosauria > Squamata > Gekkonidae > Heteronotia > Heteronotia binoei. The sequence goes on from NC_083233.1 coordinate 59,662,456, forward strand.
ATGTACGCTAAATAACTTTCACACTATGTTAAACACACGCACAGGCAAACATGTGCGTTAAGCCTCATATTTATCCAAACACTGAATTCCAGTTTCACTTGTTTCATTTGTGAAATGAACACACGTTGGCTCATGTGTTCTTACAAACAGATGATGTATGCTGGGGAAGGAGGAACTATATCCCACTCACCACCACACAAAACCAGTAGTGGCCAAGGGATGCACATGAGTATTGTCCTCCTACCGCTAGGGAACATCCTCAGCTGGTCAGGGCTTAGACTTGGAAAGGCTGGGGTGGGGGAGGATTGGCTTGGAGATGCATACCCTGCAACTCCCTGCCCTAAAGGCCTCTTCTCCCTGCTACAAGTTTTTCTAAAATACAACTAACAGCTGGGGAAAAGGGAGTATCATTCATTACTGCCAGGAAACCTAGGAGGTAGCTGCTTGTTCTTTATTTCCCATGCGCATCGAGCACAAGGAGATGCCAACAGCTGCTCTCTGTGGCACTGAACCCAGACCTGTCTTTGATTTCCGAGGGAAATGGGGGACAAAAAAAAAATAATAATCCAAGAGTGGCCTGTAATTCTGGATTGCTATTTGCTGTGTCCCTGGTGCCTTGGAAGCTTCTGTGACATTGGAGGATTAATGGTGCACCTGCCTATCTATTCAAAAGAATGAAGGTTTTCTGGAAAGAAATTTCAGTATAATATCTCTGGGAAGAAGCCTCCTGGAGAGCAGCCATAAGCTCCCTCCCTGAGCAAACATGTTAATACTGGAACTCATCCAAGGTATGGATCTGGGCCGCGCTTGTCACCGTTTTAACTACAGCCTACTAAATGTACTTTTAACACAAGGGAAAAATAAAGGTCATTATTTAAAGAAATTATGCACTGCCTTTCTGGCACAATGGGGAATCGGAGGCAATTTCCAATGTACAATTATACCAACGCTAAAACTGCAGTAATGAAGCACTGCCACCACATCGATAAAAGACCAGCAGCAGAGAGGAAAAGCACACCAGAGCTGGTGCGTTAGACCCCGCTTCACAACTCCATAGAACATCTAAAAACCAGCATGTAAAGGTAGCTGTCAGTTCCCCAAGTCACGAATATTTTTACTAAGCAGTATTTGAGCAAAGGAAATTATTCACTACCACCAAGTATTCAAGGAACTTGTGGGTGCTACACTTTTAAGAATATTTACTCAGAACACTTTTTTTCTTTTTTTTAAAGAGCTGAATGTGGTTCAGTCTACTCCTTTTCCTGCCCTGGTTTTCTGAATTCTGCATGCAAAATCTTATATTCAGAGCTGTGCAGAATCTGCTTCTCACTGCTTGCAGATTCTCCAAGAGAGGAATGAACTAGATGTGATGATGGAAAATCTTTAAATGTACCTTCTGCCGGATGTGTAAACAGAAGCCATCATAGTAAGGCTGTATACTTAAGAGAGCAAAGCTGTGGCACAAGGGAGGAGAGATAACCACCACTACCCCAGTTTCTTCTCTTTATGCCTCCCCCACCGCACACCCCTGTGGAACTGCCCTATGTCCTGCAATAGCTATTTACTTTTCCTGTCAGGAAAAGATCAGCTTTGGAGGGGCAACTGAGGTCAGGAGTGTAGCAAAGGGAGAGAAGAAGACTGCAGATTTATACCCCGCCCTTCTTTTCTCAATTTTAGATGATGCATGTTTGTATCATGAGGACAGCATCTCAGAAGAGGCATTCCTGTGTGAGAGGAGGAGGAATGCCTATTCTTATATGGAATGGCAATCACAATTTATTTGAATGTCATATCGCTGTGTGTAAGAACCTGTCTGCAAAATTCAGAAAAATGGGGCAGGAAAGGATTATGTGCTGTGGTCTCTGCATTCATGAATATTAGTAGCCAACTGTATAAAAACAGGAAGCAGTCTTAAGTGGCCATGGATTGTACAAACCAAATTTAAGCCTGCACTTTTGGGTACTGCAGACTTAGTAGCATAATTTGCAACTGATGCCTGGTCTACACGTCCAGGGGACCGGGGGGGTGAGGGAGTAAAATCATAAAGTGATAGAATGAATTGTACAACATTACCCTGCTGCTGGGGGAATCACCTTGTTTTTAATGCTCTGCTGTGTAAAATGCTCCCTATGAGAACAAGCAAGGGCATGGGCGAAGCCATTTTATTTATCTAAGAAATGTATCTCTCTTGTCTCCAGTATCCTACTGACTACAACCTGTCTACCTGATAGTCAGCTTTTTGTACCTGCAAAGAGTCTATTTTTATGTGAAGGAACATTCAAAAATGGCATCTCAGAGCCCTGACCTGGATTGCACAGGCAAGCTCAATCTCGTCATAAACTAAGCACGGTTGACTCTGAAAAGTACCTGGATGGGAGACCTCCTTGGAATACCAGCAGTCAGGAGGCAGGGGCAGGCATTATCCAGCCAGATTCCTGAATATCCTCCAGGCCCCCAGTACGGAGTCAGTCACCAGAGGTCGCCATGACTTCCAGGTGCACATGTGTACATATAAATATAAAAAAATACAACCACCCTGGCATCCCAAACATGCTGTTTGCCACTTTATCTCTGGGATAAGATTCTGCCACCTCATTCTTCTGTGCAAGTAGACCACGTTTCAGTCCTGAAAATAAACCCTGCAACAAATGTGTTATCTGGATGGGGCACTTGATCTAGAGCATCAGAACAAATCACAAATGTACAAATTCATGGCAGTGTCACATCGACGCCACACTAGCAGTGTTGTGAGCAAATGCAACAGCACGAACTTTTTTGGCTCAGGATGCCCATCTGTCAACAGAACTTGGATGAAAATACATCACTGTTGGAGAGCAAAGCAAAACTTGCAGGAGTTCATACGGGCGCACGGACCAGCAACTGTAAGAACTGGACAGATATATGTAGATTTCTGATCCTGGCCTGTTATTCATAGCAGGCGAAGTTCATCTACAACCTGGCTGTGTCCATGTCTTGGCAGAGGAAGAGAAGTTGTAGTGTTTCCTCCAACTGCCAGTTGGCATGTAAAATTCAGACTGAATAATAGTTCAAAGGAAGAGAATATTCTCTCTCCACCTGCAAAAGAGGTGGCTGAACAATGGACAGTTCACCAGTTCAGAAAACTATAACTCTGGGTTGTTTTCCAGATCAGCTTTTCAATTCAAGGTTTGGCATTATCTTTCAGCAACCAATCTGGATCTTTAAAAGATTCAGATCCAGCAGCGAGGACCATTGTGGTTGGTGATAATAGATGTCTGCCTTCCAAAACCAGCTGATTCTTTGATCACTGAACTTTTGGCAAAAATTGAGATATTGACCTTGTTACTCTGGGCCAGGCTCCATCTTGAGTAATTGCCTTAAAAATTCCCACTGCAATTACTATTGGAGGGGTTATTCTCTACTCACTGCCCTAAAATAAACAGTTGCAGTAATATTGTAACATGGCACAGCCTGGTTCCAGCAGAGGGTCATTTGGCCCCTATTTGCATGTATGCAGCTAAAGTCATCAATCGCAGCAGTGGAACAGCATGAAAACCTGATGAAAGCAAGTAGGTATGTGCGCATACAAAGAATTGCTATCCTTTACTTTTTAAAAGCTGCAATTTTTTGCCTTTGCTGTAGCTGACTAGATGGCTCAGTGGGTTTGTAGCAGATTCATTTTTTAATCTCACTGTGGTCCAGACTTTTAACATCCTTTTTTGATCTCCCATCCCAGAGGTACTGCTACTGAAGGTAAAGGAAGACCAAGTAGATCTCCCCCCCCCCCCCCCCACTATCATCATAGGCATATATAGGGTAGGAAGAAACTGAATTTTGAAAACATTCTAACATTTCAGTTTAATTTCTCTCTTGTGAAAGCCAGCTTCTTATTCCTCAAGTTGAATATTTCATACTAATATTAATGTGCAGCATTTTTTTTTGCATCAAATGCATAATTTTCCCCTATCAAGCCACAGCTTGACAGGGCAAGCCTGTGGAGTTTAACATTTTTTTTTAAATTTGTATCAGTTTTAAAAAATCATACATCCAAACAGTTATATTAAACCTGTAAACAGGACAAAGCTTGAAGTAAAGCATTCCATTATTATTCCAAACTAAAGAATATAAAATTAAAAATAAATCATTTGCTTATGGAATGAATTACATGGAATTTCTTCATCTTCTGTCAGATATTCCACAATAGGAACCCATATTGCTATAAATTTAGTTTCATGAGAGTCTGCAGGTAATGACAAAATATTACTTGTAATTTTATACATGATAAAATATTTCCAAAGACAGTTTTGCCACTCCACAATAAAAGGTATTGAATGGTCTGTCCATCCTGCTGTTATCATTGTGCGTGCCACCAATAATAAAATATGTATTGTTTTATTATTATTATTATTATTATTATTATTATTATTATTATTATTATTATTATTATTATTTTGCTGTGGCTGCTGCTTGGGTCTGACCACTTACCTAATAGTAAAATTTCAGGTTCTAAAGGTAACTGTATATTAGTGATTTGGTAAATTTGCATTATTGATTCCAATACTGATTTATGTAATATTAGGTAGCAGAGATATAAACTTCAAAAAGGACACAAACACAATTAAAGGGTTTTTTTTAAAAAAAACCTTAAAATAAAACATGTTTAAAAACATTAGCATTTGTTGGTCTTAACAGTGCTTTCTTTGTATTTCTCCCATGGGATCCAGGGAAGTGGGCAAAGGAGGCTCTGGCTCTTTCCTTCCTTCCCCAGGGGACCAGGAGGGGGAGAAGCCTTGGCCAAAAGAAGGAAGAGAGGCTTGACTCAGTAGCTCTACTGCACAATTGAGAGAGCCTGGCAAAGCCAGCTCTCCCTCTCCATCCCCAAGGGAGGAGCCTTAGTCAATGAAGAAAATAGTGTTTTGCTGTGTAGCTCCTGTGTGACTGAGCAAGCCTTGCAAAGCAAGCTGTTATTCAGAAGGAAGCAAGAGAAAGAGAGAAGGAAGCAGATGACAGTCAGTTACTTGGGGGCTTGATAAAAGCTCGGGGGGGGGGCTGTTTCCGGTCTGAGGCTGCATGTTTGAAACCCCTGATCTATACATTATCTGGTTACCTTAATTACTTTTGAATATCATTCCAGATTATCCACTGCATAGTTTTGTTCAAAAATCAAGCTGTATTGTTTAACCAATTCATGAGCATTAAGCAACTGAACAGCCAGACAAATCACTTACAGTGAGATGCTGTTATCACCAGAAGCCAGTGATAGTTAGGCCCTATTCTCCCATCCTTTCCACTCCCAGCTATAAGAATATATGCTAGAGCCAAATGAGGCTTACTGGTCAACAGGATCTGAAGTTTGCTTGGGGGTGAGAGGAGAGAGTGGCAAGAAGGATGGAAAAGAAAAGTAACAATATGGAGAAACTTCTAATTTTTGTCTTTTTTGTTTTTAATCTGCTTCTGTTAATAGTGTTTTAATTAGGTCCATCACACATTCCCCCCCCCCCCATCATAAGAGTTTTAATGAACTGGTTTGCACAACACATGATTTAATCAGCAGTTTAAAAGGAGGAACCAGCATGCAGTTTCCAAGTGGTAAGTGCAAGTGAGCACAGCAAGCATCCTTGCAGGCAATGGTCGGTCTGCTTTACTTATTTCTATTTATTTTACTTCCTTTAAACACCACCTCTCTTCCTATTGGGATCCAAAGTGGCTTCCATCACTCTCCTCTTCTCGATTTGATCCTCACGAACAGCGATCCTGAGAAGTAGGTTAGGTTGTGTGAGCATGTGACTGACCCACAATCACCCAGCAAGCTTCCGTGGGAAAGTTGTGATCTGAACCTGGGTCTCTCAGATCCTAGTCCAATATTCTAACAGCAACAGACTGGCTCTCGCTGACCAGAATTTCAAGACTCAGTTTTTAGAACTGCCACTTAAAGCCACTGCACTGAGCATGAAACATCAAGACAGAAAGCCACCTTTTATCTGTTTAGCAGCACATTTTTATCTCGCCTTTCCTTCTAGGAGCTTGATCTGGCGCACCATCTGCTTCTTCCCCTCCTGTGCTTTACCTTCATAACAACCCTATAAGGTAGGTTAGACTGCGAGAGAATAAGTCCTCCAACGTCCCCCAGTAAATTTCATGGCAACTAGGGATTTTAATCTCAGTCAACCAAACCTGACACTCTAGAACAAAAGTGGCCAAACTGTAGCTCAGGAGTCACGTGCAGGCGGCTCTTTCAAACATATTGTCTGGCTCTCAAAGCCCTCGCTGCCCCATTGGCCATCTTGGAAAAGGCATTTCTCTCTTTAAATCACTTCTCCAAGCCAAGCCAGCTTGAAGAATGCATTTAAATTTTCTTTCTTTTCACCTCTTCCTCCCTCCCACATCTGATGTTCATGTCTTGCGGCTCTCAAACATCTGACATTTATTCTATGTGGCTCTTACACTGAGCAAATTCGGCCAGCCCTGCTCTAGAACTTCTCCCAACGAGTTCCTTGGAGGAAGAACGATGTAAAAAAACCTAACAACATTAAATAAATTAAAATAATATCTCTGGGCCTGGGGGGATGCGACGAAGCAGAGATGGACCTCTGCCAATCCCAAGCAGCTCAGGGCAGCTCCTCTTCTTTAGGAGCCCGGCTGCCGCTCTCTGCTCATGCTCCGTGGCACCGCCCCCAGAGGCCTCTCCTCCCGCCCTCTGCCCATGCTCAGAGGCGCCAGGCCTCCGCCCTCCTCGCCACAGGCCCCGCCCCTCTGGCCCCCCCACCTGAGTCGGAACTGCTCCCGCCAGACCTTCCCGTGGGGCTGACAGGCCTCCCGGAGGCGGCGGCAGGTGCAGGCCAGGCGGCCCACGTCGGCGGCGCTTAGCGTCCCGCAGCAGGCGATGAGCTCCAGCAGCTCCCCCGGCAGCGCCGTCAGGGTCAGCGGGGCCGCCCGCTCTGCCTCCAAGCCCGGCTCCCGCTCGGCTCCCGGCGGCGACGGCGCCGCCATCTTGGCTGTTTACCTGAGTGACCTCTCAGGGAGCGTCCCCCAAAAGACGAGCTCCGGCGCAGCCGCGCGGGGTGGGATTATAAGGGAGCGTCTGCAAAAGGCCTTTCTCTCCGAGAGGCGCACAACGTGACGTGAAGTGCAGAACTAGACGCTCAGAGCGTCGCCGGGCTAGGAAAAAGACCTGCAAACCCGAGCTTGGACAGTGACGCTCACAGGGCTGATTTGGGGATGCCCGGGTTCCATTGTTCTATTCCACCATGAAATTTTCCAGATGATCTTGTAGGCAGGCCTTGAATTCAGCAGGAGCTCACAGGAGCGCAGCTCCTGAACCTTTCTGAGGGTTCCCCCTCCTCCTCCCCACCTTGTCCATTGAATAGGAGATGCAGCTGTAACAATCCCTGGATGAGCTCCACCACCTGTTTTTCTACAAAACGAACCCTGCTTGTAGGGTTGCCAAACTCCAGGTGGGGCCTGGAAATCTCTCAAAAGTCCAGCTGATCTCCAGGTGACAGAAATTATGTTCAGAAGCAGTGTGTGAATTTGTGCTTCCTACATGACTTTAAAAAGCATCCTCACAATAGCCTAAGTTAGACTGAGAGAGACAGGGCAAGGTCAACTAGTGAATTTCATGGCAGCATGGAGCTTTGAAACCCCAACAGCAATCTGACACTACCCACTGAAATAGTGTTGCCAGTCTCTAGGTATGGCCTAAAGATCTCCCAGAATTACAACTCCTCTCCAGACTACAGAGACCAGTCCACCTGGAGAAAACAACTTCTTTGGAGGAGAGGGAGGGGGTCTGCTAAGGTCCCTCCCCTCCTCAGTCCCCACTGTCTCCAGACATCGCCCAACCTAGAGTTGGCAACCCTATGCGAATACCTATTACCGCTAGCAGGGCTGGGCCTTTTGCTTTCATATTGTGCTTTTGGGCTTCCCCAGAGGAAATGCAAGCCTGAAGATGGCAGTTCTGGTAACTCTCACAGAAAAGGAAAGGTCCCCTGTGCAAGCACCAGTTGTTTCCAACTCTGGGGTGACGTCGCTCTCACAACGTTTTCACGGCAGACTTTTTTACGGGGTGGTTTGCCATTGCCTTCCCCAGTCATCTACACTTTCCCCCCAGCAAGCTGGGTACTCATTCTACCGACCTCGGAAGGATAGAAGGCTGAGTCAACCTCGAGCCGTCTACCTGAAAACCCAGGGGATCGAACTCAGGTTGTGAGCAAAGCTTAGGACTGCAGTACTGCAGCTTTAACACTCTGCACCACGGGGCTCTCAACTCTCACAAGAGAATGTTAATAAACAGGGTCAACCTAAGCATGACACCTGTGGAAGAGTTAGATCTCTTGCCAAATCCCCAAAGGAAGGGACAGTGGCTCAGTGGTACAGCATTTGCTTGGTAAGCAGAAGGTCCTAGATTCAATCCCTGGTATCTCCAACTAAAAAAGGGTCCAGGCAAATAGGCGTGAAAAACCTCAGCTTGACACCCTGGAGAGCCGCTGCCAGTCTGAGTAGACAATACTGACTTTGATGGACAGAGGGCCTGATTCAGTATAAGGCTGAATGTTCATAGGAGCCAGAAGAAGAGGTCTCAACCTGGTTCTGGCCTCAGTGTCCCTTTTATTTCCAGCCATCAGGTTTGTCGATCTCCCAGTATTGATTCCAGACAACAGAGATAACTCCCCTTGGAGAAAATGGCAGTTTTGCAGGTGAACTCTATGGCATTATGCCTCCTGGGTTCCCTTCCCTCCCTAAACTCTACCCTCTCCTGGTTCCACCCCCCCCCCCAAAAAAAAAAATCTCCATGGATTTTCCAACCCAGAGTTGGCAACCTTACTTTTTGGGTGCCTGTTGAAAAGTTATCTCCCTGAACATGTATTTGCTTATCCTTGATTTCTTAGGGCCTTTTGGCTTTCCTGCCCTGCAGAGTTTTGTGGAAAAAAGGAACAAATTCATGTGCGTTCAGCTTGTAAATCTGATGTAGTGATTTAAGAGCACATATCCCTCAACCTCTTTTCTTGCTTCTCCATTGCATCTTACTTTATCTCCTCTCCTTGAACTCCTTTGGAACTGACATTAGAAAGGGGGAGCAACATTATAATTGAGCTAGGATCAGCTTTTACCAGCAGCTATTAGCTAACACTTCTCTCAGGTCTGGCATTGGGTATGAGGGTGGATGTCAGACAATGCATTGTTGTGAAAGTGGTGTCTGAGCACTGCAGATGGGTCTGGTTGCTCTCTGGGTTTGTCTCAAGTGGCACTTGTTGAAAGTCAGGCTTTTGGAAAAGTGCTTTAATGGCTACGGGTTTTTCTTCAATAAGAATTTGTTGTTAGGAGATGGTCTCCTTATTCCCCTGTTTTAGGAAAGCGTGAAGAAGTTGAGGCCCCTCCTAGCTGAGGGAAAGAGGGCAGATATATCAGCGTTACTTTGTGTATTACTTTGTTTATATCCCTTCTCCTAGCTGAGGGAAAGATGGCTGGTATGTCAAGTTGCATCCATCTATCCATCCCCTGTATACCCTTCCTCCTAGATAAGAAAAGTAGGGCAAGTATGTCAGCATTTATTTATTTTCAACCCTCACATTGTTCTTCTGTTTTCCATTTTATTCTTACAACAGCCCTGTGAGGTAGGTTAGGCTGATAGCATGTGAGTGGCCAAAAGTCACCTGGCAAATTTTCATGCCAGGTGGGAATTCAAACCTAATTCTCTTTGTTCCTAGTCTGACCCTCTAACCCACTACACCGCATTAGCACTCTTGAGCCTGAATTGAAAAATACCAGCTTTGGGCTATGAAAGAAAGAGAGAGAGGCAACATGGAGAGCTAGCTGAAGGTGATCACATATAGATGAAGAAGAAGAAATTGGATTTATATTCTGCCCTCTACTCTGAATCTCAGAGTGGCTCACAGTCTCCTTTATCTTCCTCCCCCACAACAAACACCCTGTAAAATAGGTGGGGCTTAGAGAGCTCTCACTGAAGTTGCCCTTTCAAGGACAACTCTACGAGAGCTATGGTTGCCCCACGGCCATTCCAGCAGCTGCAAGTGAAGGAGTGGGGAATCAAACCCGGTTCTCCCAGATAAGAGTCTGTGCGCTTAACCACTACACCAAACTGGCTCTGTCGTTGGTTGCCTTATACTCAGAGCATTGATCTGTCAAGGCCAGTGTGGTTTGATTGGCAGTAGTATTTCCCATTACCTCCTACCTGTTGCTTTTAATTAGAGATGCTGGGAATTAAACCTGGGACCTTCTGCATGCTGAGCAGATGTTCTGCCACTGAAGCAGGACTCCTTCTCCATGAAGCTGCTTGGGATGGAGGCTTGCTTTATTTTGGGATCTCATATGGGGCATATAATGGACCTGTGGCCTTCTAGGAGTATTTTTGTCTGTGCTCCACTTGTACATTTATGAAGAAAGCAAATATTGCAAAAGGAGAAGCACCAGAATTCTTCAGGGCATCAAAAGGAAATCAAACCTTTTCTGGAATTTCTTGCTGCTTTCAGAGAGCATATAGCAGTAGGGAGATGGAATGAATTTATTTGAAACACATCATGTTTTTCTCCCAAGCACATACTGGGTGCTTGAAGCAGTTCATGGGATACAGTATGGTGGGCTTGGGTGTGTGAAATCCAGGTTCAAATTTTTGCTTTTCCATGACACTGAATTTCAGATTCAGAAATATTGCTCAGAACTGGGATTGCCAACTAACCAGGAAAAAAATAGCTCTGTCCTACCTCTTCCTGATCCACTCAGATTATAATCCCTTCAATTAATCCCGCACAAAAGGTGTGTTCCAAAAATCCCTTCTGTTATACACAGAAATCCCCTGTTTGACATTAAGAGGTTTCACTTCTGATAAATTGCACTGCATACATCTAATAGAACTCTGAGGTTTGGGGCCAACCTAGCTCTCAAAGAGGCTGCAAACTTGTGCCTAGGCTATACTGCTTCAGACTGTAGGGTAGAGGCTCGCAGAACTGGCTGTGGCTGTGTGTATGTGTAAAGTGCCATCAAGTTGCAACCAATTTATGGCAACACCCCTATAGGGTTTTCAAGGGAAGAGACATTCAAAGGTAGTTTGTCATTTCCTGCCTCTGCATAGTGAACCTGGATGTCCTTAGGGGTCTTCCATCCAAACGCTAACCAGAGCTGCCCCTGCTTAACTTCTGCGATCTGGTAACATCAGGCTAGGCTGGCCAGCCAGGTCAGGGGGTGGTTATGTACAGAGGAGAAACCCCCAGCACAGTTAAACACAGAAATCATGTAAGTCAGGGGTGGGGAAAGCAGGTTAGTTTTTACAATTCATGCAACCTCCACCTCTACTACCCTTCTTTCTATCTCTCATTGCATTCCTGGTAAATTGTCCTCTTCTATTTCAGTTTCCAGTTTTTAAATTATTATGATATTGTGTTGTGTTTTTTGTCTTCTAAGTCACCTACTTGAGTAAAGGGGGTCTCCAGATTCAGAGGCCGTAAACCTCCGAACGTCAGTGCTTGGAAACAGCATCGTGCCTTGGCCTCTATGTTGTTTGTTGGCCCTCTAGGGCAACTGCTTGGCTGGTGTGAAACAGGATGCTGGACTAAATGAACTGCTGATCAGATCCAGCAGGGCTCTTCTTTTGCACATGAACCTTTCCCACCCTTTAAATTTAAACTGTTTCCACACACACACACCCTTCATGCATATTTTTACCACTCTTCATGTATTCGTGGCACCTAGTATTATTTCTATTTTTCTGAAGATGATTTCTCTAGAACCCCTGTCCTCCAACTATTGTCATTTCTATTTTGCACATCTAAGTTCTTGAATGTCTTGTTCTTTTACACTCTGGATTCTCCTTCAGTAAGATCCCTTTCATTTTGCTAGTTCCCTTGCCAGTCTACCTAAGTCTGCTCCTTCTTACATTTTCAGTAGTCTCTTAATTGTTTTATCATGTGAGCAGTCTGATGTACTTCTCTGACTTGACCCATCTTGTCTTTTACAATACCCTGGGGCATATGCTCATTCTTACCTTCCAAGCTTTCTTTGGTTGTATCTATTAACGACAGTTCTTCTTTCTAGCTTAGAGCTGGTGCTTCCCCAAACATCTTCCATGGGTAGGTTTGCCAACCTCCAGGCAATGACTGGAGAGCTTTCAAAATTACAACCGGGCTCCAGGCAATAGAGATCATTCCCCCTGGAGAAAATGGCAGCTCCAGAGGGTGGATTCTATGTTATTATACCTTCCTGAGGTCCCTCCCCTCCCCTGGCTCCACCCCCCCTCAAAATTCCAGCTCTTTCCAAACCCAAACCTGGCAACCGTACGTCCTGTTCTCTTCCTCTGTCTCATTCCTCTTGACCTTCTTGTTTGTGTTTTTAGTGGCAAGTTTCACAAATCGTACCCCTGCTTCAATGTAACCAAGTCTACCCGCCTCCCCAAAAGCTTTCCTATGAGGGAATGTAAAGCTGGTTTAAAAGTCTGTGGTGCAGGGCGGACATTCAAAGGCCTAGTTACATCCCTTATTAAAGGATCTCCTGGTATCTTCAATAAAGAGGTGATGCTAATGACCACTCATGGCCTAAGACCCTGAAGAACTGCAACCAGTCAAAGTAGGCAATACTGAATTGATTGTCTGACTTGGTGACAGACTAAATAATACACATAAACTTAAGTCCAAAAGAGGCAAAATCGAAACAACATGCTGGATTCGGTTCACTTTTTTTTTTTTAATTCATTGCAATGCGAACAGGCATAAGTATTTTATTCCATAAAATAAGAAGATCCGAACTATACAGAAGGAGGTGCATGCTTTAGAACAGTGTGGATACCTTGCAAACAAGAGCAGGGATCAGTCCATGAGAGATGCCGAGCACATTGTACAAATGGCAAAGACTTGGCAGCATTGAAAGCTCAGAGGTAGGGGAATGTTTAATGTTTCTGACTGCTTAAAGCACTGATATGATCAAATACAACCCCCAGCTGCCCGCCCGCCCACCCTCCAAAGAAACAGACATTTGTGCAGTGTTTAGACATTACAAAATGAATCAGGCTGCCCATCCACATCAGCAAATGCAAACTTGTGATCTTCTCACCAATTTCTGAGTTATGGCAGTGACTCAAGAAAACAAAAACAAAAAAGAAGGCACAGTGACACAATGGGAATGAGCAAAAAGGGTGGGGTGGGTGGGGAAATGTTTGCAGGCAAGAACCCATAGCTGTAGCCACTTGGGAGACCTCTGGTCATTCAAGGCAGCCCACGTTCATGGCATACTATTTGCCCTACAGAGGCAAAAGCAAAATGACAATAATGATGTTAATGCTGTCATGCGATCTATAACCCCATTAGAACACTTTTAAATTGATCTTCTGAAGTCAGTGGGGAAGATTAGCTGAGTCTGCATGCCGAGATACATGGTTGTTTTTATATGGCAACCGGGGCTAGATACCTGTTTAAATGCGCATCTTCTCTGTACTGGAGCATATGGCAAATGTAATACTGTATGCTAATAGTGAGTTGTAATGCTTGCATTCCATCACTAGGTGTCGCTATAATGCTCCTTGCAAAACTAAGAAGGACTGCAGCAGCACTTTGTGGGGACATGTCAGCATGAGCTTCTGGGACAAAGATGTTCCTTGAACACAGCTGATCTCTCATGCATCCTTTGGGGCAGTGGAAGAGAAACTTCTTTTGACTGTACTTTATGCAGAGAAGCAAACAGATGTGGTAGTGGGGAATCAGACCAGTACAGCCATACAAGAGGACCTTCATAAGAAAGGAACTAGTCAAAATAAACTTTTAAAGGGGAAAAAATTGTGGCTGATCACAATTTCAAGAAAACAATAAGCAAAGCCTGTGCTATGCAATTCATTTTTTAAATCATTCCCAATAATAATTTGATTATCTTTATTGCAGGAACCTGTTCTGTCATTAAGCATTTGTCTCTTCTTCTTGCATTCTACTGACAGAGGAGCTCTGAGCCTGAACAATTTTCCTTGGTAAAGATAATCAATATGCAGCAGGAGTTATTTATTAAATGACAATTTCATTGGCTTGGTGTGGTGCTTTTGGCTACCTACAGATGAGAGACTGTCTTTTGATGGACACGTTTTCAGCCACAAGGCTGGAAGACAAAAGACCTGCATGAAATAATATAGGAAAGATAAACAAAATTGGGGCTTTGCAAGAATTCACCATAGACCAGCTTACTCTGCAGAATTTTCACTTTTAACTAGCCCAAGCTCATGATAGTCTAACAGGACTAAAAATAAAAATCCTTCATGCAGTTGCATGGATCTGGCAACTTCTAGAAGACCCTTCTGATGCAGTAAATGGTGGTATGAAACCATCACAGTGTGGCGGCATTGTGTTCTTTTTGCAAGGCAGCCGACCAAGTGCTTTGTTTGATCACAAGGCCAGAGATATGGAATTTGTATTGAACGAGACCAAATGTGGAATATTCCAAGCTGTCCACAAGTTACAGTGAACGCAAGTACAATCTGTATACAGTGCACACTTGATTGTTCTTTATATGTGCGCTAAGTAATTCTCATGTTACAGTCAATGTACAGTTGAACAGTGATTGAAACCTCAGATTTATCAAAGTATTGGTCCCCAGTTTCATTCATTTCTTACAAACAGATATATGTGCATACAGTTAAGATGTACATGTGAACGCTGAAACGTGAACAGGGCTCCAGTCTCACCACATTAGAATATTCCAAATGATTCCATCACTTTGCCTTTAAAAAAACAAAACAAAAACCCAGTACTCATTTTGCCACTTCAGTTACCAAACTGGGGTATTTAAACCCAACCAGAGCATGTCACTTCTCTGGCATCAACATCTGCAACACATTCCATCACAAAGGCACTTGCCCCAAGAGGCTATTAGGGAAAACACAACTTACTGGGGCTTTCAAGGAGCTCAAAACTTCACCATTTCAAAGCCTTTGCCACATGGCAGACCTGCAAGTCTCCATCAGCTTCTAAGGTGGATTGAAAGGAATTCATACGGGGTACAGCACAGCTTTTAAATACCAGAGCTCTCAACATTATCTCTGGTTTCTGTGTTGAAATGCTTACATTTTGGAGATCACCAACAAAAGCCTCCAAAAAGGAAGGTGAAGCAGGTGCCTGCATGTATTTAAGGCTTTCCTTTCCTAGTTTAGTAGTCTACTGTTTTACCACTCATTTGATTCTGGGTTTACCACTGGGAGAAGCCTACCACTGGGAGATTTACATTCCTACCATGGTGGCTCCTTTTTGTTAGTGGTCAAAGATCCATCCAGGTTCTATGGATAACGTGGACATGCTAGCATGTAAACCATTACAATGCACCCTCATCATTCACAGGAAATATGTTGTTGTGATCACTGCAAATGGCAAAATCCACAAATACAGGGAGGCAGTGGCCTGCTACTTCCCAAATGCAAAGTGACCAAATTTTTTGCCAAATTTAATGAAATGATGATGATGGCATAGTGGGAGTAAGAAGAGGCTGGAGACTGCATCATGTGACTGAACTACAGAACACAAATAAGTGAAATTGTGAGTTAGGAATCTGTGAATGGCAAAGGTCAACTGTACTTTCTGTTCTCCCAGAAAGCAATTAGTGGGTAGAGTGTCCTACCAGGGTATATGTAACAAGGGAATCTAGAAAAGCCATTCCCAACAAGCAGGGCAGGAAGTTTGGTACATCACATCTCCATGTATGGGTGTGAGGGGAGGCAAAAGGAAGCAAATACTAAAAATCGGAATCATTTTGAAGCAAAGCAGTCACTGTGAAAATCAGGCATCGTTTCCATGAGACCAAGTGGTATGTAATATCCTGTGTTTATGTATGTACAAAAATGGGTAGGAATCCTTCCTTGTAAAGAATCCATTTGGCACTGGAAATGTGTGAGGTCATTAAGAAGGGTGTATAGCTAATGCCTTGAACACTGACAGAAATTCATGTTACAGAAGACTTTGTGGCTAGGAGATCCATGGAAATTTCCTTTCCTTTTGTGGCCAGGAAGATGTTCAAGTAACAAAGGAAGAACCTCCTCCTCAAGAAGTAATATTTATAAGCCTTCTCCCACTGGAGGGACAAGCCTCCCAAGATAACACATGCCTGCCTGCAAAGGGAGAAGGGACCCATCCTTTATCCGAACCTTCTCCAGTCTCATTCTATTTTGTTTTATTCTTTCTAGTCAATGGGCATCACATTTGACTTGTTTCACAGTCCCATCCAGTGTAGAGTAGGAAGAGGAGGATTCATTGGAGAAAGGAATGTTGTTTATCACCCCATTCTGATGGTTCTTCCTTTGTCACACAGTCCTATTTTGAATTACTAGGCAAATCGCAAGATACAGAGTCCCTGATGAGAAGATGGGCATTTGCCATGAATTTGCCGGCTTGAGTCTAGAAAGCTCAGCGAAACCCCAGGCAACACTGCAAAAACATGCATTTGGAAGAAGCTGCATGCATCATTCCATATATTAAGATAGATGATGTATACATTATAGTGTGGAACTGTACTTTGAATTCTATCAATATGAAGCCAAATTGCATCAGCTAGAGTTGATCTGGGTTCAGAGCTCTTGATCATCTTAAGGAAAGAGAAAGTATTATCACACTATAACTGAGATTAAAATACAAAGCAGAGTATTATGTTTTATGGGACCTATATATTTCAGTGCTTCAAATTCTGGTTCCTGAACTTCCCCATATTTTGCCACAACAGATACAGCTTTTTGAGTTTCATGATCTCTTCATCCTGTACATGAGAAGAATTGATGTACCCTGAAATTTCACCCCCAAAGAGTAGTCAATTAAAAAGAAAAAAAACATTGAATCTATTTGTAGCTTATGGGGCTTTTCATGACCAAACACCCTTGACTCTACCACTAGTTTCAGTCTGCATTAGCAATTGCCCTCAGGCATGAGCATGGGAATAATAATAAAATGCCATCATGTCACAACTGACTTATGGCGACCCCTCATGGGGTTATCAAAGCAAGAGATGAGCAGAGGTGATTAGCCATTGGTTGCCTCTGTATAGCAACCCTGATTTTCCTTGGTGGTCTTCCATCCAAGTACTAACCATGGCCAACCGTGCTTAGCTGCTGAGCTCTGACAAGTAGATGTCAATGCATTGCTACCCGGCGGGGAAGGGGGGAGAGAGTTAGACCTCCCCAATTAATATCAGCATAACCCCCACATTTGAATGTTGCAATGTGGGAGCACTCAGCCTTTAACAAATGTAAAGGCTGAGTGCTCCCACATTATAAACAGTCCACAGGAGAGGTCAGTTGTGATCTATCTCTCACTGCCAATGATGCTACAGGCACTGTTCAATAGGGGCACAACATTCTACCTTGCACTAACTGTCACAGAATTGCATGCCACAGCTAAAAAAACCTGCATGTTTCCCAGCTACAGAATTTTGCTAAATGAATTCTGCCAAATTGCCTCCCCCCCACACATACACACAATGGAAGAACTATCTTGAGAGATGTCTGAAATATCCATTGGACAGCAGGTAAACAACAAACTACACTTTTATTGAGCAAAATCCTGATTGTCTTAGTGATCCTATTTAAAAGAAAAATCTCAATTTTCCTATTGTCCAGATGTCTCCAATCTCTATCTTGCTGAAAGGAGGCATCAAGCAGCTCCTTATGAGTCAAACTTTTAAAGTTAACCTCTAGAATCTTGTCCCCTACTATGCTACATACACACATAACATACCAGATCAGAATCTGATTGGTTAATGAGAGAACGGTGGATATGGCTAGATCTACATAGCAGAGTGAGGTTAGAGGCTTAGGGGTGACGGGGATTGAATGGATTGTATCATTTCAGACTGCTAGTTGAGAAATCACATTTTTAACATGTCCTTTTGTAGAAACCTTCCAATAAAGCAGAAAACTAGAATGACAGTGATGGGAGATGAACTAGAGAATCTTTGTCCCTGATGTGTTAGCTCTCTTGCTGGAGGGAGATCTCTATAGGAGGAACATTCTGAAATGGTTAACTCCTGAGAGTCTAAAGCGGTGCTGGCCATGTTATCATCTCAAGACTCTACCTCTTTGTTTGGTTGTTTATATAAACCAAGCTTGACTCAGGAAATTTCCGTGCTATTAGAAGATCTTCTCCAACGGCTATCCCTGAATTCATTCAATTGTACGACAGTTCCAGCCCAGTCCTATGCACAGTTTCAAAGGCTAGCTGTGCTGGTCTGCAGCACAGCAGTCAGATTTAAGTCCTGTAACAGTGCTTTTTTGTAGCAGGAACTCCTTTGCATATTAGGCCACGCCCCCTGATGTAGCCAATCCTCGCGGAGCTTACAGTAGGCCCTGTACTGAGAGCCCAGTAAGCTTTTGGAGGATTAGCTACATCAGGGGGTGTGTGGCCTAATATGCAGAGGAGTTCCCACTACAAAAAAAAAAGCTCTAAGATTTCTTTAGGGATAATGTTTTTGAGAGTCAAAGATCCCTTTGTCAGACATATGAGCATATGAAGCTGCCTTATACTGAATCAGACCCTTGGTCCATCAAAGTCAGTATTGTCTACTCAGACTGGCAGCGGCTCTCCAGGATCTCAAGCTGAGGTTTTTCGCACCTATTTGCCTGGACCCTTTTTTGGAGATACCAGGGATTGAACCCGGGACCTTCTGCTTCCCAAGCAGATGCTCTACCACTGAGCCACCGTCCCTCCCCTAATATATTTGACCAAGGGAACTCAGGCTCTCAAAAGCTTATATCCTTAAAAAATCCTGTTGGTTTCTAAGGCGCTACTGGACTCAAATTAGCTGTCTGGTGCAGTTGCTTGCCATTGGCTTGAACAAGACAGTGGTTTTCATTTAAGAGCAAGAACAGTCCATTGGCAAGTTGATTAAAGAGTGGCAAATGAGTTCAGTTGAATAACAATTTGTGAAGGGAATGTCTTTGCATGAAGGAGCATTTGATTGTGTGGGTGCTCACATGCAGATGAAGTGGTACAGCCCAGACAAGGACCTGTCATTGAGGGAGAATTCCGCCTTCAATTCCTGTCACGCTGAGCTAGAAGCCTGGCAAGGAAGCAGGTGTGAAGTGTAACCAAGACCAGATTACCAGGCCTCTTTCAAGCCACAGGTCTGTATCTTGGGCATTTCTCTGCATTTGTGTCAAATTAAGGATGTTCTGAATGCAACAGGCAAGAGACTGGAGAACTCTATGGCACCCAGCGCTGTTTCATGCATTATTGCAGAGCCAAACCTGAGCTTGCCTCTGAGCATACACTCACATGGATGCAACAGCTGCACATGGCAGCCTGACAAGTGTGCTTGTCGCAAACACGTCTATGTTGTTTTCATGCATCACAGGGTTTATTTTCAAATATACACTTAAAGCATTAAAGATTTTCATCTAAAAAGAATGATGTGCAAAGAGACCCAGAAAATAGTGAGATTAGGTACGAGAAGGAGCAGTTCTAAATGGATTTTATTTAATGGGACACTCCCAGGAATGTGTCCTTAGGATTGCAGTCAGAGTTACTAGCAGCTTGGGAAACTATGAGCAGGGCAGTTCATGAATGAGGTGATTCTATAGCCCCCTTGACTTCAAGCTGTGGCTCCATACAAGCAACCCTTTGGCAGCAGCTGTTACATTTTGCCTTGCAGAGGAGGTAAAACCATCTTATGGAGCTAAGAGGGGGGTTAAAAACATCTGAGTCCAAGCAGGATCTTCCAACATGTCATTTCCCCACCATGCTCTCTGAAGCCTGAGCACAGCACTGTGGTCTGCTGGTCAAATACTTCTGTAGTCCCAAGTTTAGGGTTCAAACCTGTGCCAAAACCAGCCCTTTTGGGCTAGGAGAGGTTGCCAGATTGCTGGTTGGCGCTTATAAGAAATGAACGGAGAACCACTGATTTCCCCACAGCCAACAAAGTTCTAGAATCTTGTCCCCGTGTCCAAATATCTTTGTATTTTGTGCCTGAAAACTGTCAAGGTCAGAAAAAAAAGACCATCAAATAAGAACAAATATAATTTGTCATGTTCAGAAGGTTTTACCTGCTTGTAATGAAAACCCTCCTTAAATAATTATAAAACTACTCTTTACAGCAGCCTGCCATATTCAGACTCAATGCAGCTTTGAGGGGGGGGAGAGTGGGGGTAGGGAGTGGATTGAGTTCAGGATCACTTGGTAAAATAGTAATCGTGAAAAATTGTGGCAAGGCAGATCGGACAGATGGACCTCGGAGCCTGGCCGCTTTTGAGAAACACCTGCTGCCATGGATTTAAAAACCAAACAAACTGATATTTGCTGATTCTAAAAACAAGCTCTCATTCTTTAAACAGAAGCTGTTGGATAACAAATGCAAAAAGCCTGTTCTTCACACACGCTCCTTAGGTGGGAAAAATCAGTGCTCTGGACAGAGCAGTAAATGCCCTGGCTGCAGCCTTGGTTGAGATACACTGAGGAGGGCCAAGATCTCAGGAGAAAAATGAGGAAGGAGAAGGGAAGGACTGATGGTGAGTGTTAAAACAGAACAAACAGAAAATAGCATGCTGTCACAGGTGGAAGCGTTACCTGTTCGACACAGACCGATCCTGCCCTCCAGCAGACCAAGGCTCTGCACGAGAACAACATTGATGGAGCAGCCGTCCACCCACCACCTTCCCTCTCAACCTGCCCCCTTCTCCCCCAGCCCACCAGATTTCAGAGAAAAACGACAGGGAAAGGAAAATGTGGCCCACTAGCTGAAGCCGATCATGCTGGGCCAAGATTTTGGCAAACACAGGAGGGGGCTTTTTTGCATTTTCATGCTGTTTCCTGGAAAGAAACCGAACTCGACCCTCTGACCCAAACCCTGGCCCCGAAACACCGAAAGCCGCATATGATTGCAAAGGTGGCGATTTCATGCAGCGCATCAACGGCTTCGTCATCCACAAGAGGAAGGAGGAAGAAGACAGTTGTATCTTTTTTTGTTGTTTTGTGTTTTGTTTGTGTTGGAAGAGCCACTGCAGGTTGCAAAAGCCATCACGCTTCAGCAGGGAGCTTCAGAGGAGGGCACACGGAGAGAAAAAGAAACCGTCACAGGACGCAGAAGGGGAAGGGGAAAGAAAGACAGCCATCCTTGTCATCGTCTTTTTCTCCTTCAATGCCACCGTCTGCGACACATCCTTCAGGACACAACAACAGGACGAGACACAGAAGAGCGTTTGTCGTGGGCCATCAAGTCCCTGGAGAAAAGGAGCGGATGTGGACGGGTCAGTACAGAACCCAGCCCCCTCGGGCTGGAAAAGAACAGCAGGAGCTGCTTCGACTGGCCTGGCTTGGCATCCCCATCGGGGCAACATGGTGATGATTAGGAACGAAATACCCTGCAAGAGAGGCAACGGTTAGGGCTGATGTCACATGGACATCTTTAAAGTGCTTTAATGATAGCTCGGGACTCCCCACCCCTTTCCCCACTACCACCCTTTATGAGCTAGGGCTCCTCTGCAGTCTCATTTTCATCATTTGTAGGTCTCTATTGCTTCCGGGGGGGGGTGATTCTTTTCCTCATGTTTTGCTCCCTCTAGGGGCCAATTTGATTTTTCATCACTGCATGCCTGGCATAAGGTTTTCATGTTGGACATACAATGATTTAAGCAGGGCTTTTTTTGTAGCGGAACTCCTTTGCATATTATGCCTGTGGAGAAATGCCATTTTGGGCCTGTGTTTGTCTGGGAGTTGGCTGGAGGAGTCTGTCAAACTGGAGTCAGGCTTCGGCCTAGTCTCTTCCCACTTCCCCCTCCTCTCTGGAAACAGCAATTCTGAGGAGGCCTCCTAGGGAGACAGGAAGTCTTTCAGGCTGGTCTCCCAGAAGGCTGCAGGAGGGTAAACCAGTTCCTGGGCAGGAATTGCAATTTATATTGGAGATTTTGAGTGGGAAACCCATGAGTTGGCAGTTCAGTCTTGGAGTTCAGTTAGTTCAGAAGGTATGGTCAGGCTTGCAACAATCTAAGTGAGGTGCCTGCCTTGCATGACATCCAGTTAGGGCAAGTATTATAACAGGGAGAGGAGGAGTGTTTTTTCCCTACTTTGATTTGTTTCTTCTGTTCACTTAAAAAAAATGCCTGTAAATAGTTGTATACTTTAAATATATGTTATGTTTGTTTAAAGTGGAGTCCTTTTGTACCACATAGTTCCCCCAACTGCTTGGAACGCTAGGTGTGGGTTGGGGAATCCCTAGGGTGGAGAGAAGTGGCACAGTGGCTGGTTGTGGGAGGTTAGGAGGCTGTCTCACCTAACCAGAGAATAGAGAGGGACAGTGATAGCAGCAAACACCCTCAGGCAGCAAAGTGGAACAGCTCTTTCAGGTCAGTATACCAAGAAGGGCTGGGCAGGATTGGGGCCAGCTAGCAGACGCAGGACCAGTCCACCACAAGGCCACACACCCCTGATGTAGCCAATCCTCCAAGAACTTACAGGGCCTACTGTATGCTCTAGGAGCACTGGCTATATCAGGGGTGTGTGGCCTAATATGCAAAGGAGTTCCTGCTACAAAAAAGCCCTGGATGTAACATCAAACTGACCACTAGAAGAAGCAAAACAACAGTGGAAAAGACACCTCCACAGCAACAAAAATAAGAATGAAGAAGAGCACTTAGACTCTTCATGAGTGAAATGTCACCACTGCTTGTAAAAAAACTGTGGGAAGAAAAAATGGTAGGTGGAGCCCTTCAGCTGCCGATTTATTTATTTTTCTACCACCTTTTGACAAATGCTAGCACAGTGGTTGACAAAACGGAAAGGCGTATGGATTAAAAATACAATCCACCAAAATATTTAAAATTGTAACGGACAGCCGTACAATTCTATACTCAACCGAAAAAAAGAATCAAACCAGGGAAGGCAGCTTTGCTCATTGGCTGAAAAACCCAATGACCAGAATGAACTTGCCATGAATGGCAGCCAGAGATTAGCAAATAAACCCCCAGAGGGAGGACACTACATAAAACTGAGCCAGTATCTTCAGATGCAGCATTTCCATTCCCTGCTGAAATAAAAATCATGGCTGTATGGTAGACCATGTGCTTTGTATGCAGAATGCCCCAGTTTCAGCCTCTGGCATTTCAAGAATCTCAGGCTGCACATGCTGAGGAAGAATTTTATTTGCCTGATATCCTGGAGAGCTGGTGCCAATCAGAGCAAACAGTATTGAGTTGGATGGGCCTATAGCTTGAATCAGTATAAAGCCTCTGTCATATGTCCAGTTCGAAGGAAGGCTGAACTGTCGTTTCCAGGCCTTGAATTCAGCAGGAGCTCACAGGAGCACAACTCCTAGGCTTCCCAACCCCCCCCCCCGCCCTGGCGGGGGACCCCAGAATTTGCAGCCTCCTCCCCCGCTCTCCAAAAATCCGGAAGCGGGGGGTGGGGGTGGGAAACGGCGCCAATGTTAGTGCCACTCTTTCCCATTGAGTTTCCCAGTTAGGTTCTGTGAGGGCAATCAGCAGTCAGCGAGTAAACGAGCGGGCCAGCAGCGGGGGTGGGGTCCCAATGCCCGCGTTTTGCTTTGCCGTCCGGGGTGGGGGGGGAGAGATTGGGCTCAAGCCCTTTGGTGCCACCGGCTGGGATCTGTCTGCCTGCTCCCTGGCCAGGCGAGGGGAACAAGCGAGCTAGTAACTTTGCAAGCGGCGGGGTCGCCAGTACCCACGCTTTGCTTTGCTTTGTTTTCAGGGGAAGAAGCCCTTTGCCACCCAGCAGCTTAGCTGGGGGAACTGATCCGGGGCCAAGCTCTGTGTGCGGGGGTAGGGGGCGTGCCAATGCCTGGGCCGCCAGCCTGCGTGGAAAGCTGCCTCTTAACTCTGCCTGGTAGGGAGGAGAAGGTGAGAGGAGCTGGCCGGAGGCAGCTTGTCCAGGCCTAACCCTGGCAACAACAACTCCAGAGAATGGCCCAGGAAGAGGTAGAGCGCGGGTGGGAGAGAGAAAGAACAGACTCCTATTTGTATGCATGCTCTCTCTCTCATTTTTGTTGCCTTAACTAGCCCAACAAACCAGCCGTTAGGAGAGCCTTGCAATTTCCCCCACCTTATGACACTGGCCCTCCTCCGTTTCAGCTACTGTGATCACATTTTTAGAAGTATTTATTAAGTGGCACCACTGCACCAGGCAACAAATCTCCCTTGCTTCCAAAGTCACAGCCTTTGATCTAGTCTGCTTGTTATTTTTCTCTCCTCCCCAAGCGACGACTGTGGTGGAGCGGGAGAGGAAATGCAAAGTGTTCGTTTTCACAGAATGCAAGCTTTTATTGCTGTAATAAGCAATGTAAATGCCTCATGGGGGAAAAAACCCTGTCTTTCTTAAGAGTCTGGTCTGGGGGTTATCCTGGTTTAGTTTTGTGCCCTGTAGCCAACTGCAAACGTCAAGGGTGATCGTCTCTGTGCTGACTATTCGGTAGACTTGGAGCTTTGTGACTGGTTGCAGTTCTTTATTGCGCCTTGTTTAAATGGTAATGGCAAGGAAAAAGGAAAGGTCCCCTGTGCAAGCACCAGTCGTTTCCGACTCTGGGGGCGACATTGCTTTCCTCCTCCTCGCCCTCCCGCTTTTCTCTCCTCCCTCCCTCCCGCAGGGGCTGGCGCTGCCTGCTTGGGAGTGAGAGAACCTTCACCTTTCCTGCCTCCCGTGCCGTGCCGTCCCTCCCTGACGTCGTCCCTCCCCCCCCCCCCCGGTCGTCGACGAGTGAGTGAGCGAAGGAGCGGAGCGAGGCATGTGCCAGGAGCAGCAGCAGCCCAGGGCTGGGGGGCTTGTGGTGAGCGGTGGCAGCGGCGGCGCTGAGGCCAGGCGAGGCTGAGGGGAAGGTGCCCCTATCCATTATTTCCTATGGAGGGAAGGGATTTAAAAGATGTGCGGTCCCTTTAAATGTGATGCCCAGAACTCCCTTGAAGTTCAATTATGTTTGTCACACCCTTGTTCCTGGCTCTGCCTCCAATGTCTCCTGGCTCCACCCCCAAAGTCCCCAGATATTTCTTGAATTGGACTTGGCAACCCTAATTAGGAGAGAGGGCAGCCAGCCAGCCACCAGGAGCTTTGCCACACCCCCAGCAGCCCTCATTAACCCCTGGAGAAGCCCACACCACCCTTTCTCCACTTCTTATGTGATTTTGGGCGGCGGGTGGCTTGCTGGCTTTTTGACTGTGGGAGGGGGCAACCAAGGAGAGCCCCAAGTGAGCGAGGCCTGCTTGGGCTGGCTGGATCTCTTGCCAGCCCAAGCAGGCCTCTCTTACCAGGGGCTCTCCTTCCTTGCGTCGGGTTGCTTTTGGCTGCAGGAGGGGCAGCATATGCTAATGAGTTATTCTAATGAACTCCATCACCTATTTTTCTACAAAAGGACACCTGGTGATTTCTAAATTCACTTTCCTGCAGAGCCCTCAGTTTATCCGAAACCTCTTTCAGGTGCATTTAACACAACATTTCCATGTTGCACAAATGCATACCGTGAGCAGCAGACAGGCTCAGAAGTGTGTGTGAAGTTACCGAGGAGGAGATAGATTCAGGTGGGTAGTTTTGTCGGTCTGAGGCAGCAGAACAAAGTTTGAGTCCAGCAGCACCTTTAAGACCAACACAGTTTTATTCAAGGTATAAGCTTTTGTGCACATGAAGAAGCGTGCATGCACACAAAAGCTTATACCATAAATAAAACTTTGTTGGTCTTAAAGGTTACACTGGACTCAAACTTTGTCCCACCAAGGAGGAGGTGATTCTAGCCGAGCAGGCCATTTTGAATGGCTGGGATTGTGTTTCTAGGCAGTAGATGGCAGTGTTGGCTTTGGATTCCGCAATGGCTGTGCTAGTAAGAGGGAGCAAGACTAGTGAGAGTGATTCTAATATGATAGACACTACTTGCAAATTCTATAAAGTCAAGGCCAGAACTCTTGTATGTGGGGGGAGAGTGTCAGGAGGTTTATCAAGATCCAACCTGGGCTACTGTTCTTCCTAAACAAAAGAGGTGCCAGTAGAGGAGAAAGCACTTTGGACACTAAAATGCACACACTCTTTTTAAAAAGTTGTACTTTGTTGCAGGCCTTGAAAACTGGCCTTGAAGACTGCTTATTGTACTAAGCTTAAGGCTGATTAGAGTGAAGTCTTGGGAAATAACCATTTTGCTGAGGGAAGCAGAAGCTGTTACCACAATGGTCTGTTACCACAATGGTCTGAAGGCATCTGATAAACAAATCTCGCTGAAGATAGATTAGCAGGAATCTGGTCATTGTCAAGAAAGGAGAGCCTCATGGGAGCCCTGTGTAAGCCATCTTGAGTTCCTTGACAGAAGAAAGATGGAAGAGGAAGAAGAAGAGCTGATCTAACTTTTCTCTACCCTAAGGAGAGTAGCTTACAATCACTTTCCCTTCCTCTCCCCACAACTGACACCTTGTGAGGCAAGTGGGGCTGCCCTACTGTGGCTATTCAATGCCACTGATTGCATAACTGAAGGGCTGCCTCAGCTTTGAATAATTCCAGGCCATTACCATCTGAGGTATTAATAAGAAGTATGGACTTACCCCAGAATTCTAATGCTCCAGAGCTTTTTTTAAAAAAATTGTAGTGTGTGTGCATCTGGAAGTCATAGCAACCTCTGGTGATTGACTTCTACTAGAGGCCTGGAGGATATTCAGGGAGGTGGCTGAATAAAGCCTGCCTCCACATCCCAACTGCTGGTATTCCAAGGTCTCCCATCCAAGCACTTGCCAGAGTCAACCCTGCCTAGCTTCCGGGATCAGACGAATGCTTCAGAGCTATCGATTGCCCTAGGTCTGCCAAATCAGGGCTGGGAAATACCTAGAGATTTGGGAGTAGAGCCTGGGATTTGGGGGCCAAAGTGTCCTCAGTGGGGTATAAGGCCATCAAGCCCACTCTCCCAAGCTGCCATTTTCTCCTGGAGAACTGATCTATGTTGTCTGGAAATCAGCTGTGACTCACGGGGTGGTGGTGGTGGTCTCCAGGCGCCACCTGGAGGTTGGCAACCCTGTTACAGCTGAAGGTTATTGTACCTGCAGCAGTTTAGGGGTAGCCTGGGAAAAAGTTGAGAAAACAGTGGCTTGCATTAGGTCACTGAGTGAATTCATGGCCCTCTTATTCATCAGTCTACACACTGCCCCCCCCCCTTTTATCACCTAACTGCTCAGAGGGAGATTTAATAATAATAAATCTGTTAGCCTCCAGGATGCTAAAGGACACTACTCACTTTCACTGCAACAGGTTTGCGCTTCTCTATATGGAATTTCTCTGGAATGAGACAGTTTTCCTGCAGGAATGCCCCCTTTTTATATTCCCGATCCTGCTGAGCAAAATCATTTGGCCTCCTGTACTGAAAGCTGCCCATGAAAAGAAATGTTACTGTTCTATTGTGACTCTTTGTTTTGTCATCTATTATCACTGCTGGAACCCTACAAATTAATGTATAATCTTGCCATCTTTTAAATGGTTTTTGAACCATTTAATGGTTATTTGTTGTGGTAATTTGTTTTAATGGTTTTGTAAAATCTCGTTATCCCCTGCTCTGAGCCTGCTTGCAGGGAGGGCGGCATATAATAAATCAAACAAATAAAATAAAAATAAAACCAAAGCCTTCCCTGGTGCTACTTCTGGAAGGTGAGGCAAGACTCCTGCAAGTCAGCTGACCAATTGCTATTTCTGTGGGTCATCTGCCCCAAGGTGACATCCCACTTACATCTGTATGAAGCTCACGCAGAACCAAGTTCCATATAGTTTGGTCTACACAGGCAGGATGATGATGTTGGTTTTATTTATTTGAAACATTTATAAGCCTGCTTTTCTCTCAGGCAACTGTGTGGGTTGAATGGACCATACCACATTAGACTGCAGGTGTGGAATGCCGTTCTCTTAATGCTCCCTCATTTAAAATGCCCTGCAAGTCAAAAGTCTGCTTATAGGAAGAACGTTTCCAAGGCTAGTATGCTCCCAGTCCTTGTGTTCTACTTTTGGACATCCAGGAAATTACTTTACATCATAAGGCAAGGAAATAGCATCCTTCACCTGAAGTCTCAAATGGTGAAGTTGTCAAGAGTGCCTCTTGCCATGGGTCTGTGGAGAAAAGATTGATGCTTATGTACAACCTGTAATAACCTTTGAGTCCCGCTTAGATGCTACATCTTTGCTCTCACACACTGATCTGTTATGTCTGCAAGGTATCATGTATCCACTTGTCATGATCCTGGGCCTAGTGAGGCCTACAGGCTCCAGAGAAGCCTGCCTAGGAGTTATTACAGAAAGCCCAGGATCCCTTCTGTCCCTCTGATTGGGTGGCAAGGTTTTGGAGGGAAACTAGCCCAGAGGGGTGGAACCTGGGAGGAGAGCATAAAAAGGCCAAGCACAGACAGGGTGTGTTCTCTCTGGAAAAGGCCGCCGGAGTGAAGGTAGCAGGAGGGATCCCTTACCCAGGGTGGTGAGTTCTGGTATTAGAGGAAGGGATGTCTAGTTAGTTGCATCAGAGCTTCTATTTATTTGCACCAACCTTTACCGTATATATATTTCACAGTTTTACCCACATATTATTTGAGCACTGTAAATAAACTGTTGTTATACTGCTTGGTCTCCTTGATCACAGTTAAGAGGTATTTACTAATAAGGAAGATACAGGGGTGGTTGGGTGCTCTGGGCCCTCCCATGCAGACCCTTACCAGAGTGGTGGCAGCCAGTAGAAGGCCCTCCTAGGCCTTGCTGTGTGACACCACTTCAGCCTTGAGAACTAGCATGGAGTGTCTCCAAGGCCACCAAAGTTATCTCGTTCACCGAGACTCTCATGGTTTCATTTCTGCTGGCTAGGGGGCTTGAATTACCTAAATGAAGGGATAGTGATTGGTAGATTTTGGCACTTAGCATTTGAAGTATGTAATGGTTGGACCCAAGGTATATCTGTATGGGCAGGGGCCACTGACTTTAGTCTCAGCAAGACCTGCTTGCCTGCCATGTCTTTGCTCATTCAATAAATGCCTTTGAGTAAACAAAGGAGTGTTGATTGGTGAAGAACTTGCAGTACTTGACAGAAGTCCCTTTCTACACTTCAGAACTTTACCACCTGCTTCCTGCCACTTTCTGCTGCGCGTCTGGAGCAGGCCTTACAGAAGAAGACAGCAGCATCTGGGACAGCCAATCAGGAGTGTCCCATGTTTCTCACTTTGCCCGCTAGCCCTGGAACTTTTTGAGTCCAACTCTTCCAGCCTTTTCCCACCCCATAAATTTGAAAGGGAAGTTAACAGTAAAAGCACACTAAGCACCAAGCTGCAGCTTTAAAAGCAAACCACTGGGTTTGTGAGAGAAGGTGGCAAAACCCAACTAGATGGCTCCACGCACCATGATCCCTGCCCACGCTGAACAAGAAATGTAAATGATGGTGTCAGGTTGCACCACCAACCTCCCAGCAACACAAAAGGCTCCCGTTCTGCAAGCCCACGCATTGCTGAGAAACAATAGCACAGGTAAAAAGAAAAAGCCAACTCACTCATCCGTGTCTTTCTTGCTCTCCTCAATGTGCGCAATTGACTCGGATCGGAGGCGGTTAGTCACTTCATAGGTGCGCAAGGTGACTCCAAATATATCTTCATGGTAGCGGTTGTCATCCTGTGAGGGGGGAGGGGAGGCGTGGAGGCAGCCACAAGCACAAAAAAGCACTGCATAGTTACTTGTCTGCAAAGCATGGGCATTTAAGAGAAATCCTAAAAGGGCCCCAATGGATGAATTGTGCCACAGTGTCATTGGATGCATTTATTGTAAACACAATCCACCTCATCAGCAGAAAGCTCTCTAGGCACATTCTCTACAACGTTTGTTTTTAAAATTATCCTATAGTTATAACATACAATATGACAATAAAAACAGAACCTTCAGGCTAAGGGGGAAATAAATAAATGTCAGGAAACCAAAAACCCCTCTGAAAACTAAAAGTCCACCAGTTGCAGAGAGCCAGTTTGGTGTAGTGGTTAAGCATATGGACTCTTATCTGGAAGAACCAGGTTTGATTCCCCACTCCTCCACTTGCAGCTGCTGGAATAGCCTTGGGTCAGCCATAGCTCTCGCAGAGCCTTGAAAGGGCAGCTTCTGGGAGAGCTCTCTCAGCCCCACCTATCTCACAGGGTGACTGTTGTGGGGGGAAGAAGGTAAAAGGAGATTATAAACCGCTCTGAGACTCTGAGATTCAAAGTGAAGGGTGGGATATAAATCCAATATCATCATCTTGTAGTGACAGTAAAATATTGGACAAGGTTAAAAAAAATTATTTAACACCATCACCAATGAAAAATGATACAATCAATGAGAAACTGATATAATCAGTTTGCAGCAGACTTAAGAGTGATGCCAGAGGGTTTTCATGCCAAGAGACGTACAGAGGTAGTTTGCCATTGCCTGCCCTTTGTGTAGCAACCCTGATCTTCCTTGGTGGTCATCTCCCATCCAAATTCTAACCTGGACCAACCCTGTATAGCTTCTAAGATCCTATAAGTTTGGTCTAGCTTGGGCCACCCTGGCCTGGGTGATATAATTTACAGGGAGCGATTAAAAAAAATAGAAAAGGGGAAAGCAGGTGAGTATGTGTGAGCAGATCGACACATTTTCTTTGTGCCGGATCTTGATTTATATGAAGTGTGTTGTGAAACTAAATGTAACCTAAAATTTTAAGATTCTTGGCCTCTGAGTCTTCGCAAAGCAGAACACTATATGCACAGAAAAAACAGACACTGGTTTATCCCTGTAAGAAGCTGTTAATCTGTGAACGAAAAACTGGTCGCTGTGCTACAAGCCGGGTAATCAATTTTACTTACCCTTAATTTGCTAATGAAAGCACTGGCCTCTTCTGCCATGAGATTGCCCTGCTGCCTCACGATGCTCTGGATGGTCTTGAGGACATCACCGGCCATGGTGACATCCCCACAGACGTAGATGTGACCTCCTTGCTCCTTCAGTGCCTTGTAAACAGATCCTGCCAGCTGTTCCTGCAGGATATCCTGCACATATTTCTGAAGGGGAGGGAAAGGGGATAGCATTAGGAGTTGTATTGCATGCTAAGAAAGGAGGAAGGTGGCCAGCTGACACATGGCTCCCTGCTGGCTCTAATGTGCTGGGCAGCAGTACATATTTTCCACTGGTGATACTGTCCCAGAGAAGGGGAAGGGAAAGGAAAAACAGGCCATTTTGCACTCAAATGCAGAGTTGCATCTTCCTTGTATCATGGAAATTGGGGGGCTTTCACTTTCCTCTCCGGCCTGAAGAACAGGCTCAGCTAGGCAAAAAGGATGGTCTGTAGCTGGGAAATGTTGTGGTCACTGTCGTGCTTGGGGGGAATGTGGATGGGGCACGTGCATGTGTGTGAGAATCAGAGCTAAAAAGCCAGGACGTGCAAGCCAATGTGGCACAGCAGTTACCCTGTTGGACTAGGATCAGCTCAAGTCCTTGCTCACCCATGACACTCACTGGGCAGTCTTAAGCCAGTCCCTAAGGCTGTGATCACACACACTACTAAATAGTGCACTTTCAAACCACTTTCCAACTGGATTTTGCCAGTTCACACAGTAAAATCCAGTTGGAAAGTGCCTTGAAAGTGCATTAACTAGTATGTGTGTCTTGCCTACCTTATAGAAACTGGAATCAAAGCCAAGGAACTAGATCCAGACAAGGGTTTTTCTTTGCTCACTCTCATCCAGTTTCTTTTCCTATTAAAAGCCTTCTTCCCGCATGGCATGTCCATGCAGGTCACATGACTCCCCCAGTATATTCACATTAGTAGTCAGAGACCCATTCTGCCCTTTTGCACCAGTGGAAGAGCTGGTAGGAGCCAAGCCAAGGTTTTCCAGTCACTTCCCCCACTGAGTTTACAGCTGTTGCCTTGCCAACAAGGCCCTTGCATTGAAACCAAGACAAGGCCTATGGCTTATGGCCTCTACAGAATCTGTAACTTGTCAAACTGTGGCAAGCCCAGCATTATCTCCATTGTTATCTGTAAGCTTTGTGCTGGGCAGGCCCAGGGTGGATGTGGGATGGGTGGGTTACCTTTGGTTTGTCTGGCTCCCGGGAATAGGCTGTGTAGAGCTCCTTGAAGACCCCTTTGTTTTTAGCCAATAGGGTCTCCTCTTTGTAAATGTGGTCTATCTTGGACTGTCGGCAACCAAAGACCAGAGTCATGGAACACGGCTTCAGCCCTAGGGGAGAGATTGGGGAAGAGGGAATGGAAGTGTGATGTTATTCTATGGTAGTTCAGGCCAGAGGCAATTTAGCCACCGATTCATTTGAAGACTCTGAGCCATGATCATCTGGCCAGCTGAGTCAGTGGTTTTAGATTCCTGCATTGGGGGCCCCTTTGGTTTGTAGGAAGCTTACAAGGGATTTGGCGATGGGGAGATAGGCAAAGGCAGATAGCTGGTCTATAATTACTAATATTTTCTAGCCAATCATCTCTGGAATGTGCTTCCCAGCTCTGTTGTGGGGTGAAATATGGCTTAAAAGAGGAGGAAGGAACCTAAACAACTCATGCCTTTGAAGCCAACTGGCTTCTTTTTTAACAAAAGCAGATGAGTGCTACCCGTAACCCACTTCTGCCCCCTTGTAGAGATCCACCATGAAAGAGGAAAGCCACTTCCACAGGATTGGACCTACCTTGGTGTGTCACATCAAAGAGCCGCTGCTGCCAGAAGCTTCGGAAAGGAGCGATTCCTGTCCCGGGACCAATGAGGATGCAGGGAACCTGTTGATCTTGTGGCATGTGGAATCCAGGAGCTCTGGGTGAAGAGCATGGAGTTCCATTGTGATCACACAAGCAGACTTGCCTCCCAAGTTATTACAGGCAGAGTACACTGACACGCCTTCCAATCCCATCTCTGACCATTAAACCATGCACCCACTTTTAAAGTTCAGACAGACATCCATAATATGGCAATGATACCAAGACTGTGATCCACAAGCAGATAAGGAAGAATCAAGATCTACATAAAAACAGGAACCAATCTGCTCTGGAAAGCAAATTTAGTACGTGGTGATCAAGCATGCAGAGTTTTCTTGAGGTTGAATCGATTGGATGCCTGAAATATCACTATGCTCCATCCTTCCCTCTCCTCAAGGACAGTTTCAACCGGATCAAAACTACTCAGCACTCCCCACCCCTGGGTCCTCACCCTCTGACAAAACATGGCACCACTTCATCTGTCTGTATCTGGTTGAACCAGGAGGAACAGACCCCGTGATGGATTGGTCCTTCCCCATCTAGAAGAAGGGAGAAAGGAGACTGGTCATTACGACAGCTGAAACAAATATTAAGAAACATCTGAACATGTGCCTGCATTTTTTTTTCCAGTTTTGCCACTTGGATTTTAAGTCTGGCATTTTGAACATTCACAATCTGAATATGAAGTTTCAAAAACTGAGAACTTTAGACCTGCTGGTATCCAGTTCTTGTTCTGCTGCACCAACTACACTGGCTACCAATTGAGTACCGGATCTGCTATAAGGTTTTGGTACTGATGTTCAAAGCCTCGAGGGCTTGGGACCGACACACATGAGGGACCGCCTGTCCCCATGTATGCCCCAGAGGGCGTTGCGGTCTGCCACACAACACCTCCTGACCACCCCTGGCCTGAAGGACGTCTGTCTTGCCTCAACCAGGGTCAGGGCTTTTTGAGCTCTGGCTGCCTGATGGAATCAGCTCCCTGTGGAGATCCGGGCCCTACCTGAGCTACTGCCATTTCATAGGGCCTGTAAGATGGAGCTGTTCCGCCAGGCTTTTGGTTGAGGCAGCGGGCATCCTATTCCACTAACTATTCCATCAATTGGCCTCCCTTGTTGTAACATCATGCTTTACAGCCTTGTTGTGGTGCTGAATCTGATTATTAACACCATCACTTCTTGGGCCAAAAATTGTTGTATTTTGTGAAATGTGCCCTTTCCGCTGGTGATGCACCTTATTTCGTTTTATTGTTCTACTGTTTTGGTTTTATTGTATTGTTTTAAATTTGAATTGTAGGTTTTTATTGTCCAATTTATGTTGTGATCTGCCCTGAGTCTGTCATGGGAAAGGGCGGAATATAAGCCTACTAAATAAATAAATAAATAAAAGTGAGGTCTTATACGTTTTTATTTGTCAAGAAGAAGAAGAAAAAGAGGTGGAGTTTGGATTTATACCCTGCCTTTCACTACCTGAAGAAGTCTCAGAGCAGATTACAATCTCTTTTCCCTTCCCCTCCCCACAACAGATACCCTGTGAGGTAGGTGTAACTGAGAGAGCTCTGACAGAAACTGCTTTTGAGAGGAACAGCTCTGTGAGAACTTGTGACTGACTCAAGGTCACATCAGCAGGTGCAAGTGGAGGAGCGGTTCTCCCAGATAAGAGTCAGCGCGCTTAACCACTACACCAAATTGGCTTTATCTAGTTAGGCTCTGAGTGTGAGTGTATATAGTTAGTATCTAGTTAGTCTCTTGAGTGTGAGTGAAAGCTCTTAACCAGCCAGTTATCTAAAATCAAATATCACAGCATACCCACCGTAGGTTCCAGATACTGGCAATTATTCAGAAATCACCTGCAGAATATTTAGCATCAAATCCATTTATATATATATGACATGGCATGGGCTGAAAAGTCTAGCTCACAGATGCCAACGGCATCTTGCATTTGCCCTTCTTGGCATGGCTCGGTTGGGGGACTTGATTTTCAGGCCCACGGATGGTGTGAATTACCTCTGGTGCGGTAGGAGACCACTGCCACCGTGAGGTGGACCTCATCAGGGTACATGTCCGGGGAGGAGCTAATGGAGTAGTAGCGAGGCTGAAGCAACGGAAGCTGAGTCAAGAGGAGCGTAGAGGGCATCTGCACCGATGGGAACTCCTCCAGCACTTCAACCAGGGTGGGGTTCTTGGACCACTTCCACTCCTCATATTCCTGCAGACCCTGAAAAGAAACGAGAACGTGCAGTGCGACAGTAAGAGGTTACATTGTTTAGCACCCAGGTTCAAATCCTTCCTTTCCTATAAAGCTCACTGGGTTATTTTGGACCAGTCTTGCTGCTCCAGCCTAACCCAATTCATGGATTAATTATGAGAACCTGCTATATCAGGGGTGTCAAACATGCGGCCCAAGGGCCAGATCAGACCCCTGGAGGGCTCCAGTCAAGCCCGCGAACAAGTCTGCTTTCTTTTCCCTCTCTCTTGTTTCCTTCTGCATCACAGCTTGCTCTGCCAGGCTTGCTCAATTGCACAGGAGCTACAAAGCAACACTTCTATTTTCTCCATTGGCTGAGGATCCTCCCTTGGGGAGAAAGGGGGAGAGGAAGAGTTTTCCAGACTCTCTCAATCGCACAGCAGAGCTACTGAGCCAAGCAACTCTTCCTTCTATTGGCTGAGGCTCCTCCCCATCCTCATCGCTAAAGAAGGGAGGGAAAGAGCCAGAGCTTCCTTTGCCCAATTCCCTTGAGAGATACAAAGAAAGCACCTTTAAAAGAAAAAGAAAAGAAAGCACCTCTGTGTCCTTTATAAAGTTTGTATTTCCACTTACTGGCATTACATTTTATGACACACATGGCCCAGCCCGACAAGGTCTCATTTATGTCAGAGCCGGCCCTCATAACAAATGAGTTTGACACCTCTGCACTATATCACTCTGCACTCCTTGGAGGAAGAGCAAGACACAAATATACCAGACAGGCTAGGTTTAGAAGCATCACTTGATGCTGATTTAAAGTGTCTTTAAAGCTGATTGATTGTATGAGCGTTATTGATTCAAGGCTGGGCATATGCGCCTTAAATAAAGAAACAAGTTACCTATCAAATCTACCTAACTTTGTATATCACTAAAGTGATATAAATGGATACCCATTTGTAGGTAGGAACATGCATGTGGCTGCAGCATGCACCTTCTTAGAAGAGGCATTTTTTCACATCAGAGAGGGAATGGGAATGCCTCTTTTAAAATGCACTCTATTGCTTTTGTGAATTCTTGTGTTAGTGATGAATAAGCCTTAAAAAAAACCATTTGCCTGATTAATCGGGGAGGGGGCCATTCCTATCCAATCATAAATCAATGCAAATCAATCAATCTAAGCAATCAAATCAGCTAAACACCACAGCTTCAGTTAAGTTCCTGTCTCATCCTTCAAGCAGTGCTGTGTCGAAGAAATGAAAAGGGCAGACAGGACTCCAGATGTATGAGGGAAGGGCCAAACTAGTTGCAACAATGTGGTTAAACATGGCTGTCATTTGAAGAAGAAAGCCACGTTCATCCCACAAGAGTAAAACATTGTCCTGGGTTCTGTTTCTATGGACGTTTCTACACACTGTCAATCATTTTACACTGTCAAAAGCATATATGCAGGGCTTTTTTGTAGCAGAAACTCCTTTGCCTATTAGGACTCACACCCCTGATGTAGCCAATGCTCCAAGAGCTTACAGGGGCTCTTATTACAGCGCCTACTGTAAGCTCCAGGAGAATCGGCTACATCAGGGGGTTGTGGCCTAATATACAAAGGCGTTCCTGCTACAAAAAAAAAGCCCTGCGATATAGATGTGATTTAATGCATTGTGGACCAGGAGGTAAAATAGTGATCCGCAGCCACTATATAACTGTGAGGAATGTGTAGTTCTGAGAAAAAGGAATAAGCCATCTTGCCATCATACTGTCCCACCCCACCCTCTCAGCTTACTTTGCTTAGAATTTGGAGGCGCTTCTTTTCCTTCTCGTCGGTGGCCAGCAGGGCGAACTGCTGCAACAGGATTGGTGTGGGAGGGGTGGTGATGTCCAAGTAGTATTTGAACGCCTGGAAGATGGTACAGGGTGGAATACGGTTCTCGTCTGTCCAGTTGCTGATGACACCTGCCAAGACAGAAGCCTGGTCTCTCTCCAGAAAACGGAAAGGTGGGGTGTGAGAGGCGGAGGGTGTGAGCCCATAGAAGCATCTCTGAAGCAAGGCTGCTTATAGGGACTTATCCAGTCAACTAGGATTTTACTGTTAAAAACCAGAGACCATGCCAGAAAAAAAAACACCCAACAAAAAACAAACACAGTCTGTTCATAACAATGACTCAAAACAAAATAAGGCTGCTTATTCCACAGTGAAATCAAGGGATATAGTCTTTCTAGATCTAAATCTACATCTTGCTCTGAGAATCCCAGGATACCATCTGAAAGAACTGAGCTGTTGCCTGAGGAGATCTCTCAAAGGTTGTGTGTTGGGAGTGTGGTTTTTGGAAGGGGAGTATTAAAAGGAGCTGCAGGGAGAGGATGATTTGGATTACAGCCATGGTGCTGTGGGGAGGGAAGAGGCAAGTTTAACTCTTTCCTCTCATGCCGTATTCCAAATGTGCTCCAGCTGGTTCCAATTCAAGATGCTGGTTTAGACCTTTAAAGCTTAGTGTCTTCCACCAGGTTCAGCTGGACCAAGCCTTGAGGTCCATGGGGTGTGTGTCTTCCCGTGGGAACTGTTCGAGCCACAGCGACTAGGTGGAACCCACAGGAGGGCTTCTCCAGGTGGCTACCCCTAGACTGCATAAGGTAAAATTGGCACCATCTGTGCAGCAAACTGAAGATGCTGCTTTTAAATACGATGTGTAATTTTAGTCTTAGATTCTTACTGCTTCAAGGTGGAGAGGGAGCATACCAATGCAAATCCTGACACCTTCCCCTACTATTTGCCCTGGGTGAGTGGGAAACCTACAAGTACCCAACAAGTTGTTATAAACAGTTTATTTCCACATGTCTTTCCTGCACTCCGATTCACAGCCTGCCCAGGTAAGGAGAAACCAAGCAAACCCCTCCCCCCATGCTACTGATGGTGAACATGCCAGGCCGATTTGAAAGATCACGTTTTGTTTATACTTTTGTCTCCTCTTGGGCTGAAACTATGGTTTTGTTATTTTCCCCTGATCCTATTCAAAAAAGCCTGAAGGTTGTTTTTGCATCAGTTGTGTTAACATGGCAGAAAGCACATAAACGAAAAATGAAACTTGCCAAAGAAAATAGGTGGAATGAAAATGGTCTTCCCAACTGTTCATTAAAGTTAAAGGGAATAAAATAGCAACTACATTTATACACCCATACAAAAGAATCCAAATGAAAGGGGAATCATGGAACTCAGTATGACATTTCAGCCTTAGCCACCAACACCCTGCATGCATCCTTGATTGGCTACCTGAAACAGTCTCCCTGATTGGACAAGTCTTCTATACAAGGTTTCAATGCCGA
Organism: Heteronotia binoei; assembly: GCF_032191835.1. Classification (NCBI taxonomy): domain Eukaryota; kingdom Metazoa; phylum Chordata; class Lepidosauria; order Squamata; family Gekkonidae; genus Heteronotia; species Heteronotia binoei. Next base: position 59,700,586 of record NC_083233.1, read on the forward strand.
AAATTCTGGTGTTTCTTCTTAGCCTGCCCAAACAGGTCCCAACTTTATTGAAAGAAGGTGAATTCAAGTAATCCCACATTACCTAAAGCTGTGCTTCTTTCTTCCAAGAGTTCCACTTTTACCAGTTGGTTGGTGGGAGGTGCATCTTCAAGCCGTTCAATCAAGGCACTGACCAGCTCTTCAAGGTTGCCTGGAAACACGCCCAGGTGGTCTCCAGGGAGGTAACGTAGACCCTGATGCCCATTGGTGTGAAGCCTCAGGAAGATTGTGGAGCGGCTGGAAGGAGAGGGAAGCTTTGAAAGTGTGCTTATCTTTTCCAAAGAGCATTCTTGCTACTGACAAAAAGCCACAGCCACCACAAACTGAAAACATTGTTGGAATAGCCTCTTTACTGAATAAGGAATGTTTATAAAACTGTTCAGAACTGCAGGGCAAGAAAGAGCCACGGATAACGTAGCCATGGATGAAAAGTGATTGAAAGCCACTGGCCTTCTGTTGGTGTGTTAGTGCCACCTGCAATTCAGACATTTCTGCACAGGTCTCCATTCCTGATTGAAAAACCTCTGATGTATATGTGTGGGGTTAGATGTGGAGGGGAGAAGCGAGTCTTCCACCGGGGGATGGGGGGTAGTCCTGATCTACCAGCATAAATCCCAACCACTGGACTGCAAGTTGGCTGGGCTGCAGTTCTTACCTGGACTTGGAGCTTTGCAAATTCTGACGTGATAGAAACCGGGCTGCGTAGACTCTCTTTTTATGGACGCTGTATAAACCTGGAGGTGAAAAGAGTTCTTTTGAGAAACAGGCTGTTCCTGAAAATGCACTTTGGACACTTTAAAAACTGCTGTTCTTAGATTTGTAATTCTCTTTCCTGTCCTTAATGGTAGCCAAGGATTTGTACCCTTTGCACACAATGAAAACTCTGGGCAAACCTAAACAACTCGTGGAGGAGAGGTCTATTAGAGGCGATTAGCCATGACGCTTACTCAGAACCTCTATGTAAGGAGGCAGCGTGCTACATGAAGGAAGACCAGCAACAGGGAAAGGCTATTGCACACACGGGGACTTCAGCTTGCTCAGAGTTACCATGCAGTTTACATACTTAGGAAGCCATGCATTAAATGTTGATGTATTTCTAAAATAAGCCACTATCCAGAGCTATGACTTCTGTGATATGGCATAATTCCAATCCAATCCAATCCAATCACACCTTTATTGGCATAACGAAAAGAGATATACAGACACTTGTCAATCAAACAACAATCAGATATGTCTGTTCAAAGCATAAAAGGCTAAACTAAGATTAAGATCACAATAAAACCTGCTTAGAATAATTTTTAACAATTTCAGCCAAGAATTTGACAACAGCTTTTGTGATATCTATTATGTTGTCATTTAATAGGAAATGGCGATCAATCCTATTTTCTTGAATGTAGGACAGTAAAGAAAGACTTATCTAACAGAACCTTCTGGAGATTAGTATACAGTTGGCAGTTCAATAAAATATGCTGGATGGAATCTGGCGAGCTTGACTCGCATAGACAATGTCTCTTGCTAAAGGGGACTTGAAGAAATCTCCCATAGAGAACATTGGAGGGAAATGCATTCATCCTAGCCAGCATAAAAGCTCTTCAATGTTGCGGATTATCTAGTTCAGATAAATATTTGGCCATTTTCCTGGCCGTCTGAACAAGTCCAAGTGAGGCAGGAGAGCAAGTATAAAATTGGACAGGACACAGTTTATGAGATTCTAGATCTAAGATTCTCTGTTTGATAAATCTAAAATTATAAGATTCATCAGATAAAAATAGGTCGTCAATTGCAATTCCCATGTTTTTGAGCTTCGACATGATTCCATCTTGCCAAGCAGCATTATAAGGGTCTCTTTTTAGATAGCTGAGCAAGCTAGCTGGTTCAGCCCTATAAAATATCCGTAACCAATATTTAAAAGTTAGAGTCCAAGCTTTTGTTTCAATCAGAGATTGGCCTGCTTCTGAACAGATTACAAAATAAGGAACACAGTTGGGGATTCCTAAAAGTTGTCACAGAAATGCAGCCTGGATATTTTCTATTTTTTGGTTCAGAGCATTAATCCACAGAGGGATACCATACAAAAATTGTGATAGTGTTTTAGCATTAAAGCTCTGATTGCAGCAGGCAAACATTGGTTACCTTTTTATAATAAAACTGTTTAATTTGAGATGAAGAACAACTAGCTATATTTATTATTCTGTCACGGTGAACTGCCCATTTGAAATTGTAATGAAAGGTTATGCCCAAATATTTAAAGCATTTGGATTGCTCAATTTCCTTCTTGCCTATATACCATTTTTGTGGTCGCCAACTTTTAGAGAAGACCACAATCTTAGATTTGGAATAATTTATAGAAAGTGAGTTAAGCTGGCAGTAGTTGTTAAAAGCTTTCACTCTTGTGCAGGAAAGTATAGTTGTATCATCAGCATACAATAATACTGGGACTGAGAGATCATTTAACTTAGGTGGGTGCCCATTTATGGAACTAAGATATTGTGCCATATCATTTAAGAAAAGATGAGGGGCTAACACACACCCTTGTTTAACTCCTTTACATATTGGTATTTTTTCAGTTAGGTGTCCTATAGATGAGAATTTTACCTGGCAAATTGTATTTGTATGTAAATTCTTTAATAGATTTAACAGACGTTTATTCCATAGTTTGTTTCTGTCCACAGAGTCAAATGCACTCTTCAGATCTATAAAAGCTTCATAGAGCTTCCCATTTCTTGTATTCATGTATTTGTCGGCCAGAAAAGCCAATGTGACACAATGATCAATAGTAGATTTTTTTTTTTGGAAAAACCTATTTGCTCTAGGCCAATAATGTTTTCCGAATGTATCCAATCTGTCAGCCGACATTCTAAATGTTTTGCATATAGTTTGCCCATAATGGATAATAAACTAATGGGGCGAAAATTCTCGGGAAGATTTAAATTACCTTTTTTATAGATGGGAACAATTATGGAGTTAAGCCAGGAATCTGGGACAGTTCTGTAATGGTCAGTAGATTAAGTTGGCCAAAGGTTCAGAACACCACACTGCACCACACTGCACATTTTTAAAAAATCTCAGCAGGGAGACCGTCAGGACCTGGTGCTTTGCCAACTTTTAAACCATCAATTAATTCAATAATTTCGTCAGGTTCAACATGAGGCCAAACAGGCATAATTATAGAATCTGATATTGGCTACAGAATCTACCAGAATCTAAGATAGTTTCAGGGTCTCCCCCCCCTTTTTTTTAAACAGGTTGCTAATCCTGATGGCTTTGAAAGGTGACTTGAGTATACAGTCAATGTCATAGAATCATAAAGTCGAAAGGGATCTCCAGGGTCATTTAGTTCAACACCCTGCACAATGCAGGAAACTCACAAATACCTCCACCCACACCCCTATTGACACCTGCTCCATGCTCAGAAGATAGCAAAAACGAACAAACAAACAAAAACCCTCCAGGATCCCTGGGAAAACTGGCTGGAGAAAAATTGCTGACTGACCCCAAAGCGGTGAACAGCATTTCCCTGGGCATGTAAGAAAGGGCCACAAGAACTAAGCACTGATGCAACCCTCCTCACCCTCCTTCTCATGATCTGCCTAAGTTCACAGAATCAGAATGTCTAGGGATAGCATCCACACAAGGAAGGGGAATAAGGACTGAGTGATGTTTCAGTGCCCTGCCTGGTTCCAGTTGAGTAGCAGCAGCAAAGCTAGAATAACTTAAGCAAAGCAATTTGCAAGCATCTGCATAAATTTACTCAGGTCACTGAATACAGCTATTCCTGGCACCAAACTGAAATTTCATGCGAGCCCCTCTAATACCTTGTGAGAGTTCAGGAGCCTCGGCTACGTAAGTCAGGCGGAATTTGCTCCTCTTCCAGCTCCGGTCGTTGCTGATGAGGGAGTTGTTGGCCTTCTCGATATTGACGTCATCACCCACGCAGAACACGTCACACGCTGCCTGCAGCACACACCAGGTTCTCAAGATACGAGGGGAAAACTAGTGGAAGTCCCCTCCTCTCTCACACACACATACACACACACACTCCTTAAACCACATGCAGATACATGAACTGGAAAAGCACCAGGCAGTATGCAACCAGTACCACTGCAGCAAAGTGTGGCAGCAAGCATATGTGAACGTGTGAAGATGCCTTAGATGGCATCAAACCAGGACTTTTTTTGTAGCAGGAACTCCTTTGCATATTAGGCCATGATAGTAAGTAAGTAAGTAAGTAAAATTTTATTTGTATCCCGCCCTCCCCCACCAAAGCAGGCTCAGGGCGGCTAACAGTATCCGTAAATAAACAATACAGTAATAAAAACATTAAAATTAACATATTAAAAGCAATCAATACTTAATTAACATTACTAAATCTAAATCTGACAGTAAATCTGACAGTAACGTTGTTTGACGCTATCCCTATCAGTTAGCCTAAATGATGTAGCCAATCCTCCAAGAGCTTACAGGGGCTCTTAATACAGGGCCTACTGTAAGCTCCAGGAGGATTGGCTACATCAGGGGTGTGTGGTCTAATATGCAAAGGAGTTCCTGCTACAAAAAAAGCCCTGCATCAAATCAGTGCAGCATTAACTGCTGAGATCTGAAGTCGTTCCCCCAAATCTCAGATAGAGTAAGGCCTTCCACAGCATCTGCTAGCTGAGATCTTTAACTGAAGATGCCAAAGATTTATCCTGGGACCTTCTGCATGTAGAGCAAGGGAACTGTTCCCGAACCACAGAATTTCCTACTATCTACATGAACTACCTCCAATTCAAGAACTGAAATGGCAAAATGGCACCCACCCCCTTTAATAATGCCACTAAAGTAGCAGCAACTTGTTTGGGGAACCAGCGGACCAAAACAGCTGCAATAAAGCTGGCATTGACTGTTTTAAATGGCTGGGATCTCGTCTCTCAAAGCCCCACCATACAGCAAAGGAAAGCAGGCTACCTTGAAGACTTTTTTGGCCCACGTCCTGAAGGATTCCTCTTGTCCACACAGCTCATCCCCCTCTCCCATCCTCAGGATGCGTTCGCCTCCCAGTTCTTCCAAGAGAGTGTCCACAGCACGGGCAAAGGCGCAGAAGTGGGGGTAGGCACGCGACCCCAGGCCAAAGACGGAGAATCTGCAAATAGGCCAGAGAAAAGTGTCTGGGGGGGATGGAATCAATGAAGGCTACCCGCTCTCAGGACTGCAGGTCACAAACAGGAAAGGAGGAGGAGGAAGGAGAAAAATAACAAGAACAAGAAGAGAAGGAGGAGGAGATCGGATTTATACCCCACCCTTCACTAGCCAAAGGAGTCTCAGAGCAGCTTACAATCTCCTTTCCCTTCCCCTCCCCACAACAGACACCCTGTGAGGTAGGTGGGGCTGAGAGAGCTCTCCCAGAAGCTGCCCTTTCAAGGACAACTCCTGCAATAGCTATGGCTGACTCAAGGCCATTCCAGCAGGTGCAGGTGGAGGAGTGGGGAATCAAACCCGGTTCTCCCAGATAAGAGTCTGCACACTTAACCACTACACCAAAAGGAGACCTCTGACCCCAGAGATGGAACAAGATTTTGGGTCCTCCACCCTTGCCCTATCATCCTGAACTGCTCCTAAGGCAGAACATCTCCCTAAAACCAGTGACGCTTTCCTGCTCACCTGACATTGGCCAGAGGCCCAGTGCTCTCGAAGTTGTCCTGGGATTCAGGTCCACCACTTGAGGATTTCCGGGCATCCGAATAAGAGGAGACGCTGTTGAACCGTACCTTGTAGCTCCTGCAAACAGCATTGTAGCAGAACAAGGACTTCCAGGTCAGGGAATGGGAGGTGATGCGGAGGGGGGACAGGGAACAATTCACACAACTCATTTGGATTGTGGGTGAGCATTCTTATTTCCCTGTTTGGAAACTTTACCTCCTGGCTTGGTCTGTGAGATGTTCACCTGGGGAAGGCAATGTGGGAACCAGCCCATGACACCGACTCAATTTCAGACAAAGAAGCATGTGAAAGCCTGACACCTACTGGGTGTTTGGTGTAATTGCTCACCTTAAAACGATATACGGCAAAGGGAGTGGGAGTGCAGAGATTGAAAAGTGAGTTCAAAGGAACGATGTGTGGAGCACTTTCAAGTATTCAAAGCATTTCAGACACATTATCTTCTTGCAAATCTCATAACCACCCTGCACAGTAGGTTGGTGCTACCGTTTTCCATATTGCCACAGAAGGCTGAAAGTGGCTTGTGTATGGTCACCCAGTGATTTCTGGAGAAGGCAACGTTTAACATGAGGTGTTCTTAACCACGATGCCACACCTGCTTTCTCTAGCACTACACCGCTCCCGTTCTGCCTTAAGTACTGCCACAAAGGGGCCATGGTTTTAGGCTCCCCAGTGGCTATTCATGGCTACATCTAGTTTTTAAGAGCTGACAGATGACCTACCGCCTGTGTGAACTGAGAATTTTAAACTGTTTCTTGGGGACATCCCAATGGGGCAGGGGTGGAATTCTAGCAGGAGCTCCTTTGCATATTAGGCCACACCCCCTGATGTCACCAATCCTCCAAGAGCTTACAAAAAAAGAGCCTTGTAAGCTCTTGGAGGATTGGCTACATCAGGGGTGTGACCTAATATGCAAAGGAGCTCCAGCTAGAATTCCACCGCTGAAAAGGAGGAAATATACAAGATTCTCACACCTTTTCCCTCATGGGGGGAAAAGCAGCTTGGGGGTGGGTTTTTTTTACAGAGGATAGTTATGGAAAGGCAGCCCTCCCTCAACTTTTGTCCTCTGCTTATCCTTGAGGGCAGCTGTGATTACTTTGCACTGGGGGAGAAGAACAGCAGTGGGAAAAGAATGGTGGAACGACACAGAATGTGTTTGGCCCTCAGTGAGCAAATATTGATTTGTTAAAATAATTTTAATTATAGAACGCCCTCCCCGCAGACATTCGGCTGATGTAGAGCATGCCAAGTTTCCAGCACGAGCTAAAGATATATTTTATTTACCTGGGCTCTCTGTTTGATAATGTTTTATTTAGATTGCGTGCGAATGAGTTGAATACTTTAAAATGCCGCTGTACGGTTTCCCCCCATGTTTTTGCTGTTGCTAGTTTGCGTTCGATTTTGTTGTTGCTACAACATTCTTTGATAGCACTGCTGTTTCTGTGTAAGCAATGTATTTTTTGCCACCACTCTTGTAACGTGGGATTATTTCACACTGGCATTTTAAAAAAGAAATGGTTCGTATTGTGATAATGGTCTATAAGCTGCCTCAAGCACCTGGTGGGTGGAGTGGAATGCAAAAAATCAGGGCTTGAATTCAGCAGGAGCTCACAGTATCACAGCTCCTGAACCTCCAGCCAGGGTCTGCATGCAGTGGGGAGTTCTTTCCCCGCTGCACACAGATCCCAGGGCATATGCAAATGAGATATGCTATTGAGCTTCTTCACCTTTTTTCCTACAAAACGACCCCTGGAAACAATAACGATAAAGCGGTGAATTCATTTTCATCCTGCCTTACCAAATTGGCTCACATTAACTACCCCCCCCAAAAAAAAATATAGGGAGGGGAGGGATTCAGTAGTAATGCAAGGAAGTCAGCCAAAAAGTTGTGGTGTTGTTTCCAATGAATGAAACCAGCCATAACTCATCTTGTTTTGATGCATATGGGTGCGCCTCATTTATTGTATTCTGTTTTGCCCCTCTTTGGGGGCAAATCTGGGGAGGGGGATTTCAGACAATCTGTTGCTTCTTATGCTCGCTCCCTTCATCCCAAGAAGAAGCCAACGAGGAGATCATGTTTTTTACAGAAGTGAATGGGGAAACTAGCTCTTGTATGCGAATTCCTGCTTCTGTGGAGGACCTTCATCCTTCCTACATTCTCTTGCAAGTTTGGGTTGCCAACTCCAGCTTGGGAGTTCCTAGAGGTAAAGGGGCAGTAACTGGAGAGGGTGGAGTTAGAGAAGGGGAAGGAGCTCAAGGGGGGGGGGGGGATGTGCTGTCACTCTAGGAATTTTGCTTCTCCAAACCAGGGGTGGCCAAACTGCAGCTCGGGAGCCACATGTGGCCCTTTCACACATATTATCTGGCTCTCAAAGCCCCACTGCCCCATCAGCTGGCTTAAAGAAGGCATTTATCTCTTGAAATCACTTCCCCAAGCCAAGTCACCCAGCAGCTTGGAGAACGCATTTAAAGTTAAAGTTGCTTTCTTTCCACTTCTCCCTCCTTTCCTCATCTCTTTCTTTCCTTCCTTTGTCCCTCCCTCCCTCTCTCCCTCCCTGTCTTGCCGCTCTCAAACCTCTGACATTCATGTCTTATGGCTCTCAAGCATCTGACATTTATTCTATGTGGCTTTTACGTTAACTAAGGTTGCGTTAACTACCCCTGTCCTAGACTATATGGTATAGCATATAACCCTCCAAAGCAATTTCCTCCAGGATAACTGACCTCCATAGTCTGAAAATCAGTGGTAATTCCGGGAGAATTGGAGGTTGACAACCCTAATTAGAAGTCCACATGTGTGGAAGGAAGCAGCCAACTTGCTTGCAAGGAAGAGCCCCAGCCTTATGATTCTATCAGCTGCCGGGTAGTTGAGCACCATGCGAATAAGCACAGCGGCTGGTTGGTATAATCAGCAAGCTTGCAAGGACAATGCAAGGAAGCTGGCACTCCTTTAACCAAGGCAAATAACTTTCCTACAATAAAAATGAGAAATGAAGCCCTAATAAGGCGCACAGGAGATGAACTGTAGACTCCACCAGTCATTTGGCGATGTGTCGTGAAAACATGCCCTAACCTGGATGGCCCAGGCTAGCCTGATCATGTCAGATCTTGGAAGCTAAGCAGGGTCAGCTCTGGTTAGTACTTGGATGGGAGACCATCAAGGAAGTCCAGGGTGGCTATGCAGAGGCAGGCAATGGCAAACCACCCGCTGTTCATCCCTTGCCTTGAAAACCCTGCAGGGTCTCTGTAAGTCCACTGTGTACTTGACAACACTTCCCATCTCCCAGGGTGGAATTATAGCAGGGACTCCTTTGCATATTAGGCCACACATCCCTGATGTGGCCAATCCTCCAAGAGCTTACAAAAAAGAGCCTTGTAAGCTCTTGGAGTATTGGCTACATCAGGGGTGTATGGCCTAATATGCAAAGGAGCTCCTGCTAGAATTTCACCCCTGCCCACGCCTATCTGGGAACACCCTTGACAGCCTTTCAAACCTATGCAAACAGACGGGTTGTGAGACTGAAGTCAGTCCCTACAAAGGAAAAGAGACTGACCCAGAGACAAGATATACTACATGGCCTGTTGTTTGCGGAATACCAAGGGAGTCGACAAACAAACTGGGATTTCCAGCAGCATTTGTGTGGACTGGCAGATCCATTGGTAGCAAGTATGGTCAAAGCAGACACACAAAGAGACCTTGCCTGGCCACACTTACTTTCTCTCTTCCAAGTTGGAGTTCGGATTCCTCATTTCCATCAGAGCACAGCCGAATTTCTGAGAAGCAAAAGGAAATTTTTAAAACACTACCAACTGAGGAAAACCTTGAGGGAAAGGCAGGGGAAAAGGCACTGCATAAGGCTGATGGACTAGTCCCAGGCAACTAGTCTCCATGTAAGGTCTTTGCTTTGCCTCCCCCCTCCCTGCATTGGGATGAGTCGCTTCATCACCCTGCCCAGTCTTTTAACAATTTCATCATACAGCTGATTGGGAAGGAAGCATTTGCTCCAAAATATCAGGAGATACTCCCTCAGCTGTTACCCCAAGAGGCCTGTGGCTCAGTGGTAAAGCATGTGCTTTACATGCAGAAGGCCCCAGGTTCAATTCCTGGCCCTTCCAGCTAGAAGGTTCTCCAATAGCCAAGTTATGAGAGGCCTAGAGATCCAACACTAGAGAGAAAAGAATTGGTGCAAGAGACCAACAACTGTGGGACTTCAAAGCCTATGGTCTTTAGAAACTATTTTTCATTCTTATTGCTATTGAAAGAAAAGGCTGGATCCCTTATGCAAAGGAAGGCAAACAGCCCTTCCTACCTCGCCATTCTCAGGTGGGTCTCCATTGCCAAAAGTGCTTGTGACCACCAGCACAAGGGTTTCATGCTCCAGGTGGACAGTATCATACTCATCCATTGACGTCACCTGCCAAAAAAAACAAGAAGGAAAGACTGGTCAGACTGGTACTTGTTACCATTCAAAAAGACTGATATAGAATCACAGAACCAGAGACTCATTGAGTTGGAAGAGGCAGCACAGGCTATCCAGTCCAACCCCCTGCTCAATGCAGGATTGACCTAAAGCAGGGGTGTCAAACATGAAGCCCGGGGGCCAAATCAGGTCCCCAGAGGGCCCCTATCAGGCCCTCAAGCAAGTCTGCTTCCTTCTCTCTCTCTCTTGCTTCCTTCTGCGTCACAGCTTGCTTTGCAGGCTTGCTCAATCGCACAGGAGTTACAGAGCAAAGCCTCTGTTTTCTCCATTGTCTGAGGGTCCTCCCTTAGGGAAGGAGACAGAGCTTGCTTTGCCAGATCTCTCAATCACATAGCAGAGCTACTGAGCCAAGCCTCTCTTCCTTCTATTGGCTGAGGCTCTCCCCCTCATCTCCTGGGAAGAGAGGGAAAGAGCCAGAGCTTCCTTTGTCCACTTCCCTCAATCCCAGGAGAGAGAGAAAGAAAGCACCTAAAAAAAAAGCACCTCTGTGTCCTTTATAAAGTTTGTATCTCTGCAACCTGGCATTACATTTTATGACACACATGGCCTGGCCCAATAAGATCTCATTTATGTCAGATCCGGCCCTCATAACAAATGAGTTCGACACCCCTGAAGCATCCCTGACCAGTATTCAACCAGCTGCTACCAAGGTCACCATAATTGCATGTGTTCAGGGGCCCTTTCTTTTATTATGCAGTTAAGTGTTCCAGGGCTTGACAGCAGGTCCCAGGAGCTAAGTCCCAGTTCAACTCAAACTCTTAAGGTATTTTTTTTTATAACGTTCTCTTATTAAGTGCAGAGGCTTGAGTGTAGATTTCTCACGCTTTCTGACTTCCTAAGCTTTTAGAGCTGACCTCAGTCTGCATTTTTCCAGGGCTAGACGCTGCATTTGTTCTGCGGGTGGATAGTGGTGGTCTCACTCTCTGGTTATGCAATGCTGCTACAAAACCATGCACGCAAGCTTCTTTTTGACTCTGTTCAGAGCTGAGCTGTGGGCAGGGGGAGGCTTCCTTCCCCTGTCCCTCCTCTGCCTTTTATTCATGACTCCCAATCTGTGTTTCCTTGTTTTTCTGCCCCTCATTTGCCAGTAAGCATCCCTTTTCACCTTTCCTTACTCACAAGTACCCATGCTTTCCTATAAAAAGGACCTTTCCATTTCCATCGTCTTTGTAAAAAGGTCTCCTGAGTTCTTGTGCTAGTTGCACAGATGTCAGCCCCCTTGGATCCTGTCTCCTGAGCACCTACCAGCTCCTCAAATTTTGGTGGTCTTTGCTTTTTGTTGAAAGCTGTCAAGAGTTTGGAAACCTTCATCCATGGACTAACCCATGGGGTATTAGAAATCCCCTGCAGCAGAGGGTGGGAGGGAGAAGGGGGATGAGGCAGGCAGACATAACATTTAAAGAGAAGCTGCAGTGGATTCTTTGAGTTTGCTACCAGCTTTGCAATTGACAGACAGTCATGCCAGCAAACAGAGAGCTGTACCTAAAGTCCTCAGGAGACACAGCACAGAAAGTGTCTTGTTGACCTCACAGGAACTTGCCAATCAACACTGACATGACAGATGTATGTACTGTACAAAAGTCCTTTGGAGACTAAGTGGGGAAAGGTGCCTTCCTGACTTCACAGTCACTAGCCAATCAACACTGTCACTGTCTACTGCCAATATGCAGAATCCCATCCCCCTCAAAAAAATTTTTTTAAAAAGGTATGTTTGTATTGAAGGTAAGAGAGAACTTTTAAAGTGTCCCTCTTCTATAACGATTGTGTCACTTCACCTAAAAAGACAACCATTTTTCTTAAGCTCTCTGCTAGGGGTTGAAAATAGCCACACTCCCCCTCCCACCCCCGCCATTCAAACTCACACAGTTCAGGACCCTACCTTGGCATCAAAGGCATGCTTGAAGATTTCACACAGGGTTTTTGCATAGACCTGGGACTTTCCTGTTTCTGTGGCATACAAGATGGTGGCCTTCACCCTCTTTGCCATTGCCTGTCCCATCAACTTGGCAGAAAACTTCACAGCTCTAGGAGAAAGGGGGGGGTGGGGATAAAGATGACTCCTTGATCTAGAAGGCCAACTGACTGAGGATTCCTCCCTATCTGATACACCAAATGCTGCCTGCATCAACTCTTTCATGACAAAAAGTGTGCATGCAGATATGTTACATGGCAGAACAAAAGGAAAATGTGTTACATGACCGCAAATCAGGTTTTTTTAAAGGATGGGCAGATTCTCACATGGTGCCCCTTAGGTGTACATCTAATTTTGTTGAGTGTATACCTAAAAAGGTAACACGTGAATGAGACAAGCAGACACACGCATCTCATACTGTACATTAATTGAAAAGAAAGCCATGGCTGACTGCAGCTCCCTCTAACCTCTACATTTACTTTCAAACCTGGCTTTGCTACCACATTATTAAGAGGCGGGGGCTGTGGATCAGTGGTAGAGCATCTGCTTTACATTTAGAAGGTCCCAGGTTTGAGCAGGTGATGCAAAAGACCTCTACCTAGTACTCTGGAGAGCTACTCTGAGTAAACAATACAGACCTTGAGAGATCAATGCTGTGACTCAGTAGAAGGCAGCTTCATGTGCTTATTGAGTGGGGAAAGATCCTAAAAGAGTAGAATGCAAACATGATGTCTTTTTAAAAATCTGGTTCATTTGGCACACTGCATAGAGTTTTGGTTGCCCCATCTCAAAAACGATGATCACAGAGACAGAAAAAGCTTAAATAGAACCATCAGAGGGTTGAAACATCTTTCCTATGAGGAGAGGTCAAAGGTTTCAGCATTTTGCAGCCTAGAATAAAACGATGAGCAGGTGTGTCACACAGCAGTGGACCAGGAAGGGCTTCTACTGGTTGCCACCACTCTGGTAAGGGTCTGACTGGGAGGGCCAAAAGCATCCACCTGACCAATGTGTCTTCCTTCTTAACAAAACCTTATATCCTATAACTGAAGAGATGTGAGGATCCAAGCTACAGTATAACAATAACAAGTTTATTATAAGTGCTCAAAGTGGTTTGTAAAAAAACTTTTAGTGCAACAGTGAATATGAAAACAGTAAAGGTTGGTACAAAGAATAAAAGCCCTGACGCAACTAACTAGTCGCTCTCTCTCTCTCTCTAATGCCAAGGATTCACCCTTTGGGTGAGGGATCTATTCCCAGCTGCAGCATTCTCTAGCCCAGCCTTTTCAAAGAGAACACACTTCCCTCTCTTGCTGACCTTTTATTATTTTCCTCCCAAGTCCCACCCCTCTGGGCAAGTTTTCCCTCCAAAACTTCTACCCACCCAATCAGAGGGATAGAAGGGCTCCTGTGAAATGTAGGCCTCGTAGCTATTCTAACACAGGTTTCCCTGGGGCCTATAGACTTCACTAGATCATGACAAAGATTTATATAGGTCTTTTTTTTTTTTAGAAAAAGCCCAGCAGGAATTCATTTGCATATTGGGCCACACCCCCTGACATCACCATAGTTTCACACAGAGCTTTTTTATAGAAAAAGCCCAGCTGGAACTCATTTGCATATTAGGCTACACACCCTGATACCAGGCCAGCTGGAACTGTGTTCCTGTGAGTTCCTGCTCAAAAAAGCCCTGGATTTATAAATTCAGGTGGGTAGCTGTGTAGCAAAAGAACAAAGTTTGAGTCCAGTGGAACCTTTAAGAGTTTCATTCTGGGTACAGGTTTTTGTGTGCATGCACACTTCTTCAGACGTGTATCTGAAGAAGTGTGCATGCACAGGAAGGTTATATGGCCGAGGACCTGCCTACCTTAGGGACCGCCTCTCTCCACATGTTCCCCAGAGAGCACTGAGATCCAGCTCCCAAAGTCTTCTAAAAATCCCTGGACCAAAGGAGGCCAAACTGAAAGCAACGAGGGAGCAGGCCTTCTCAATAATGGCTCCCCACTGGTGGAATCAGCTACCGGAGGAAGTGCGAGCCCTGTGGGACTTTAACCAGTTCCGCAGGGCTTGCAAAACCACCCTCTTTCAACAAGTCTATAAGGAACCCTGAAGTGACAGCTAGCCATCTGGATACACACCTTATTGAATGTAGCACCTTTAATTTATTGTAGTTTTTTTAAAAAATTATGTAACCGTTTTAATTGTATTTATTAACTGTATTTTATAATTGACTTGTATAATAATCATGGTACATACCATGTCTTGTTAGCCGCCCTGAACCTGCTTCGGCGGGGAGGGCAGGATATAAATAAAAATTATTATTATTATTATTATTATTATTATTATTATTATACCCAGAATGAAACTTTGTTGGTGCCACTGGTCTCAGAGATCGATCACATTATGCATATTTGAAAACGTGATAGAATTTTTTTCTGTCCCTCCTGCAATACTAGAACTCAGGCTCACTTAGTGAAATTGCCCAGTGGTAGAAAATTCAGGACAGGCATCAGGAAAAACTTCTTTGCACAGAGCAGAATTTAAGGAATTCAGTGTACTGACTGGCTCTGGCCTTGGTGACCCTTAAAGGGGATGAGACACATTCACGGGCAAGAGGCCTATAAATGTCTGTAAGTTATGACGGCTAAACAGAACCCCCCATGTTCAGAGGCAGAGTACCAGCGAATATAATTTGCTGAAGGAGTTTTGCCTTATGGGCACCTGGCTGTCCACCTTCAGAAGTAGTACATTCAGCAGGCTTTGCCCTGATCCAGCATGGCTCTTCTTACGTTTCCCACAAGTATGCAAAGTGAGTCTAAACTCACCTTCTAATATAATTTCAAATCGGCCTCTGGCGGTATTGCCACATCAGTGCAGTTCATGAGTGCTGTGTGAGAGGCTAAGAGGTACTTGGAACGCCGCTTGCACACAGGCCCTTAGCGTAAAGGTTAATGCATCGTGTTTTGAATTGGTTCTGGCCGCGTTTGCCCTCTGTCGTGCCCAGACTCCATTTGCGGAACTGAAGGCTGTTTCCAGCATTGCCGATGACAAGAGAGCTCCGCCGCTTGGTTAAATATTGAGGACATGGTGAGCAACACGCAGGCATGCACTTCCTGCTTCACGCACCGGGGCTGGCAGCTGCAGCTGGCCTGACTCGGGCTCTGTTAATATCACTGAATTATTAACTTGCTTAGAAAACTAACAGTTTATAATTCACTGTGTCAAAGAGCTTCTGGGATTGGAAATTGGTGTGGCAATATGGCCATAAAGATGAGCTATAGCAGAGTGGTTGAGCAAGCGCCAGCCTCAGCCTCCATGGCCTTGGAGCAGATGCCTATCAACGATGGCTAAGAGGAGCCTCCATGTTCAGGAGCAGTAGACCTCTAAATGACATCATGATAAGGGAGGGATGTTACCTTCAAGCTCTGCTTGTGGCCTTCCCAGACACATCCAGCTGATAATGTGCATGCTGGACTAGAGTGAATTTTGGTCTGATCCAGCTCTTCTGATTTTTAATGTAGTCTTCCTATCTGGCCCTGATGCTTTTTTAATTCCCATGTACTTTAGACCCCCCCCCAATCCCAGGGTTGCCAATCCCCAGGTGGGAGCAGGTGATCCCCCAGTTTGGAGGCCCTCCCCCCACTTCAGGGTCATCAGAAAGCTGGGGTGGGGGGAGGGAGAGAAATATCTGCTGGGCACTCCATCATTCCCTATGAAGACGGATTCCCATAGGGTATAATGGAAAACTGATCTGCAGGTATCTGGGGCTCTGGGGGGCTGTTTTTAGAGGTAGAGGCATCAAATTTTCAGCATAGCATCCAGTGCCTCTCCTTAAAATACCCTTTCAAAAATATTGGGCTAGAGTGTCCAGTTCTATGACCTCCAGAAGAAGGTGCCCCTATCCTTCGAAGGGAAGGCATTTAAAAGGTGTGTGATGGCCAGAACTTCCTTTGGAGTTCAATCATGCTTGTCACAATCTTGCTCCACGTCTCTTTGGTCACAGACAGAAGGTTTTGTTAAGAAGGAAGACACAGGGGTTGGGTGGGTCCTCTGGGCCCTCCCAAACAGACCCTTACCAGAGGGGTGGCAGTCAGTAGAAGGCCCTTCCTGGTCCCCTGCCGGTATTACACCCCCTTAAATCACTTGGGACCATGGCTTCTGCCCAGTCATTCCCATGTTCTGATCCATCACTTGGCTACATTGATGCTCAAATCTGTTTGCCCATATTTATTATCAACCCTTTGCAACAGGTCTAATTATGATTCACCAATAACAGGTCTCCGGAATTCTCAACCTATGGGCTGATAGCTGTTTTTATTCTGCAAAATGTGTGCCCTTGCTGCCTATGATGTGCTGTATCATGTTGGAATACTGCCCTGCGGCCCAGTCTCCAAAGGGAGGGGATCATGCTCTGCTTCAGTATGTCACAGAACATGTTGGCATTCATGGTTCCCTCAATGAACTGTAGCTCTCCAGTGCCGGCAGCACTCATGCAGCCCCAGACCATGACATTCCCACCACAATGCTTGACTGTAGGCAAGACACACTTGTCTTTGTACTCCTCACCTAGTTGCCACCACACACACTTGACACCATCTGAACCATCTGCAGGGCTGTCATCCCAGAAGGAAGCCTCTTCTAAAGATGGTGCACAAGAAAGTCCGCAAAGGTTTGCTGCAGACAAGCAGACTAAGGACATGGATTTCTGGAACCATGTCCTGTGGTCTGATGAGACCAAGATAAGCTTACTTGGTTCAGATGGTGTCAAGCGTGTGTGGCGGCAACCAGGTGAGGAGTACAAAGACAAGTGTGTCTTGCCTACAATCAAGCATGGTGGTGGGAATGTCATGGTCTGAGGCTGCATGAGTGCTGCCAGCACTGGGGAGTTACAGTTCATTGAGGGAACCACGAATGCCAACATGTACTGTGACATACTGAAGCAGAGCATGATCCCCTCCCTTTGGAAACTATTCTAACATGATAATGACCCCAAACACACCTCCAAAACAACCACTGGCTTGCTAAAGAAGCTGAGGGTAAAGGTGATGGACTGGCCAAGTATGTCTCCAGACCTAAACCCTATTGAGCATCTGTGGGGCATCCAGAAATGGAAGGTGAGGTGCACAAGGTCTCTAACATCCACCAGCTAAGTGATGTCATCATGGAGGAGTGGAAGAGGACTCCAGTGGCAACCTGTGAAGCTCTGGTGAACTCTATGCCCAAGAGGGTTAAGACAGTGTTGGAAAACAATGGTGACCACACAAAATATTGACACTTTGTGCCCCATTTGGACATTATCACTTAGGGGTGTACTCACTTTTGTTGCCAGCAGTTTAGACATTAATGGCTGTGTGTTGCGTAATTTTGAGCGGACAGCACATTTACACTGTTATACAGGCTGTAAACTCACTACTTTACATTGTAGCCAAGCGTCATTTCTTCAGTGTTGTCACATGAAAATATATACTTAAATATTTACAAAATGTGAGGGGGTGTACTCACTTCTGTGACATACTGTATTTTATTGCTTCTTAGTTTTAATATATTGTGTTTAGTTTTAATTGTAGGTGTTAATTGTTATCTGATTTATGTCGGAATCCGCACTGAACCCATTTATGGGAAAGGGTGGACTATAAGTCCGCATAAACAAACAAACAAATGAAATGGTACTACTTCCCGTAGTGCAGGTTGTGCGCACAAGTGGTGGGGCTGATTCAGTATGAGACAGCTCCCTGTGTTCATGTGAGGTTCCTCTAACTGGAATTGCTGGGATTGAACCTGCAGTTTCCTGCATTCCAAACAAGGGCTCTGCAACTGATCTATGGGCCCCACCCAAGCCATATTTCAGAGGACTGTAAAGCAGCCGGAGCTCTGCTTCCTCCCAGCCCTCTCTCGCAATCCCCTTCCCTTTCAGGTCGCACACAGCAATCAAAAGGGAAGCCCCGTCAAAACTTCCAAGGTTTCCAGAACCCGCTTTGATTTTCTTGGCATCTTCCACCATCTGTCCCAGAGTGGATTTAGTGGCTCAGAGGCAGGCTGGATTAATGGGGGAATAAAACCCACCTTTCCCCTGGGGACAGTGGAGAAGGCGGCTCATCTCTCGGGGTCACTCCCCCCCCCACACCTTTACTCTCCTGCAAGCAAAGAAGGTGGCTGTAATGAGCTGCCCTGTTCCAGGAGACCAATTTGGCTTCCTTCACATCTGAGCTTCAGCTCAGTCTGGTACTTTAAGGGGATAAAAGGCCCAGATAAGGTGCTTGTGGTTTCATTCAATCTATATGGAAATGAGCAGGGAGGTTTCTGGAGTCAGGGCACCCAAAATGTAAAGGTCAACTTATCGGAAAGATCCCTGCTTCCAGTTGGCAGCAAAATAAGGTCCAAGTCTTCCAGTGAGTTGGCAAACTTTCATCGTGCTCTTTGAAGACTGAATTCCAAATGAAAAAAAGAATGATCAGTGCTGGAGTTATTAGCTCAATCTGAAAGCAGGCGGAAAATGCGGCCACTGCTCAGCTCTCTGGGCTACTGACTCACCTCCCCAAGCATCTCCTCTTGAGCTAATAACATCCTTGGAGCAAACCAGTCATCTGCCAACAATGCCCCAAAGAAACTCCCCAAGAAGTTGCAGTCCCAATGAAATCTGACTGGCACTTCTGGTTTCTGAGTGAATGTACAAAGAGCCCTGCAGGCTTGGATGAAGGTCTGTCCATTGCTTGCAAGGGACAGATGCCTCTTGGGAAGCTCACTGGCAAACAGGAAGCAATGGCCATTCCCCCACCCCTGCATCTGGTCTCCAGAGGTAAAGACTGCCCCAAACCACGAACATTTCCATGGTTAATAGCAGCTGATAGGCTTGCCTGCCATTCAAATCCTGTATAAAGGACAGAATTGCCTTAATGGATCAGCCTGAAGGCATCACCCAGTCCAGGATCCTCTTTCTCAAAAAGGCCCAGTCAGATATTTTTGTGATGCCCAGAAACAGAGATGGTGGCAAGCTGAGATGCTGACTAGTGGAAGGTTTATAAGGCTTCTCCCACAGAGATGCACAGGTAAGGGGAAAGTATACCAGCTGCCAGTCTGGAACTCGGTTCTGCTCCCACTTGGTAGCTTTCAAACAAGAACAGAGTTGCATATCCCTCTAGCCTCTTTTTTGCAAGACATTTTCCCTGACCCTTCCATTACACTCAGGTCCAGGTTGTTGTAACGTAGCAACCACTGACATGTCCTCTTACTGCTTCCTGGGTCACCTGGAAGAGGTGTCCAAACATCCTTTGCCCTTGCCCTCAAAAAGGCCATCAGCCCTGACAAGTCAAACATTTTAAATATTTTTTGATTTTGCTTCTCATTTGCATAAGGTGTTCACAACAAAAAGCAGCCACTTCATTAAAACACCCATTTAAAAGCACCTGTCTATCAGCACCATGCAGAAAAACTGCAAAAGGCACACTCTGCTTGACCTTAATCCCCAATGGCTTCAGCAAACAGATGGGCCTTGAAAGCCAGCATGGTGCAGTGGTTACTGTGGCAGACTAGGATCTCAGAGACTCAGGTTCAAATCCCCACTCTGCCGTGTAAGCCTGCTAGATGATCTTTGGCCATTCACACACTCACAGCCTAATCTGTCTCACAGGGTGGTTATGAGGATAAAACAGAAGAAAGGAGAATAACATTAGCTGCCTTGGCTCTTCACTGGGGAGAAAGGCAGGATATAAATGATGTACATACATACAACACATTATGAACACATGAAGCTGCCATTTACATGCTGTCAGGCCTGTAGTTCATCTAGCACAGTATAGTCTTACTGTGACTGGCAGAAGTTTACCAATGACTGTGGCAGGGTCTTGCCTGGACCAGCTACTAGAAAACTTTTAATTAAAGAAGTTGCCTGGGATTGAACCTGCGGCCTTCTGCATGCAAAGCAGGTGCTGTGTCACTGAGCTGTGGACCCTTTTAGAAAGATCAGCAGCGACGGATGCTGACAACCTTCTCCGGAAGGCTAATTCCTGTCCACTGGAAGAACCATCACCCCAAAGGCCTCTACTTCTGCACAAAGCACTTCTTACTGCTGTTGAAGATGGAATTTCAAGCAGGGCTCTTCCTGGCAACTTTCACAGAAGATTGATCTGGGGAGAGGGATCCTTTTTGAGATATGCAGGTTGTGTGCCATGAAGAAGCCAGCACTGTGAATGAAACTCAGAAACCACACTGCAGCCATTGCAATGCTAACATCACCTCTTACGATTCACCTCTTATGATTGCTGGAAGATGAGCTGCAGCATGCCACAAAGCAATATTATGGCCAGATGGCTATTCTATTCCATCTCCAGGAAGGCCCTGTGTCGTGCCCAGTGCTGTACTTACTTAGCTAGTTTTTTAAACCCGATGGCTCTCTTCTTGGTAGGTGTGCCGTTGATGCCCTTCCAGACATGCGTGTTCCAAGGGTCAGGCTGGGAGGAGAAAGAAAAGGCGCAATTGAGGAGGAAGAGGAGTTTGAGGTCAAAACTGATGGGCCCACAAGCCAGAATAATTCTGTGGCAGAAACTAATCGACATCAGAGAAATCAGGAATGAGAAAGAGCAAATAACGGTGCAGACAGCCATTCAGGAATCAGCATTGCTCTTTGTTCCTGGCACCAGAGCTCAGCTTTCCTCCACAGTCACTCTTGAAATGAAACCTGTAGCTGCCTTCATAACAAACACAGATTTCTTTACTGACTGGTCCTTATTTGATTAAGAGGTCAGCTAAATTAGTTTGTTAAAAGGGCCATTTGTACAAATGAGAGCAGATAGAGACAGTTACAGGTGTATTGGTCAGGGTGCTGGACACGGATTGCGAGGGGACTCAGGTTTCTGGGATACAGTCAGAGAAAAAAAGACTTTCAAAGGCAGGCTGAGGAGAAAGGGCTAATGGGGGGAAAGGGCTAATGCAGCCTTGGGGGGGGGCATGGAGTTGGGGACCAGAGAACATGCCTCCTTGCCCTAGGTCATGGCCCTGATTCTAAGTGCCTCATCTATGGCTGCTTTTCAGAGTCAAAAACGCATGGGGTGAGCATTTCAGTTCTAGAACTCTAATATGCTTGCTTCTTGTACACAACTTTGGCAATCACGCTACACCTTGTTGTGCATGAAAAGGACTTTTAAATCTCCTCGACAATGGTGATTCAAAATGGTACCATGGACAGCACCAAGGTCTTCCTTGCTGGCAGACTACTTAAGAGCAATGCTCCCTCTAAGCTGCAGAGTCTTGTGAGCAAAAATTCTACTTTGTGAGCTCCTGGCATTAAAGTTATGAGCTACTGCATAAATTGGTGTGCTCTGGGGTCATCTTTCCTGAGCTAGGACAAAAATGTCTGAGCTGGAGGGTAAAAATCTGTGAGCTAGCTCAAGCTAACTCAGCTTAGAGGGAACACTGCTTTTGAGGTCCACAAGAAATCTCCAGTTGGCTTAGTGGAAGGAATGCAAATCAGGGACAGCGGTCACACCAAGTTTTCTGGCAATCCTCAGCATTGCAGAACTTGAGGCGGCAACTATGGACCCAAGTCCACCAGCAACTATGTCGATGCATCTCCCACCTCTCTCCCTTGGCCAATCCCTGGTTGCAGCAGTAGGACACAGAAACGCACAGTACCTGGTACTCAAAGGAAGGGGTGAGCCTGTAGTTGAGCATTTCCTGGTGGAAGACAGGGGTGATGCTGCCAGACATTGGGGGGATGATCCATACCCAGTCAGCGGGGCACCCTCCCCGGCAACGGTACTCGTTCTCCATGTGCTTGATGAAGGACTCGGTGGCAGAGTGATGGTCCACAATGGTCACCTTGTCACTCTGTAGAGGAGGGAGGACCAGGTAAATTCTTTTTAGGGAAACAGAAAGGTAACAGAACCCCAGACTGCCTGGGCCACATTCCCTCCAACCTGCAAATATTTCTCAGATGTTTGTAGATGAACATGGGCACAGTGCTAGGGCATGTGGGGCTCACTGCCAGATTTGTCCCACTTCCTTTATCCACTCTTGTCTCTTGACCAGCTTCCCCTGTGCTCATTTCTCCCTCCTTTTGCATCATACAGCCTATGAGAAAATATTACATATGCACTTTTTTGTCCCACAAATGGCAGCAACCTCAAAGGATTATCCACAAGATGTTACATTGTGCCACACACAATGCATGCACACAAGAAGGTTCTTCTTTGTATGTTTGTGTGCTCTTCATGTGTATGAATGCAATGATGGGCCTTGTGGCAGTGATGCTGGATCACACACCCAATGGCTGCTTTTGCTGCAGAACTGTTCCCTCTGGTACCTGGAAGCTGTACAAGACAGCAATGTTGATCTCCACCAATGCCTGGTCCTTCCACAGCGAAGATGTCTTCCGCATGTCCAGGTTCATCTTCTTGGCAACTTCCTGCAATGCAAGAAAAATGAAGATCTGCAACTCAATATGGAATGAAACCACCTTAATTGGGAAAATGGGCAATTGGCTTGCATTTGAAGTCAACACAACAGCAAGGTCAGAGGGAGAAAGAAGTTTCCTCCTGGCTAATCTCTTGTGTCTGGATCTGGCTTCAGCCAAAAGTGCTCCTCCTCGCAGTTATTTGCTGCCACTGCTCAGGCCAGAGGGAGAAATGACAGCAGCTATGCACCCTTCCACTTCTTGGAATAAGCTGCAAGTGGGAACCAGCTCCTCTTCTTCCAGCTACCTCCTGAAATCAGCAAGGCTATAGGGGTATAGGAAGAAGCCAGATATCCTTCCACCATGCCTGGGTGGTGATCCTACTGAGAACTCTCTTGCTGAGCACCTTTTAGATGACACTTTAACTGGTTTTTGGTTCTGTAAACTGATTTGGGAATCAATTTTGGGCTGAAACAAGAGTATATAAATAAATGCTTGAACACTGCAGCAAATCTGAACATCAAAATAGAGGTTTGGGGATCTGAACATTATAACCTCAGTCAATTAAAATTGAAACATCTTAGGTGATGTTATGTCAACATTTGACACTGCAGTTCAGAGTTCCCCACAAACAGTAACTGCAGCGTTCAAGAATTCTGAATTCACTTACTGAAACTCAGGCCTTTCTAAGATTCATATCTGATCAGTGTGAACTTGAATTTTGGAAGTCCCGTTCATTTTGAGTCTCTTAACAGTTTTAGCAGTGAGAGCACTGTGGAAGTATACTTGTTGCATTCATGCACTTCTACAACTTTCTCTCGTGTGGTCAACCTCAGGGGGAACATTGGAATTTTTAGCCACAGCCAGCTCATGCATCTGTCCTTTATCAGTCCTTTTTTAGGAGGGCTGTGCTCAGAGCTGATTGGCTAGCTCTGGGGCACTTTTTAAAAATGTAAAAATAAACAAACAAGCCCCCAAACCAAAAATGTCCATCAAACGTTTGAACAGATAAATGCACAGGGCACCTGAAAAACAAAACAAAATGGACAGCTCACCTGAAGCAGGTTGAGGAGAGGATGATGAGTGACAGCTTTGGATCTGGAGGCTTCATATGTGTCATTACAGGAATAAAGGCAGGGCAAAGCTAAGCCCATCATCTAGCAACAAAACCTGACAGCACTTCTGTCTGAAGGCAGATCTGTACACAGCCTTCACACTTCCTCATAAGTTTTTACTGCTTCCCCTGGTCAGATTTCTACCCCCTCCCAAAGTATGCAGCATTCCTTATGCCTTAGAGTAGATGACATTTCTCAGTTTACCTCCAGGATGTTGTAGCGAGAATTATCGCAGTAATCACGGACTCCAATCTCAGTCCCCATGTACCAGCCGCTAAAGGGACAGGCGGAGAACTCCAAGCCTCCGATCTCCAGCAGCATATTGGAAACCGCTGGCAAGCCATACCACTGCAGCCCCAAGTCTTTAAACCACGGAAATCTGGGAGGGAAAAAGACCAGAAGGGCAGCCTCAAACTAGGGTTAAGCACTGGCTCCTTGCTTTGCTGGACCTTCTGGTAAGACGCAGGGAACTTGAGGCCATTGTAGTCAAATTTGGACATAGAACTTTCTGGCTTGGGAAGTCAGGTGAATGGCTAACCTGGTGTTGTCAAGGTCATAAAGTCTCAAAGACCTCTTGACATCTCTCAGCAGGGGAAGCGTATTGTTGGAGGAGGAGGCTACCTAGTTCACACTGTGTGGCTTCTAGACTTCTGCCTGCTTCTGAAATACCTAAGAGGCCTGTGGTTCAGTGGCAGAATATACGTGCTCTGCATGCAGAAGGCTCCTGGTTCAATCCCTGCTTCCTCTAGTTAAAAGGATAGTGGGTGCCGATAAAAGATTTTTTTTTTCTCTCAGTGAGACCCTGGAGACTTGTTGCTCCTCAAACTTGACAATACTGAGCTAGCTGGAGGAGCAACCAAGACTCAGCACAAGACTGCTTTACACGCTCATCATATGCTCACCTTTAGCTTGAGCACCTGGTGCTCAAGGACGGACTGTGGCTCAGTGGAAGAGCCTCTGCTTTGCATGCAGAAGATCCCAGGTTCAATCCCCGGCATCTCCAGTTAAATGGGAGCAGGTGATATGAAAGCCGTACACCTGAGATGCTGCAGAGATACTGTTGGTCTGAGTAAATAATACCGATCTTGATGGCCCAGTGGTCTGATTCAGCACAGGGCAGATTCATATGTGACCTTACTAGCTTTCCAGCAAGATGAGGCATTCTGACTTACTTGGGGTGCCGAATGGGCACTTCTAGCACCAGCTCAGGTGGGATTTCGAAGAGTTCCGGGTCATTGCCGTTAGCCTGGAGAAGGAGTGGCAGGATGTCAAAGCGGCCCCTGGGAGGCTTCCACCCTTGCTGTATACAGATCTGTACCCAAGAGGAGAATATTTGGTTAGTGACTTTCCTTATAGGACAGCTTCAGTTGCATCCAGGCATGCTTGTGTAGCTGGCAGGAGCCTAAAAGGTGTTCGCTTGGCCCAGGCCGCAGGGTACAGGACCCTGCAAACTAAAGCTCATGGCCTTTCTCTCTCCCCACCCCGAGCCAAACTTGACAAAATTTGGGGTGTTTGGTTTTGTCCAGTCTTGTGAGTCCAAAAATGGATCCAACGTGGTGTGCCCCCCGCGGTCCGGTTTTGAGCATTTCAACCGATTTATCACTCATTTTGCTAATTTTATTAATTAAGAACATAAGAGAAGCCATGTTAGATCAGGCCAATGGCCCATCCAGTCCAACACTCTGTGTCACACAGTGGCAAATTTTTTTTGTGGCTAATAGCCACTGATGGACCTCTGCTTCATATTTTTATCTAAACCCCTCTTGAAGGTGGCTATGCTTGTGGCCGCCACCACCTCTCTCCCCCAGCCAGTGTGGTCTTGTGGTTAGAGTGTTGGGCTAGGATCCAAGAGACCTAGGTTTGAATCCCTACTCTGCCATGGAATCTTGTTGGGTGACCCTGGGCCAGTCGCACACTCTCAACCTAATCTACCTCACAGGGTTGTTGTGAATATAAAATGGCAGAGAAGGGAACCATGTAAGCTGCCATGGGGAGAAATGCAGGATAAAATGGAAGTAAGTAAATAAATAAAATCCCTCCTTATATTCCCTACTCCCTCCTCCCTTGTCTACTATAAACCTATGTAAAAGGATCTGCATCTTTTAATACATATATTTACAGTGCTCAGTGACTTCATCTATATTTTCTTCATTAATCCCCCATTTATTCTCCGATGAGGATGCAAAATGGCTTACACCAGTTTTATTCTTAATGCCCCCTAATACACGCCTCTCTGGCATGCTAATTTCTTATACAAAGGGGAGATATTTATTTCATGCGTTTTTGTATAGGTTAGTGTTCACTCATTTGGGCTTCTGTTTGCTGTCTGAAGTTGCACAGTTCAGGGCCAGTTCCCACACTGCAGATCCTGTATGTACCCATGTCTCCAGTCAACAGATGTGATCTAGGAGTTTTGTAGTCAGAACTCAATTCCCAGGCTTGCACGGGCCTGATACTAATTGTTATCATGACAGGGGGGCAGGGGGAGAAGGTGCTGAAGCCTCCCCACCACCCCATTTAAGAACATAACAGAAGCCATGTTGGATCAGGCCAATGGCCCATCCAGTCAACCACTTTGTGTCACATACAGTGGCCAAAATAACCAAGCGCCATCAGGAGGTCCATCAGTGGAGCCAGGACACTAGAAGCCCTCCCACCGTGCCCCCACCAAGCACCAAAAATACAGAGCATCACTGCCTCAGACAGAGAGTTTCATCTATACCCTGTGGCTAATAGCCACTGATGGACCTCTGCTCCATATGTTTATCCAATCCCCTCTTTAAGCTGTTACTGTTAGCTCCATGGAAAATGCAGCTCTTAGGTGAATGTAAGTTTTCCCAAAGCTGGAAACAGTGGCTCCCCGGGATGATTTCAGAACAGGAAAACAGTAATGGGGGGGGAGCATAAGACCCCTTGCCCCACACACTACAGTCCCAGCCAGGCTTTTTTTTTTTGTAGCAGGAACTCCTTTGCCTATTAGGCCACACACCCCTGATGCAGCCAGTCCTCCAAGAGCTTACAGGGCTCTTAGTACAGGGCCTACTGTAAGCTCTTAGAAGACTGACCACATCAGGGGTGTGTGGCCTAATATACAAAAGAGCACTTGCTACAAAAAAACAAACAAACCTGGTCCCAGGCTACCAAGTGCCAGGGAATTAAGCCTCAAGCACGAAACTCCTAGAGCATGTTGGATTTACACTACCCATGGAGGACATGTGGGGGAAGCAAGGATTTTGTAACATGTCAGGAATAAGGTCAATGAGGAAAGTTGATCAGGGATTGTACCAAGCCCCTAGAGACAGCAGCCCTGAAGCCTTTCCCTTTGAGACTCATGGCAAGGTTGGCTTTGCTGACTTTTTGTGTCTGTAAAAGTATTGCAGGTGCTGCTATGCCAATGACCTTAAATCCATAAAGCAGGATGCAGCGGCAACAAAGGGCAACGTGTAATTATGTGTGCCTTCCACTGTCTCACCCACTGACCTCTGTCAGCTCAATATTGGCCGGGTCTCCCAGGATGGTGCCGTCTGGCTGCTTGTACCCGGCATATCGGATGAGTTGAGAATTCCAGACTCGGAAGTCATGTTTGCCATCCGTCCTCTGGGGAAATATAGTGATGGCAGACCTGGAGGAAGGAAGGAAGAACACAGGAGGCTGAGGTCAGCAATGCCAAAGCAAGATATGCAGTGAAGAAGTGGCCTGTGATGGCATTCTGTTGAGTGCCACAACCTTGAAATGTGATTCTTGCAGAGGGACTGCAAGATATTTCTCTCTCTGCACCACCTAACCAACAAGCCACGTATAGGAACTGATGCACCACTGAAGCCCTACACAATCAGCCCCTTCCCTAGCCACAGGGAAAGGTCCCACTGGAGATGGTAAACCAGTGTTGGGGGTGTACCACTGCATATATCAGGTGAAGGTTCACCAGGCAGAATGTTAACATCTACAAAAGAAAGCCAGCTGCACCCAGAAACCTAGCCAGGAGGAAGGGTTTTTTACCTAGACTTCTCCCTGACATGCTACTTTTCTACATGTGGGCATTATTTGAATGAACATTCATTCATGTGAGGTGCCCCCCACCCTCATCAGATGGTACAGCCCAGACACAGGTTTACAGTCTTGGTTGGAATGAGACAGTAGGGAAAGGAGTGGTAAGAGGGCCCCTGCAACTCAAGGAAGGCATCAACAGCCAAGTTAACCTACAGCAACTCTAAGGGGAGTAGATTGTGGCCTTAATTCAGTTTTTAAGTGCCAATAAGAACAGTGATGGTGTAAAGTTAGAGTCCACTGGCACCTTTAAGACCAACAAAGTTTTAGGGTTTGTAGAATCTTTCGGGCTCAAGTGCCGTGTTCTACTGGAGAAAGTTTTCCTTCCAGACGTTTTGTTCTCAGCTGCGGAGAACAACCTCAGTGGCGTTGCAGCCGGAGCAGGCGCTCAGACCTTCTTGGCTGCTGTGCATTGATGCGCCTGCTCCGGCTGCAACGCCACTGAGGATGTTCTCCACAGCTGAGAATGAAACGTCTGGAAGGAAAACTTTCTCCAGTAGAACACGGCACTTGAGCCCGAAAGATTCTACAAACCCTAATGATGTTACCAGACGTGAAAACCTGAAATCTTTGACAACAAATTTTATTCAAGGTATGAACTTTCAGGTGCACACACA
Source organism: Heteronotia binoei (assembly GCF_032191835.1). Lineage (NCBI taxonomy): Eukaryota > Metazoa > Chordata > Lepidosauria > Squamata > Gekkonidae > Heteronotia > Heteronotia binoei. The sequence continues at coordinate 59,728,881 of NC_083233.1, forward strand.
CTTCTTCAGATACAATGGAATGGAAGAAAACCATTCAAATTTATAGACAAATCAGCATATGGGGTGTGTTTTGCTGTTTTTATGAAGGAGCACTGCTGCCTGCATCTCCTGGCAATCTTTGCCTTCCCTCAACTTGCCTACTCTCCACTCCTGCCCCCACAAGTTGGCCAGACGTGGGTATGATGACTCAGAAGGATGGCAGAGGAAGTGAATCCTGGCACAGATGTGCTATGCAATGATATTTTACACAAGGATATTTTTCACGTCAGAAGAAAAACTTGCTGGATTGAAACAAACACAGATATGTTTTCAGAGATTCTACCTCAATTGCCAAACTGAGCGAAACCACAATGCATGCAGGTATGCACACACCCACGCACAAAGCTCCACAAACTGTATAATGCACCTGAGGTTCCCTTTGTTAGTGGCGTATTTTATGTGGTTGCAAATGTAGTTGAACATCCCGTGGGCGGTGGTACAATCCCGGGCATCAAACACCTGAAAGAATCAAAGTCACAGTGTGAGGACACGGTTCCTGTATCTCCCCTACCTTGATCTTGTCAGATCTCAAACACTAAGCAGGGTTAGTCTTTGGATGGAACACCACCAAGGAAGTCCAGGGGACTGCAGGATATTCAGGGAGGTGGCTGAATAAAGCCTGCCCCTACCTCCCAACTCCTGGTATTCCAAGGAGATCTCCCATACAAGTACTTGCCAGAGTCGACCCTGCTTAGCTTCTGAGATCTACTGAGTTCAGGCTTGCTTGGGCTATCCAAGTCAGGGCATATTTATTTATAATTTAGATTTATGGATCACCCAGTCCCGGGGTACTCTGGTCCAATGTTCCCTCTAAGCGCAGAGTCTTGTGAACAAAAATTCTACTTTGTGAGCTACTGGCATTAAAATCGTGAGCTACTGGCATTAAAGCTGTGAGCTGCTACATAAATTATTGTGCTTTCGGGTCATCCTTCCTGAGCTAAGACAAAAATGTGTGAGCTGGAGGTTAAAAATCTGTGAGCTAGCTCATGCCAACTCAGCTTAGAGGGAACACTGCTCTGGTCTCGGAGTAATAAACAACAAAGTACATATCATAATAAGATTTATTAAAAACAATTCTCAAATGGCGCTAATACATCAGATTTCAGACTGTGTCATTACCATGCAGGAGAGAGGGGAGGGAGCCGGGGAGGGGAGAGTGCCAGTCAAGATGGTGCCCATCACTGTCCTCAGCCAAAAACCTGATGGAACGTCTCTGCCTCACAGGCCCTGTAGAACTGCATCAGGTCCCGGAGGGCACGGATGTCATTTGGCAGAGAGTTCCAACAGGTGGGAGCCAGGGTTGAAAAAGCTCTGGTCAAGGACAGTCTTTTGGGCCAGGGATCACCAATAAGTTCTTCTCAGCAGAGTGTAAAACTCTTCAGAGGACATACCAGAGGAGGTGGTACTGAAGATACATGGGCCCCAGACCACTCAAGGCCTTAAAGGTCAAAATCAAAACCTGGAACCTAACCCGATACTCCACTGGAAGTCAGTGTAGCTGACGCAGCGCAGGTTGGATGTGTGCTGTCCATTACATTCCTGTCAGGATTCAAACTGCCACATTCCAGATCAGTTAGTTTCTGGATCAGTTAGTTTCTGGCCAAAAAACCAGGTGCCATCAGGAGGTCCTCCAGTGGGGCCAGGATACTAGAAGCCCTCCCATTGTTGCTCCCCCCCCCCCAAGCACCAAGAATACAGAGCATCACTTGCCCCAGACAGAGTGTTCCATCTATAAAAAGGTAAAGGTAGTTTCCTGTGCAAGCACCAGTCATTTCCAACTCTGGGGTGATGTCGCATTATGACGTTTTCATGGCAGACTTTTTATGGGGTGGTTTGCCATTGCCTTCCCCAGTCATCTACGCTTTCCCCCCAGCAAGCTGGGTACTCATTTTACCGACCTCGGAAGGATGGAAGGCTGAGTCAACCTTGAGCCAGCTACCTGAACCCAGCTTCTGTCGGGATCGAACTCAGGTCGTGAGCAGACAGTTTGGACTGCAAAACTGCAGCTTTACCACTCTGCGCCACAGGGCCTCCATTTGACAGTAAAAGTCAAACTGCAAGCATTGGACCTAGACCATGTACAGAAGGGAAGAAAGGGTTTAACCCTTCAATTCACTTGTGGTTCCCCTACTGACATACTCAATGATGCTTTTATTAGCATTTTAAAAGGAAAAAAAAAAGATAGAGGTTTGAAAGGGTCCACTTTTCCCCCTTTAAAGTGCTAATCAGAGTGGGAGAGGGGGGCTGATTAGCAAAACCCACCACCATGCAGCCTCAAATCGAATCAGGGCTGCACAAACTTACAATTTGCCTTTTGCAGGCCAACAGGAGATCCATCTGCTTTAGATCTGAGTTGCCCACGCAGATGCTGTCCTGAAAACAATGGCCTTGGAATGCAGAGAATGTGCATTCAAAGAGATGTGGTCTTACACACATAATTGTTTATCCATTTCATTTCTATGCTGCTTTCTTTGCCATTGTGTGCAAGATGGCTTACAATTCAAAATAATTGCTCATAACATAATACACATAAGAGCAAAGGGGGAAATGACAGCAAAGGGGGAGAAGGGAAAAAAAGCGAACCGAGGAAGCAGATCTTAAAGCAACTGATGGAGTGAAGGAGGATGATCATCGTTTACCAGGCACTGCAGGGTAAGCCTGTCCCCTGTGTTGTCCCGCCAAGGGGGAAAGAGAATCTTAGCACTCTTCTGCTTTCCTTTGTTTCTGATCACTTAGCAGAACAATACAACCAACCTGCTTTCCAAATGCTTGCAAACACTGTGGAATTCACTGCCACAGGAGGTGGCGGCGGCTACAAGCATGGAGAGCTTCAAGAGGGGATCAGATGAATATATCGAGCAGAGGTCCATCAGCGGCTATTAGCCACAAGGTATAGATGGAGCCCCATGGTGCAGAGTGGTTAAGCTGCAGTACTGCAGTCCAAACTCTCTGCTCACAACCTGAGTTCAATCCTGGCAGAAGCTTGGTTCAGGTAGCTGGCTCAAGGTTGACTCAGCCTTCCATCCTTCTGAGGTTGGTAAAATGAGTACCCAGCTTGCTGGGGGGAAAGCGTAGATGACTGGGGAAGGCAATGGCAAACCACCCCATAAAAAGTCTGCCATGAAAACGTTATGATGCGACATCACCCCAGAGTTGGAAATGACTGGTGCTTGCACAGGGGACTACCTTTACCTTTTTATAGATGGAACACTCTGTCTGGTGCAAGTGATGCTCTGTATTCTTGGTGCTTGGGGGGGGGGGGAGCAACAGTGGGAGGGCTTCTAGTATCCTGGCCCCACTGGAGGACCTCCTGATGGCACCTGGTTTTTTGGCCACTGTGTGACAGTGTTAGACTGGATGGGCCACTGGCCTGATCCAACATGGCTTCTCTTATGTTCTTATGATTAAGTTAACACTTGGTAGACACCACATAGATCTCACTAATAGTATGGAGGAAGGCATCACTCTATAAAACCAAGGAGAAATTTCCCACATTTAATGATTATATAAGATGAACAAAATGCACCTTGTTCTTTAAATTCTCATTTAAAGAGAAGTAGTGTGCCATACTGAACATTTGTTGCCTTCTTGTCCTGTTGGTGGGTTTTCTGGGGGTATTTAGTTGGCCACTGTGAGAAATAGGAAGCTAGACTAAGTGGACCTTCGGTCTAATCCAACACAGCTGCATGGAAGAATCCACGTGAAAGTCAGCCCTTGGCTCTCTGAAAGTGCACAAAGAGAGGCAGCACCAAGGGGGAAAGAACCCAGCATAAAGCATCAACATTTACTTTGATAGAAGAGTCTTTGTTTTTGAAGCATGCCAAAGCAGCCCAAACAACCACTTTCCATAGCTTAATATATAAGCTATAACGTTGGAAGTTAGTCCTGTTTTAAAAGTTTCTATAGCCCAATCCCCTGAACATGTTGAAGTAAAAATCAACATTTGTATAGAAAACACCGTGGCAAATACAGCTGGCTTTCTTCTTCTTTTGAATGTAAAGAAGCTTACATCCTGCTTTTGATTCACTCTTGTTAAACGCCTGTTTTTAGAAATCCTTGAGCAGAGATGCCTTCCGAGGTCTGAATCAGCAGCTTGTGATTCTTACATTACTTTTTCAATGAACAAATACTTAACTACTCTCCCACCTACCTGCAACTTGGACCACTGAATCCTGCCCACACAGCGGGCAGCATTGCGCCAGGCATGCTTTGCTCCATAGATCAGCTCTGTGTCTCGCAGCTGGTAAGTGTCGGTAGCTTCAATCTCCTTGGTTACTTCTTCCAGCCTCTCCATGTGGGCCTTGGAGCCAAACCTGCCAAGACGGAGAGAACAGGCAGCTGCCATCACTTCCATTATCATGCTGGGAAAGACTGTGTTGTATCAGACAAGCAGAGAGTACAGTTTGTTTAAATGTAGACAGACAAACAATGACAGACAGACAGACAGATACAGACTCACACACACGAGGCAAAGGCTGATCGTAGACCTGGCCGTCATTATTTGTGAAAGTAAATTTTTATAAAGTATGCATCCTCAGCAATCTATGACATTTGCATGGGGAGTTCTCATTCAGTCAAGCCATATTTGTAGAAGCCTAGATGTTTTCTGGCAAAGAGCTCTGTCAGATGCGGAGGCCAAGACTGTCCACATGCAAGACTTGCCTCTTGATAGAGGAATAGTACTGATCGATGAATTCTTTTGCTAGTGGGAGCAGCTGCTCTTTCGTCCTGACTTCCTCCGGCCTTCGGACGTGCTGGGAAGGGATCATGATGGAACCCATGCAGACCTGCTCGCTACAGGGTGTAACCTGGAAGACAAGAGATTCAAAATTAAGTGGGTGTGCATCTTGTTTTCACTTCTGTATTCATCCATCCAGCCGATAGCAGAGACTTGAGCATGTACATGTTGATCTGTGGTTGAATTCTTTGTACTGTGGCTCCAGTTAAAACAGCACTGAGAGTAGACTGACGAAGGGTAAAACCAGCGAAACCATAGGAAATCCAGGAAATAAGGTCTTTTGATCTCTTTGTGAGAAGTTGTGCAGAACGACGCCCCTGTCTCCACCCAGATTCTGAACTGCAAGAAGCGGCTGAAGGCAGTGCCTCTGAAACGTGACTTTAGAAAACAGTCTGGGGGAGTGTCGTATGAGTGTTAATGCTATCATTTTACTGTATGGACATTATAAACTGTGTACTAAATGTTTGTTTACATACTTTTTGTGTGAGAGTGATAATTCAACCGGTGAGGTTTTGAAGGATATAGTCTGCAAAGAAGAGCTGTGACCATCTGGTCAGGCACCTGCCAAGGCCATGGCCTGGCAAAAGGCCCACCATGAACCAAAGATGCACAACTTGCCCTCTCCCACCACATCTGGAAGATTGTTCTAAAGATATTGCAGAGGCCTCGGATGATCTCCCATTTGCAGCTAGGAGCGGTGGTTAGAGGAAGGAATAGAGTACGACTCTTCCATACTCCTTTAAAACTTCTTGGCTGCCTCAAGGCCCTACTAGGTTGGAAAGAATGTGAAAAGCTCATGCTCTACTTCTGCCACCAGGAGGGTGTACATATACACACAACTGACCGGTTCATTTACTCAGGGCTCCTTGTAATCTGTAGCCAGCCCTGAGGGCTATCATATTTCCTGCCTTCTCCCCCTCTTGACTACACATCCGGAATGGGCTGCAAGGTCCTCGTCCCTGAACTGGATGCGGGCTCAAGGCATCTAAAAGTATCTAAAGACAGTGGTTGGTTGGGTGAATGAGCCTGGCAGCATAGTTGGCCAGGCCAGGCTTGGTAGGTTGCACATATTCAGCTATTACTGCTGTCTAAACATTCACACTTAGAAATCCCAGTGAAGTGTGATGGGAAGGGCACTGTTCCTTGCATTCTGTTCAAGCCAAGTTACTCCCACTGTATCTGGATGACTTGCAGGATTCAGGTAGTCAATAAAGGATTTTTTTTAGCAGCTACAAAGGCTGTGATAGTTTTATCTTTCTCTCAGTAAGCCACATTTTCAAGTATGCTCCTACACCAGACACTAGGGGGCATCAGACAGAATTCAACACCAGAACCAATGAAAGGACTGGAAATGTAGGAAATGTATAATCTTAGCCTAGAATTTATAGCCAGGACTAGAGAGAAGGTCTGTTTAAGTAAAAGAAGCTTCCTCACAGGTTTGAATCTGCCAGGGGTCCCCAACGTTTTTGAGCCTGCAGGCACCTTTTGAATCCTGGCACAGAGTAGCGGTGCAGTTTAGGATTGCCAGTCCTCAGGTGTGAGTGGGGGATTCCCCAATTTCAGGGGTGTCTCCCCACCATGGACCAACTGGCTGGCTGGGGAAATCCCACCCCTAAACAGGCATGTCTAACAGGGATACTCTGTTTTTTGGGCAAAACTCTATTGTTTGAGTAAAAAGTTACCACAGAGTTTCTCCCCCAAACCAGAGCATTGCCCCCAGTGTCACCGACATGATGACATCTCTTCAAAGTGACACCAGTGCATTGTGTGACATTGAATGATGTCCCCACCCACCCCTGGAACACCTCCCAAATCCCTGTGCCAGAGTGATGAAAGGGCCTGGCAACCCTAGCACAGCTACAAAATGGCTGCCATAAAATGGCTGCCACAGGAGGTGGAACCAGCCACAAAATGGCTCAGTCAGACAGAGAAGCTCCTTGTGCTGTGGAGGCAGCTGCTGCCAAAGTGACATTTTTTAAAAAGCTGCACAGTCAATCAAATCTCCAACGGCCCATCAGAAGCCTTGCTAGGCAAAAGCCCTGCCAGGCCCCACCCATTTTCTTAAAACACTTGGCTGGCCCCAGGAAAGATGCCAGCAGAAAAAAAGCGAACCTGGCTGTCTTTTGCTCTTTGAGCAACGCAAATATCTGCCTGCACCACAAACACTGATATTCTCTGCTGCTTCCCTGCTGCTGCTGATAGGCCATTCATCTTTGGTTGCCTGTCCAAAGCACTGTTTGTGCAATTATCTCTTCAAATTCTTGTGCTGTCTGACTTTAAAACAATGGCAATGGAGGAACAGCTTGTATTTAAGCTAATATACTCTGGACTACATGCAACGAAGTCTATGCATCAAAACACATATAGGCCTCCAAGTGCTAGGAGGGAAAGGGAAGCAATGGATGAAGACAAATGGAATTCAGCCACTCATTTCACCAGCTGGTGACACCTCCCGCCTTGGTTGGATTTGATCCTGCCTAGCCACAGCCAGTGAGGTTCCCCCTGCTGTTGCCATAGCAGCATGCGATCCCGATGATGCTTCTCCAAAGCAACTGTTCCCGAGCCGTCTCCTGTGTCATTGTGATCTGGCAACACCTGTCTTGGGAAATGCTGGGCCAGATGGGCCATCTCACTTACCATGGTGCTCTTGAGATGCAAGGTATCATGCAGCACAGAACCTGTCTCCCAGTTCCTGACTTTAGCAAAGCGTGGGCACTTGGAAGGGCTCCCGTTCAACAGGCTCTTGGTTGGTGACTGCTGGCCCGAAGGTGGCGGCTGTGTGCGATGGGAAAGAAGAAGCACAGGATGTCAGATTGTTACATTCTAGTAGCTTAGAAGAAAAAGAAACAGGTATATGTTCTGCAGCCCCATGACTGCACCAAAGGGGGTTAGAACACAACGCAGCTTTCTGATCATTTCATTTCTAGACTGCTCAAAGAAGCTTGGTGACATGTAGGCAATGCCTGGAAAAAGAGAAGAGTCAGGCATGGGTTGGTAACAGATGCAGCTCTCCCCCAATATGGGGAAGCAAGAGTGAATAAAATTCCACCTGTTGAGTTTCTGACTGCCAAGTAACCACTTAAGATATAGGGGAAAAGGTGGCAGCGGCAGTCTTAAAGATCAGGATCAAGCCAGATTTCCTTGCCAGCGTGTGCCTTACTTCCAAATCCACCTGAACATCAGCATCTCTTTCTACAAATTAAGCTCTGTGTATTCCAAGTCAGATCTAGCCATAAAAAGAATAATAAAGCATAAACCATTTCTAGGAATTGGTGCTGGCTACAGATTGCAAGGCCAATGCGGGAGATGTGCCTTTTTCATCTTTGCTACTTCCAGCCCCAAATTCCCGTTTCAATTTCACTTGTCTCTTCTGCAAATCAAATCTGTGATTCCTCCCACCTTTTGCACCGTTTCTTTGTGCCCAATTTTTCCTGTAAAATATATGCATTTTTACCAGTGCTTGACAGATCAGCATTACGCTACATTGTATATATAAATGATGTGCATCCAGCATGTGAATACTGAATAAACCGAATGTACTCCTGTACATCCTCTGGCCACACAACAAACTGATCCATCAGACGTCGGGCTGGGCTGCCTTTTTAAGGACTTTGCTGTCTTGGGGAATCCAGGTTATGGAAATTGAGAGATTAATGCAACTGCCGGAGGTCTACATACATTATGCAAAGAAGGCTTTTACGAAGGAGCGTGTTAACGGCTTATTACTAGTGTGAAGATTAGTGAACCCTCAGCAATTATTATATATGTATGGAAGAATGCAAGCCAGCCGTCTGTGCATTTGGTCTCGCCTGGTTTGCTCATTAAAGCCCCAGAAGAAAATAGGAATGAGGCTAGGAGGTAGCAAATTAATTGCTCAGTGGGGTGGGGGAGGATTTTTAGGGGAAATCCCTCTCACCTTGCAAGATACTTTTTTAAACACCGCCCCCCTGCTTCTAGACATTCTCCATTTTGCCCCATGAATGGAATAACTTTCTGCCCACAACGCACACATATCTACAGGGAGATTATCTGAATACAGATCTCCTTGATTCATTCAGTCTGACCCTTAGATGGAAGAAAGCAAATGTCCAGGCCTGTTTCTTGGCTCTCTTCTAGCACTGCAAAACTGAACTCAAAGCTCGCAGAGGAAACATATTCTTCAGAAATTCATATGAAGCTTCCACTTCTACGGGGGTGTAAGAGAAGTTATACAATGATAAAAACCTCCTCCTCCCATAAAAACATACCTAGTAGCCTAATTTTCTGGGGCCTCGTTTTGGGTGCCACCATCTCCTGAGACTAAACGAGCAGCACCACAATTATGCAATTATCTTCTTGGGAAGATTCATCTAACCCTTCAGTCGTTGTCTTCTGCCACTGGGTGAAGGCTTTTTTTGTTTTATCTGACCTTCCTTCTTGTTTGTTTTTAATTGCTGGTTTTATCTATATATACATACTGTTTCTGAAGCTGATTTTTAATGTATTTATAACTGGTTTTGGCCACCTCAAAGGCCTTAATTGGCCAGAAAGGTCAAATATAAATGCTTTAAATAAATCTAAAAGTTAGTTTTTCAGCTGGCAGCTACATGGCAACAGGGTTGGACCCTGACTATTTTGCACTCTAGGCAAGACTAACTACTTGGCCCCCCCCCACCCCGCACTGATAAGCAATGTTCAAAAACTGATGAATTGTGGGAAAAATGAAAAGCACAAAACTTGAAACTGCTCCCTGACCATTTTTAAAAAATCAGCCATGGCTCCCTAGAAAAATGACCATATTTTCTAAAAAAAAAAAAAAAATCAAAGAGTCCAATGCACCTATAAGACTAACAAATTTTATTGTAGCATAAACTTTTCAGAAACACAGCTCCCTTCGTCAGATGCATGGAGGGCATGTAGAAACTGGACAGAGATATATAGGTGGCAAGTGGGGGAGGGGAGTGGATGCAGGAAGTAAGTGCCATGTAAATGCCAAGCAGTTGCAAAAGTCATGAAAAAGGTAGAATGTGCAATCCTCACCCTGGGAGCAAACAAAGCCCGACTGCAAAGGTATCGCTGCTCAGGCTCGGGGAAGGGAGGAGGGCCACCACCAGCAGGGGAAAACATAATGTGAAGAAGGCCCATCCTGGCTTTAGTGCCCATGGACTTGTGGGCATGCTTCACATGAGCAACGGGAGCCAGTGGGGCTTGGCTTGAAATCTGCAGGCATCCCTCCCCAGCAAAAAGGCAGCCGCTCTGGCAATACTGCCTGCATCCTCCTTAGGGCGAGTGAGAGAGAAGGCTCAGGACTCAGGGTGGGAGTGGCAGAGAGTGGCTGGCAGTGCGAGGCATGATGGCAGTAGCCACGGGTGAGTGAGAAAAGGCTCAGGGTGTTAGTGGGAGAGGGCGACTGGCAGTGTGAAGTGCAGTGGTGGCAGCTGCTGCTGCAAGTGAGTCAGGGAGGGTGGTGCCAAGTCTACATGCACTTTGAGAGGGTGCGGCAACGGCACAGGCGGCAACCAGGCAGGGCCGCAGATTGGGCGACACTCTTCTGGTGGTGCGTGGCACAAGAAGCTCTGTACTATGGGTACAGTGGGAGGATGGAGGAGGGATTCAGTGCACCAGGGACTGTGTAAGGTGCCCCTGGACTCAAACTGCACCTCCTTCTGACCTTGATTCTGTGCCTCTCTGAGTCTGCACTCTAGACGGCTGCCAAGTTCACCTAGCGAAAGATCCGGCCATACATGGCACAGAATTCTGGGGGCATAACATAATATCGCAAGCAGCTTGCTTCCAACATCAAATCTGAAGAACGATATTGGGTGTACCTCAGATTTCTCTGCTTTGCTTGACATTACACAGTATTCATTGTACATGAAGCTCACTAAAAAAGGATCCAGAAATTTCAGCTGCTATAAAACAGGAGCCAGGTCATTAACTAGGACTCGGGGTGGGAAACAAATCTGCCCAAGCACTTCAAAAAACCTCCACCAGCTTCCACTTTGTTTCCAAGTGCAATTCTAAATGACCATCTTTCCTTATAAGAGCCCCAAATAGCTTAGAAGCAAAGCATCTAAAAGACTCCCTTTGCCATAAACCTATCTTCCAGTTGAGATCACTGGTTTAGACAGATTCAATTCTGCTTTAAAAAGCCAATTTGCTTAAGCTCCCAAATTCAGATGTCACAACAAATTGTGGTTAGATCAAAGGCTCCCTAGATCAAGCAAGCCCTAGGACCTCAGACTCATGCACGTCACAAGCAGATTGAAGTTCCTTTGTGACACGGAACACAACGTGACTCTGCGATTTGTTCTGCTACCCAGTGACTAAGGGTCAGGTTCCTCCCAGATAGTTTTGGTGCGTGCAGGGCTGGTCCTAGACTGTCTGGCACCCTAGCCAAGGCTAGCTTCTGCGCCCCCCCCCCCTGCACTTATAATTTCACCGAGTCACATGGGGGTGCCCAATTTGGTGCCCTCAGAGCACTGGCGCCCTAGACAATCACCTAGTGCAGGGGTGTCGAACTCATTTGTTATGAGAGCCGGATCTGACATAAATGGGCCATGTTTATATATATATATATATATATATATATATATATATATATATATATATATATATATATATATATATATATATATATATATATATATATATATATATATATATATACACATACATATTTAAAAACTTAAAACATGCTTAAAACATTAGCACTCATTGGTCTTAAAGGTGTTTTCTTTGTATTTCTCCCATAGGATCCAGGGAACTGGGCAAAGGAAGCTCTGGCTCTTTCCTTCCTTCCCCAGGGGACTGGCGGGGGGTGGGGGAGCCTCAGCCAATAGAAGGAAGAAAGGCTCGGCTCAGTGGCTCTGCTGTGCAATTGAGCAAGCCTTGCAAAGCAAGCTATTACGCAGAAGGAAACAAGAGATAGGGAGAAGGAAGCAGATGACAGCCAGTTGCTCGGGGGCCTGATAGGAGCCCTCCGGGGGCCCGATTCAGCCTCCGAACCACATGTTTGGCACCCCTGGCCTAGTGGGTGGCCACACTGGTTTGCTGTAGATGAGCAAGATTTTAGTCCAATAGCACTTTAAGGACCAACGAGATCTCCAGGGTATAAGCTTTTGAGAGTCAAAGCTCCCTTTGTCAGACACAAATATTTCTCCTAGTTTTCTACTGCTTCCTGTTGGTCATCAAGGAGCTACTGGACTCAAATCCTTTTCCTCCCCAATTATAAAAGTGAGTGCCTAGTGTGGAAAAACAGAGTTTCCCATGCTAATCTCCCCCAGTTTACCCCTCTAAAATGGCTACATTTGCATTGAGTAAAGGAGTCAAAAGATGTTATAATCTCTACTTTCTAGTCAGAGGAAGGGAAAAAACTCTTATTCTTTGAGGATGGCTTAAGTAAGAATAACACATTCCATGCAGATCAATTTTAAAAAAAATCTTTTTCAAATGCAGCTGCTAGAGCTCCTTTCTTCAAGGGGGCAAAACAGGAGCTCTTTAACTCTTTTCTCTCCAGCCACCTTCCTGCTGACAACCTGAGCCAGCTGCAGTCGCTTTTTAAGTCTTGATGGCATTGATTTGAACATTTGGAGTTGGAAACCCCAAAAGGTGGAGGTGCAAAGTTATCTGCAAAGTTAGTAGCCAAGGAGTATGTGGAACAACAAACTTAAGATGGATAAAGGGAAAGTATGCGGTTTCTAGTCGAGCTGGGGGAGGAGTTTGATAATAGGAGCTTTAAAGGGAAGGATTTTGGTGGCCTGAAAGAAGAGAGGAGTTAAGCTCTCAATACAGAAGTTCTGCACAGCTACAAAAAGCAGAAATCAGGGAAATCAGAGCCCTTGACAGGTCAGAACAAGACCAATGGCCTGCCTGACCTTGAACAGGTTATGTGGGAGACCTGTGACTGCATCATCAGATGGGTTTGCTTGCTTTTCTTTTTTCAGTGGTGTGTGATCCTTTTTCAGAGGGTGTGATCACGCAAGGAATCTGACCTGTCAGTAAAAGCTGGTATTCTTTGATGAGTGCCTGGGCATTCACACAGCCCCCCACCCCCGCTGCTGGGAGAGGCACCAGCTGCACACGTGCACAAGGAACATTCAGACTGTTCCTGAGCATGTGGGGTGCCTGAAGTGCATGCCCAGCCATTTAGAAAGTCAGGGAATGCCCTACATTCAATTTAGAGATTTGCTACTGGAAAATACCCGGTAGCTATTTAATCCCATCCCAGTCCATCCTAAAATGAGTAAGGACAGGTGGGACTCAGGAGGCAGATGTGTTGGGTGATCCTGCACATTAAATCTGGAGGGGAGGCATGGCTAGGTCGGGCCAAATCTCTCATGTGATCGCACCCAGAGTGTCACATTAGGATCTAGGAGACCCAGGCTCAAATTGCTGCTCTGTCATGGAAGCTCACTGGGTGACCTTGGGTAAGTCACATACTCTTAGCCTCACCTGCTTCACAGGGTTGTTGTGAGAATAAAATGGAGAAGGGGAGCATGTTGTCAGCCACTTGGGGCCCTCAGCTGGGAACAGGTGGAGCATAAAGGGAGCAAATAAACAATGCTGCTATGGAGGAAGCTACCACTTTAAGAACATAAGAACATAACAGAAGCCATGTTGGATCAGGCCAATGGCCCATCCAGTTCAACACTCTGTATCACACAGTGGCCAAAAATTTATATACACACTGTGGCTAATAGCCATTGATGGATCTCTGCTCCATATTTTTATCTAACCCCCTCTTGAAGCTGGCTATGCTTGTAGCCGCCACCACCTCCTGTGGCAGTGAATTCCACATGTACCTCCTTTTATCCGTTCTAACCCAACTGCTCAGCAATTTCATTGAATGCCCACGAGTTCTTGTATTGTGAGAAAGGGAGAAAAGTACTTCTTTCTCTACCTTCTCCATCCCATGCATAATCTTGTAAACCTCTATCATGTCACCCTGCAGTCGACGTTTCTCCAAGCTAAAGGGCCCCAAGCATTTTAACCTTTCTTCATAGGGAAAGTGTTCAAACCTTTAATCATTCTAGTTGCCCTTTTCTGCACTTTTTCCAGTGCTATAATATCCTTTTTGAGGTGCGGTGACCAGAATTGCACACAGTATTCCAAATGAGTCCGCACCATCGATTTATACAGGGACATTATGACACTGGCTGATTTGTTTTCAATTCCCTTCCTAATAATTCCCAGCATGGCGTTGGCCTTTTTTATTGCAAATGCACACTGTCTTGACATTTTCAGTGAGTTATCTACCACGACCCCAAGATCTCTCTCTTGGTCAGTCTCTGCCAGTTCACATCCCATCAACTTGTATTTGTAGCTGGGATTTTTGGCCCCAATGTGCATTACTTTGCACTTGGCCACACTGAACCTCATCTGCCACGTTGACGCCCACTCACCCAACCTCAACAGATCTCTTTGGACCACTTTGCTCATGTAGCATTTGCCTCTTCGTATGCAATTCCTCAAACTTTTCTCCCATGCAGTTTTCCTGATTTAAATCTCCCGTCTCCTGCCCCCCTCCTTGCTTTTACCTGCATTTTTTTTTCTATCATGGTTCAGACAGCCAGCAGAAGAAAGGGGGATTTTGCTTGAGAAATAGCATGAGCAGGGGAAGATTAGACACCCTCTTTCCCTCCCTCAAATTAAAAGTCAAACCAAGCCTATAGTTACACTTAATTCAAACAAAAACTATCCAATTAGGGATCTCTAGCACTAATGCATTATTTGGCTTTCAGACTGCACAGAGATCTTCCACAAAGTACAGTATACTTTTGAGTCTTTTGGAAACCACTTCCTACTCCACTTTGCCCCTGTCTTTAACAGCCTATCCCTTCTGTTAATAACTTGGTTATTTTTCTGCACCACCCTCAATTACATGATTTTATGGATAGTCAGCCTCCAAACAACCCTGACTCTCATAGAGGATGATATTGACCCTTTCTGTATTGTTTAGCAGCATACAATAAAAAGCCCAAAAGAATACAGTAGAAACCAACACCATAAATACAACAAAAAGCAGCAGTTTTTAAAAAACAAACAAACATTAAAAGCAACTTAACAAGCAGATAAAAGTATAAAAGCCTAAAAGCAGCAAACAGCTTAAAAGCTATCAACAAAAGTGAAAAACTATTATAAAACTATTATAACAGAAGAATCTGAACACATTTCAAAGGAATGGGGAGAGGACAATTAATTCAATTAATTAAAGGCACAGTGAAATAAAATGATTAAACAGTGGATTTAAATTTAAAAATGACAGATTTTACCCTTGACTGTGAGAAAGGATTTCTAGGCTCTTGGCTTAGTGACATAAAAAGCCCTGTCTTTGATGACCATCCACCATTCTGGGTCACGTGGGAGGAAGCAGTCCTTCAGGTATTCAGACCCTGGACTATGGTAGGTATTACAGGAGACAGGAGTTGAAACCAGACATTCTGGCCCATGAAAAAATTCAGATCCCAAATCATACCTTTTTATTAAGGTCTGGGACAACCAAAACAACACAAAACAACTGTGCAAGCATCTGAGCATATGTAGGCAGGACCCAGTCAGTGAAGATCTTCTTGAAGTGGAGAAATGTAATCTCACCAGTTCACACCAGTGAGTAATATCAGTGTTGTATTCTGAACCAGAGTTACATGAATTTGCCCATTCCACCATATGCACCCAGTAGCACAGTGTTCCATTCAAAAGGGCGATCTGTCTCCGGGGTGGACCAACTACCCTCCCAGTGTAGCCTTCTGTAGCTTTGCATTGGTTAAGGTTGTCTTTGGTGTAGTGGTTAAGTGAGCGGACTCTTATCTGCGAGAACCGGGTTTGATTCCCCACTCCTCCACTTGCACCTGCTGGCATGGCCTTGGGTCAGTCATAGCTCTGTCAGAGGTTGTCCTTGAAAGGGCAGCTGCTGTCAGAGCCCTCTCAGCCCCACCCACCTCACAGGGTGCCTGTTGTGGGGGAGGAAGGTAAAGGAGATTGTGAGCCTCTTGAGTGGAGGACGGGATATAAATCCAATATCTTCTTCATCTTATAATAATAATAATAATAAATAATAAATTTTATTTATATCCCGGCTCAGGGCGGCTAACAACAAGTTCGATAAAATTATACAATATATAATAAGTTTAAAACAGCATTTAAATTATACAATAATTTAAAACAACAATATCTAAAACCAGTTCCGATTGTCTAAGCCATTCCATAATTTAGCAGCAGCGGTGATGTTCCTGATGTTATTCTGTCCATTATATAATGGCAGGGATCACTAGATGGAATCATTTGGTGGGTTGAACAGCCATCTTTGTCAGCGGTCTACAAAGGCCTGCCTGAAAAGAATGGTCTTACAGGCCCTGCGGAATTGGTCCAGATTCCGCAGGGCCCGCACCTCCTCCGGGAGCTGGTTCCAGAGGCACGGGGCTGTAACAGAGAAGGCCCGTGCACGGGTGCTCTGTGATTTTGCCTCCTTTGGCCCAGGGATAGTCAGCTTGTTCTTCCCTGCTGACCTCAGTGCTCTTTGGGGCTCATATGGGGAGAGACGGTCCCTCAGGTAGGCAGGTCCTCGGCCATATAGGGCTTTAAAGGTAATAACCAGCACTTTGTAGCGGACCCGGTATGTAACTGGCAGCCAGTGCAGTTCTTCTTCTTTGGATTGGTTAAAGTTGCTTTTATCTGTCTGGAATCTTTCAAATTGCTGTTTATATTGTTAGAACAGGGTATCCGCAGTTTTACTGCTTGCAGTTGCTTTTTATTACTGCTGCCTTCATTTTTAAAGGTTTTTCTCTTGTATTTTGTGTTTTCTGCTTTGTACATTTACCTGGATGTCCTCTGAGGGAAGGGGCAGGCAGAAGCACATTCTGTCAATGAATAAAGAAATGTTGAATGTCCACAGGCGAGACAAGGAAGGTATCTTCAGGCTTTTGCTCTGATCAAACTCTTGGGTTCATTTGTAGTTTGATGTTTTCTGCCTTAGCTGTTCCTCAGGGGTAAAGAAGATTTTCCTTCTACATTGTTTCAGCCTCTACGCAGGTTCTCTAATCTTTATATAGCATCGTTTGGCAGAGAAACTGTGTGACATTTCCCTTTTAGCTGTTGGGGTGGAGGAGAGAGTAACTCTGTGCTCAGAAAGTGCCTGTGCATTGGCCAGGGTTCAGACAGTCACAGGATATATATTTTTAAAACGAGAGAGAGAAAGAGAGAGATGCAAGCAGAATTCCTCGAATTTGGAAAGAACAGGCAGTAAGGAAGTTACGAAGTTAGTAAGCTGAAGGAGGGAGGTTGTCATTCAACCTCAGAGTGCCTACTTTTTATATTGAGGATGCCAATTTCAGTCCCTGGCACCTCCAGTTAAATGTCAGCCAGAGTGGACAATACTTGAGCTAGATAAGGCAATCGTTCAACTTGTCTGAAGGCAGCTGCATATCCATATCTGTACAGCGCTTGTCCTTCGTGTAACCTAAGTGAGCCACCCAAGCCTCGCCAATTGAAAAATGATTTCCATTCCCAAGCTTTGTTACATTCTGAGAGACTGGATCAGCTTCCTTGTGTTCTTAATCTATGTACAATACTTCATGCATACCCTGACTTTCTCCCCAATGGGGAGCCAGAGCAGCATGTTCTCCATTTTATCCTCACAACCAGGGCTTTTTTAAAAGCAGGAACACACAGGAATGTAGTTCTGGCTGGCTTGGCATCAGGGGGCGTGGCCTAATATGCAAATGATTTTTTTCTGGGCTTTTCCTACAAAAAGTCCTCTGTGGAACAATCGTGATGTCAGGGGGTATGGCCTAATATGCAAATGAGTTGTGCTGGGCCTTTTCTACAAAAAAAAGCCCTACTCACAACTACAACTCTGTGAGGTAGGTTAGGCTGAGCGTGTGTGACTGGCTCTGGATCACTCAGGGAGCTTCCATGGGAAAGTAGGGGCTAGATCTCTCAGACCAAGTCTGATGCTATAATCATTACACCACACTGGCTCTGCAGCACAATAAATGGTCACATCCAGTTCCAGGTCCAAGACATTTTTCAGGATCAGCCTGGCTTTAGGACACGTGTAGGTTGTTAAGAAAATGACACAGTGACCCTCACCTGGACAGTCCAGACAGGCCTAATCTTGTCAGTTCTCAGAAGCTAACCAGGGCCAACCCTGGCAAATACTTGGATGGGCAACCTCCTCGGAATACCAGGGCCAGGATGTAGAAGCAGGCTATATAAAACACATCTCTGAAAAATGTCCACACTGGGGGTTGCCATGACTTCCAGGCATGCAAGCACATGCATGGGAACACAAACACACACTCTCACACACACACTCAGATATTTTAAAAAGCAAAAAAAGGGGAAAGAAAATTATGCAGTACAGTAGTGTGTGTGTGTTGCTGGAAGGGAGCATTGCTTCCCCAAACATCTACTAGCTGCGCTGTATGCAACACATATGGGAGAAACTCTTATTTTGTTTGTGGTTTCTGTTGGTTTTTAACTTTTTTTTTTTTGCTTTGGAGATAAATATTTGGATGCGTGGGTGTACACTGAAATCTGAATCTAAAAAATCCAAATGTGAATTTAGAACATTTGAGATATAACATCAACACAACCTTGATTTTGAAACCCTGACATGAATATGAGCCCAAAGAGCACATGCCACTTCCAGTTTTTAAAACGACTGTTTATGGCGGTGGCGACGGGGGTGGGGGGGAGGTAGTGGAATTGGGGAAACAAAGCAGCTAACACCACATGCAAAATGTTGCTAAGATGTTGTGCTGGCTCTGACCAGAGGGGGTGCTGCTGTACTTTGTGCCAGGTGGCTCTATACTCGCTAATCAATCATGATCATACATACAATAATGAATGCTCTTCGGCAAGGAAAACTAAAACCAGCCAGCAAAATGGTGGGAGGGAGAGACTTTTCCACACAATCCATCATATACTGTTTTTGCACAACACATGAGGAAGAAGCCACACCAACCAAGCTGGTGCTTGCCCCAGGAAGCAGCTGAGGTGATTTGGGAAGAGAAAAGTGTCAGGAGGCACAATCCTTTCCATTGAGGGCTGTGCCCACGCCAGGGGATTATACCTAGGGCAAGGAGCGAAAAGGAATGCAAAAAGGTTACTTTTGAGGACCTCGGCCTGCCAGGTTAAGAACATAAGAACATAAGAGAAGCCATGTTAGATCAGGCCAATGGCCCATCCAGTCCAACATTCTGTGTCACACAGCGGCCAAATATATATATATATATATATATATATATATATATATATATATATATATATATATATATATATATATATATATATATATATATATATATACACACACACACACACACACACACACACACACTGTGGCTAATAGCCACTGATGGAACTCTGCTCCATATTTTTATCTAACCCCTTCTTGAAGGTGGCTATGCTTGTGGACGCCACCACCTCCTGTGGCAGTGAATTCCACATGTTAATCACCCTTTGGGTGAAGAAGTACTTCCTTTTATCCGTTTTAACCTGTCTGCTCAGCAATTTCATCGAATGCCCACGAGTTCTTGTATTGTGAGAAAGGGAGAAAAGTACTTCTTTCTCTACTTTCTCCATCCCATGCATTATCTTGTAAACTTCTATCATGTCACCCCTCAGTCGACGTTTCTCCAAGCTAAAGAGCCCTAAGCTTTTCAACCTTTCTTCATAGGGAAGGTGTTCCAGCCCTTTAATCATTTTAGTTGCCCTTTTCTGAACTTTCTCCAATGCTATAATATCCTTTTTGAGGTGCGGCGACCAGAACTGCACACAGTACTCCAAATGAGACCGCACCATCGATTTATACAGAGGCATTATGATACTGGCTGATTTGTTTTCAATTCCCTTCCTAATAATTCCCAGCATGGCGTTGGCCTTTTTTATTGCAAACGCACACTGTCTTGACATTTTCAGTGAATTATCTACCATGACCCCAAGATCTCTCTCTTGGTCTGTCTCTGCCAGTTCACACCCCATCAACTTGTATTTGTAGCTGGGATTCTTGGCCCCAATGTGCATTACTTTGCACTTGGCCACATTGAACCGCATCTGCCACGTTGACGCCCACTCACCCAGCCTCAACAGATCCCTTTGGAGTTCCTCACAATCCTCTCTGGTTCTCACCACCCTGAACAATTTAGTGTCATCCGCAAATTTGGCCACTTCACTGCTCACTCCCAACTCTAAATCATTTATGAACAAGTTAAAGAGCATGGGACCCAGTACCGAGCCCTGCGGCACCCCACTGCTTACCGTCCTCCACTGCGAAGACTGCCCATTTATACTCACTCTCTGCTTCCTATTACTCAGCCAGTTTTTGATCCACAAGAGGACCTGTCCTTTTACTCCATGACTCTCAAGCTTTCTAAGGAGCCTTTGATGAGGAACTTTATCAAAAGCTTTCTGGAAGTCAAGGTAAACAACATCTATCGGGTCTCCTTTGTCCACATGTTTGTTCACCCCCTCAAAGAAATGTAACAGGTTAGTGAGGCAAGATCTTCCCTTGCAGAACCCATGCTGAGTCTTCCTCAATAACCCGTGTTCATCAATGTGCCTACTCATTCTGTCCTTGATAATGGTTTCTACCAACTTTCCCGGTATTGAAGTCAGACTGACTGGCCTGTAATTTCCCGGATCTCCTCTGGAACCCTTTTTAAAGATGGGGGTGACATTTGCTACCTTCCAGTCCTCAGGAACTGAGGCAGATTTCAATGAAAGATTACAGATTTTTGTTAGAAGATCCACAAGTTCAACTTTGAGTTCTTTCAGAACTCTCGGATGTATGCCATCCGGACCCGGTGACTTATTAGTTTTTAATTTGTCTATCAGTTGTAGGAACTCCTCTTTTGTCACCTCAATCTGACTCAGGTCTTTCAACACCCCTTCCAATATTAGTGGTTCTGGGGCGGGCAAACACTTCTCATCTTCCACGGTGAAGACGGAGGCAAAAAATGCGTTCAGCTTCTCAGCCATTTCCCCATCCTCCTTCAGTAATCCTTTTACCCCATGGTCATCCAAGGGCCCCACTGCTTCCCTGGCTGGTTTCCTACTTCTAATATATTTGAAGAAATTTTTATTGTTGGTCTTTATGTTTTTTGCAATATGCTCCTCATAGTCCCTTTTTGCCTGCCTGATCACAGTCTTGCATTTGATTTGCCACTGCCTGTGTTCCCTTTTATTAATCTCACTTGGACTGGTTTTCCACCGCTTAAAGGAGTCCTTCTTACCTTTTACAGCTTCCATTACTTTGTTTGTTAACCATGCTGGCCTCTTCTTATACCTGTTTGTGCCTTTCCTAACTTGTGGTATGTATTTTATCTGAGCTTCTAGGATTATAGTTTTAAACAGTCTCCAAGCTTCCCCAAGGGTTTTGACCGTATTTACCTTTCCTTTCAGTTTCCTCCTCACATGCCTCCTCATCTCAGAGAATTTACCCCTTTTAAAGTTAAATGTGGTTGTGGCGGTCTTTTTGGGCAACTCCCTATTTATACAAATGGTGAAATCAATAACATTATGGTCACTGTTCCCAAGCGGCGCAATCACTTTTACGTCTCTCACCAAGTCTTGGGCATTACTTAGGACCAGATCCAGGATCGCCCCACCCCTGGTAGGTTCTGAGACCATCTGCTCCATAGCACAGTCATTGAGAGCATCAAGAAACTCAATCTCTTTCTCTCGACCAGAACACATATTGACCCAATCAATCTGCGGGTAGTTAAAATCACCTATTACGACACAGTTTTTACGTTTAGCCGCTATCTTTAATCCCTCCATCATATTATAATCGTCCTCTCTCTTTTGATTTGGTGGGCGATAACAAACTCCCATAGTTAAATTTCCTTTTGGGCCCTCTATTTCAACCCAAAGCATTTCTAAAAGGGAATCTAATTCTCTGACCTCAGTCTTACTGGACCGTATATCCTCTCTGACATACAGAGCCACCCCACCTCCAACCCTTCCCTCCCTATCCTTCCGATATAACTTATATCCAGGAATCACCGTGTCCCACTGATTCTCCTCATTCCACCAAGTTTCTGAAATTCCCACAATGTCTATGTTTTCTCCCAACACTAAACATTCCAATTCACCAATTTTACTTCGGACACTTCTAGCATTTGCATACAAACATTTATAATTTCCCAAGCAAGCTAGGCCCGCCACCTCTCTCCTGCCGCCTCGAGACTCTAGCAGACAGTCCATACTGTTTGTCACCATCACAGTGGACAACTCTGATCCGTTACTCGGTAGAAAAATAGAAGCCAACCCTTCATCTCTTTGAGACGAGTCCTCCCGAACCAGAGACATTCCATCTCCTGTCGGCTTTCCCCCAAGATTTAGTTTAAAAACTGCTCTGCCACCTTTTTGATTTTAAGCGCCAGCAGCCTGGTTCCATCCGGAGACAAGTGGAGACCGTCTCTTTTGTACAGCTCCGGCTTGTTCCAGAAAGCATCCCAGTGCCTAACAAACTTAAACCCTTCCTCCTTACACCATCGTCTCATCCACACATTGAGACTTCTAATTTGCGCCTGTCTCTCCTGTCCTGCACGTGGAACAGGTAGCACTTCCGAGAAGGCCACCTTGGAGGTTGTTAGAATAGGATTCAAGAACATTGCTGTTCAACTTCTCTGTCTTTGAGTGACCACAGTGACTATCTCTGGGTGACCAAGAATCCTGACCAAAAGAGTAGATTTATCTGGCGTCCTATTCCGAAGCCTCCTGAAGTTCTGTGAGAAACCTTTTAACAGAACATGGCCTCAGAACAGAAGGGAAGTAATCTATAATTTTATTGTTATTTTATTCACTATAGTTATTATTCATCTACTTCACTTGTTCCCTGCTGTTCTTCCCAAAGAGCATCCAAAGTGGCTTACATCATTCTCCCCTCCTCAGTTTTGTTCTCACAACAACCCTGTGTGGTTGTTTAAGGTGAGTGTGTGTGACTGGCCCTAGATCACTCAGCAAGGTTCCATGGCCAACTAGAGATTCAGACTTGGATCTCCCAGGCCCAAGTATGACAGACAGCCACAGCGTATTGTTGGAACTCTCTGTCTGGGGCAGTGATGCTCTGTATTATTGGTGCTGAGGGTGAGGGGACTCAGTGGGAGAACTTCTAGTGTCCTGGCCCCATTGATGGACCTCCTGATGGTGCCTGGGGTTTTTTGGCCACTGTGTGTGGCCTAATATGCATAGGAGCTCCTGCTAGAATTCCACCCCTGCCTGGAAGTGGCATAATTGCACCAGGGACATTGTACCAGGGATGCTCTAGGATTTGCAATAAAATGCTATGGTACCATAGAGTTTTACGGTGGGTCCTAGAGCATCCCTGGCACATTGTCCCCGGTGTGATAACATCACTTCCAGGTGACATCATCACACCAGGAACAACACACAGTGATGGGGCTCTTCAGGGATGGGAAGTGGCCTGCTTCCCCCCAGTGGGTTGGGGTCCTCCAGAATTGGGGATCCCTCACCCCCGGTGGGAGCTTGGCATACCTAATGACAAACCACTATGCCACCATGTTAGCAGTTAGACCCTTCCTCTCACTGAGGGGCAGTTTATAGCTAGAAAACCATAAGCACCCTTCCAATATATATATATAAAATGCAATGCACAGCCTGTCCAAAATTGACATGAAATGGATATCAGCCAGAAACAATGTAGTTGTGTGAGAAAGAGCAGCTAGCCAACTAACAACCTCTTCCCCATCCTAGAGAGATGCATAATTTAGGACAATGGGTCCTAAATGGGTCTCCCAACACAGATTGCCTCACATGTGATTAATTTCATCTACCTTAAATTAAACTCATCAATGATACCAGCCTCACTTCCCCCTCCTCCATTTACCTTAAGTAGACAACACTTTTCTCCAAACCTAGTAGCTTTTCCGATCTGGTACTTCCAGGGTTATCAAGCACCAATAACACCTATAGCAACTCAGAAAATAACCCATCAAGCTTCTCCCAAATCATTGTCTATCTCTAAACAAACCATCAAGTTATTGTTTTGGAGGTAGACATATCAGCATAGACTCAGGAAGCATTTTGCCATATATCAAGAGCACCTAGCCACCAGTGCATGTGAGTGTGTTCCGGATACTAACAGCATGAACCCCCACTTTGTGGGTTTCTTCTCTTCTCCCCATGAAATGCTGGCCATTTTGCTGCTGCTTCCAAGGACCCCTACAAGACAAGGTAATTATAGCCCTTTTCTCCTCAACTATTCCTGCTCCTGCTTGTTTTTTAATTAGCTGGCTAGTATGTCTTTAAGTGTGTTTGTGTGTGTGTTTAGTCCTTCTATTGCTATTTTAATTTTAAAAGTATTTCCAGTTGAACATCTACCCAGTTTATTTGAGAGTTCTCTTAAAAGGGAAAAATCCTGGTATACATTGGTGGGAGATCACGGTTACCCACTCTCACTGTGTCTCTTTAAGCTAATTCCCCCAGTTAAATAGGACATTGTGAGTAATATCCATGGGTCTCTATGTACTGCTCTGGCTCTCTCTAATAATAAAGTAGATGACATGCCAGTCATGTAAGCCAGACCTGACATAAGAATTTTCTATATTCGGGGACTCCCCAAGTATACAGGGGGGGGGGAATGACTTTGTAAATTGACAAAAAAGGAAATAACCTCCCTCCCATTAAAAAAAAAAGTTCAGTGCAGACTGAGCATGCACCAGGAGATATTTAGTCCATTAAATGGAAAAGAAAACAAAAGAAGGACCTGGAGAAACATGGAATCAAGTCATCGGAGAGTTTCTGGGGCTTTTTTTTTGTTGTTGTTGTAGCAGGAACTCCTTTGCATATTAGGCCACCCACCCCTGATATAGCCAATCCTCCTGGAGCTTACAGTAAGCCCTGTAAGAAGAGCCCTGTAAGCTCTTGGAGGACTGGGTACATCAGGGGTGTGTGGCCTAACATGCAAAGGAGTTCCTGCTACAGAAAAAGCCCTGAGATTTTCTAAAATTCTGAAGGGGGGATATCCCCCTCCAGCTGTTAATTTCCTAAAGGCAAACTGTATGATCCCATTCCTCAAAGGAAGGCCCCCCCCCACAAACAAGGCAGGTATTGTTACATGCCACACAAAGGATTCGCTACGTATGCAGGGGGAAATCATTAATATGTAAATGAATCAAAGAAGATGAATCAATTCAATCCCATAGTATAAACCTATCCTAATGACCTCTGAGTATGCTCATTGGTTCTAGGAGGCATGAAATGTTGATGGAAGTTCACCATGATGGTCATCCTCTAAGGTCCTGCTTCAGTGTCCCCATTTTATGAGGGTAGATGGGTGGTAACCTGAGAAAGGGGCTTCTCAGCTGTTTTAGTTTGGGGGAAGGGCCCATGGCTCAGTGGCAGAGCCTTTGCTTTGCATGCAGAAGGTCCCAGGTTCAAGCCCCAGCATCTCTAGTCAAAAAGGATAGTTAGTGATGTGAAAGAACTCCCCCTGAGACCTTGGAGAAATGCTGCCTCTCTAAGTAAACAATACTGACCTTGATGGATTCAATATCAGACAGCTTCAGGTGTTTGCTTCCTTGGTGGCCTTGAGTTGGGTAGAAAGGCAGGATATGAATGTCGTAAATAAGTAATCTCATTAAAAATAAATTTTAAAGAAAGAAAAATGGCTGGATTCTGAGCTGTCTGGCTGAGCAAGTGAAACTAAACTGGGGGCAGGGGATTTGGCCTGGCTTGTAATTGGGGTGACATTTCCAAACTAGAGGTGTTCCTTTCTGATCTCCCTCTCCAATTGCAAACATTCTTCTCCTTCCAAGTTTTGCTTTTCCTCCACTCTTCAAAGAGCACATTCTGGAACTGCTGCATGAAAAATTCAGGCTGGAATGGCAATGCAGCAATGCACACCCCAACCTTTACGCTCCGCGCTCAGAGGAAGGAGAACAACGGAAATGGCCCACACCTAGGGAGGCTTGCCAATTCCTTCTCTCAAGGGGGGTGCCCTGCTTCTTGCAGAAGTCCCCTCAACAAAGAAACAGGAACTCTCCCTGCAGGGTGGGAAGTAGGAAAGCAACATCCAAGGCAATCTGCATCTCATTGTAAGTGAAAGAGGCCGCGCTGGGGAAAGAGGCTGTACAAAATGAAGCCCCTTTCCCAGCAGCACAGCTGTGTTCCCTGGAATAGAAATAAGCACACTTGAGTGCCCATGTGCAGGAATGGGATGCAGCCACACCTAGATAATGTTCAAACATGAGCTTAAGAACTGGGTGGACCAAATCAAAAGCCTGTGTCATCTGGCATCCTGCTTCCAACAGTGGACAGCCAGGCAGTTCCAATTTTGGGAAGTTTCCCCTGCTGTTTGTCCCTAGTGCCTGTTACTCAGAAGTAACTTGCCTCTGAATGTGGAGGTTCCACCGAGCAATCATGGCATACTGATAAAACCTATTTTTTTATGGGCTGTTTAAAAAACTCCTTTGTTAAAAATGTTTTATGCTGCTCTGAACGGGGAAGGTGCAGGGTAAACATTTAAAAAACACCTAAAATCATCATATTTTGCAGCTGTGATTTCCATAAGTTTAAAGATGACTGTTTTCTGCCATCTCATTTGAACTTACTGCTGATCAATGTCATAGGGTGTTGATATTATGAGAGAGAAGCACCCAATTGCCTGAGAAGCATAACTTAATCAGACTCCTTCAATGACCTTAGGCAAATCATGGTCACCTCTTCTTCAAAATAATACTGCCACTACTTTACAAAGTCACTGTAATGATCAACAGGCTAATGTGTGTACAGTACGGGCCTCAATTTGGGCAGGAGCTCACAGCAGCGGAGCTCCGGAACCTCTAAGTTTATTGTGCTCTTTATGTCTCTCTCCCCCCCCCCCAAAAAAAAACCTGAACTCCATTGTTCAAACTCCTTGTGAGAATTTTTCTGAACTCTAAGATTTGAAAAACTTTCCAATATTTTTTCCCCACAAAAAAAGGGGGAATAACCAAAACAGACAGATGGAAATCTTCATCGTGCCACTTTGGCCACATAGGAGAAAGTAATTTAAAAAGTATGGTGGGAGTAAGGTTTTATTATGACAATAATAATTCAAGAAGCATTTTAAGGTAGATGCTGAGCTTATATAATTTAGTACACCTTCTGGTAATGTCAGCGCTGTGCGGCATACACAATGAGTTGTGCTAATGAGTTCTGGCACCTCTTTTTCTACAAAATGACCCCTGGTACAGTATAAATGCTAAATCAATGCTATTTTTTTTAAAGTTCACTCAAGCAACCCTTGGCTTCCTGCCTAGAGACACCTTTAAGACCAACAAAGTTTTATTCAGAATGTAAGCTTTCGTGTGCTAGAAGCACACTTCATCAGACAATAGGCTGGAATGGCCAACAGGCCTTAATATAGAGAAAGTGGGCAGTGAATTAGTATGCAAAATCATGGAAATGTTTTTTTTAGCAGATTAAAAGAATCACAAGTTGGGGTCTGATGATTGCTAGTTTGGGTTAACTAGGCTAAAACAACAAAAACAGTCAAACCAGGCCGTACATTGCAAGACATGTGCCAGTGTATGTTACGTGATGCAGATATGCCCTGGAGATTTTGGGCAGAGGCTATGTGCTGTGCCAACTACAACCTGAACAGAGTTTGGTGTTCATCTACTGGCAAAATACCAGCAGGCCTATGGCATGACAAGGTAACTAACTTGGCAAATTTGCATGTATTTGGAGTTACAGCTTTTGTTCATATTCCTCAACAGCTCAGACGTAAAGGCCAACTGAAGGCTAGACGTATGAGGTTTCTCGGGTATGAGAGAAACGGGAGCTGTTATCGTTTTGGCACGCTCGACAGTCGTGAGGTGGTGATTAGTGCTTCAGCCACGTTTCTGGAGAGATCAGAGGGCTGGGATCGTTGCACCCAATCGCCAGCGTTCTGTCATGAGGATGACCAGGGAATCCGGTTACAAGTCAGCTCGATGCCTAGCAACCCAGAGGAGGGAGAGGCGGCTGAGTTAACCCCAAAAGAAGAGATGCCTGATGAGGAGGAGATGGAGGAGAAGCCTACTCGTGAGGAATCATCCGGGAGGAATGTGCCAACTGATGAGCCTGCATTGAGGAGATCTACACGTGAAAGAAGAGCTCCTGAGAGATTTAGTCCTGTAATGTCTGCTATACATGAGCCTGAGAAATATACTGACATTTTCTCTTTGTCCAAGGAAGAGCAGTGTAACTGGAAGGCTGCTATGGACGATGAACTTTCTTCCCTGAAACGTTTAAATGTTTATGTTGAGACTGATACTGTACCTGCTGGTGTAAAACCCATAGGCAGTAGATGGGTATACAAGGTGAAAACAGACCAGTCTGGGGGAAAAAAGTATAAGGCGAGGCTTGTAGCACAAGGTTGCAGACAGACTAATGAGACTTATGACGAAGTGTTTGCTCCAACGTTAAAAAGCAGTTCACTTCTGACTGCGTTAACTGTGGCAGCCAGAGAAAAACTCCATTTTACCCATTTGGATGTCTGTGTGGCATACCTAAATGCTAATTTGGAGCACCAAGTTTATTTAAAGAGACCAGAAGGTATTCCTGGTACTGGAAAGGGATACTGGTTGCTAAATAAGAGCTTGTATGGTCTAAAGCAAAGTGGTCATCAATGGTCAAAATGCCTAGTGGGTACACTTAAACAGCTAGGGTTTACCCAGAGCATTGCTGATCCATGTGTGTTTACCAAGGGAAGTGGTGAAACAAGATGTATTGTTCTTACTTTTGTGGATGACTTGGGGATTCTAACCAAGACAAAGAAACAAACAGATGATATTGTTTCAGCCTTAAGTAAGAAGTTTAAACTGAGAAATCTTGGTACTGTACAGACCTATGTGGGTGTAGATATTGCAAAAACTACACAAGGTTTTAAACTGTCACAAAAACCTAAAATCATAGATTTGTTGGACAAGTACAAGATGACTGATTGCAAAACTGTTTCAACCCCTATGGTGACTGGCTTTGTAAATGATGTTACAGATAGCCCACCATGTAATGTTGAAATGTACAGGTCGTTAATTGGTAGTCTGAGCTATATCAGTAATTGGACTCGGCCAGACATATCAGTAGCCTGTAATCTGTTGGCAAGAGCTACCCAGAACCCTAAGCAGAATCACTGGATTGCTGCTAAGCGAGTGTTGAGATATTTAAAGAACACTGCTGACTGGTGTCTTTATATCGAACCTAGGGGGGAGCTAGCACTGAAAGTCTATACAGATGCAAGCTTTGCAAGTGACTGTGAAACCAGAAAGTCAACAACAGGTCTTTCCATATATTTGGGAGAGGTATTAGTATGCTGGAAGACACAAAAGCAGCGTGTGGTTGCCTTGTCCACCACAGAAGCAGAGTTCTGCGCCCTTTCTACTGCTTGTACTGAGGTAGAATGGTTTAGACAGCTACTAAAGGACCTGCATATAGAGGCAGAGAAGCCTGTTGACGTTCTGGAAGACAATCAAGCTGTGATTGAGATTGCAAAAGCAGAAGGAGTAAAGACAAGGAATAGATACACTGCCATAAGGTACCAGAATGTCAGATCATGTATCATGGAAGGGTTGATAAACATAAGGTATTGTGATACTGGCCACAATACAGCAGATATGTTTACGAAACCCCAGACTATGGAAAAGCATAATGAGCACTGTAAAAGGCTCGGATTGAGAAACGAACAGAACTATTAAGAGGAGAATGTTGGAACTCAGTCCTAAAATGGCTGCCTGACTCCATCTTAGTAATAGTAATGTTGTTTCTGCAATGTCATGCTGAGTCATGCTGCATCATGATCCAGCTGTTACCTGTTACTGAGGTAAGGTGGGATGACCTCACCTGTAATTAGGCTTTGTGCTGACTCACAGAGCTGATGCAACCCTGATGATTGGTATGTGTACTTAGGGAAGCTCAGTGAGCTTGCTCAGTCTGCCTGTAAGGATTGTGGGTTCTGTGAGGCCCGCTATCTGGGTGGCAGCGATCACTGCTGGTGTTGGATCCTATGCTACTGTGCTTGGATCGTGCTGTGTATACTTACTGCTGTATACTGTTATCTACTGAAGTGTGTACTGATTACTGTGTATGACCTTGGCCTGGCAACGACTCTGAATATTGGATACTATTCCTGGTAAATATATCTACCATTGAATACAGCTGTTTCTCTTGTCTATTAATTCCTGTGTTTTGCCTGTCCCTCTCCTTCAGCTCTTCTGCTGCGTGCAAAATACTCTAACAGACTCAGATGCTGCTCTCAGGCCAAACTGGGCCCCGGAATCTTGGGAGCTTTAGTTCTCAAATGTTACGTATAATTGCAAGTTGGGTTGCTGGAATCCTGACCCAATTTGTATGACAAGTGTCATCTATTTTGGCCCTCAGGCCACTGAGCAAATTCGTGGTGGAAGTAAAAAGTAGGAAATTCAGGGGTGAGGACATGGGAGGCAGGTTGCAGTGTGGCGTGCACTGCTATGTCACTTCTGGGGAAAACTTTTACCATAGAGTTTCTGGTGATTCCAGAGTTTTGCAGGAAGTGATGTAGTGGTGCGGATGGCGATGTTTCTTTTTATTTTTCTCCCACCGCTACTTGGAGCAGCAGCAGGCAAAAACAGCTGCCAGAGGTAGGGTTCCTAGGCAGGGTCTGAAAACCACTGGTAACTTACTGGTGGCAGAGAGGCCTTACCTGTGACATAACGATTGCACTAGCAACATAATGATGTCACTCCCCATGCATCTGATAATGGTGTCAGTGCACTCAGAGTTTTGCCCAAATGTCAGAATGTCCCTAGTGTCTCTGGGAAATGTGCTGACATCACTTCCAGGTTCAAAGGGAGCAGCACTAGTGCACTGGGACACTGCTGCTGTTCCCTCACACACACTGCCGCCATTTGGCATGGAGTGGCAGTATGGAAGCACCCACTGGGGGCAGGGGATGTTCTGCCTCTGGTAGGGTGTGGCAAGACTGATCAGCAAAAGGCCTCCTACCATAGAGAGGGACCTGGCAGCCCAAGGCGAAATTCAAACCAGAGTCTTCACAGTTCAGACTTCAAGCTGCTGTACTACTCCAGCTGCCCCACTGGTGGTTCAGGAAAACTGATAGCTGTGTAAGAAGCTGGTGCTGCTAATGGTTATATTGAAGTCCTCAACCTTTCTGAGCCTATGGGCACCTATGGAATTCTGGATGATGGGTGCAACCATGAAATGGCTGCCAAGAGAGGCAGAGCTGACCACAAAATCTCAGGGGATGAGGTCATGCATAAAGGATGCATAAAGGAAAAATGGACACAAATCTGACATCAGGAATTACAGAACTGAGAAACCTGTGGGAGAACACTTTAACCTTCCAGAGCATTCAATGGGTGACCTCAAAGTACTGCAAAGGAACTTCAAGAACAGAATGGAGAGAGAAACTGCTGAATTACAAATTATTATGAAACATGGAACAAACACCTCCCCAGGACTAAACAGGGATATGGGCTTTTTAAATTTTATTACATATGCTAAGCCCACTCTCACTATACATCCACAGTATTTCAATGTATTTCTCTTTAATAATAGTGTATCAGAATAACCTTTCTGTATTGACATACTCAAATAAGGGATATTGGCTGTTTTATCTCATTACATATACTTAATCCATTTTCATTTTATGTATTCTTTTTTTCTAATGGCAAACTAGAATGATGTTTATAATGTATAGAATGATGTTAAAAAGTAAATTAGGTGGACAAGAACTAGGAAATACATTTCCTTTTGTTTTACCTAGACTTTCAGCAACAACAATTAACAGGCAACTTCTATTACTTTTATTGCTATCCAGACCAAATGGTCTTCCAATTTATTACACTATTTCGCCATTAGATCCTAACTTTGTATCAGTTTACACTCTTAACCCACCAACTACATGTATTTCAGCCCACTGTCCCCTATCCCCTCATCTGAAGAAGTATGCCTGCATACGAAAGCTTACAACTTGACTCCTACTTTGTTCTAGTAACTCTTCAACGTTTTAGGTAGAAGCTCTGTTCAAACAGAATGTCCTTTGAAACCAACATATTATTTTGAAATATTTTCTTGCATACGCATAGCAGTTATACAGCGAAGATTGTTGCACTATGGAGGCTTCCAAAGCAAAATCTGCACAATCAGATCTCCAGTGGCCAATCAGAAGCCTCCCTTGACACCAACCACTTTATAAAGACACTTGTTAGGCACCAGGAAGGGTGTCCACAGATGCGATGGTGCCCACGTGTTAGGGAATCCAAGGAAATACCTGATTCTATTTGCTCTGCACCTACAGAGAGTTTGCGATCCCCTCGCTGACATTCAAACACCCACCTGGTCATTTTCTGAAGAGGTGTTGCTCACAATGGCCGATGTGTCAGTTGTCCCCCAGTGGTCATTGATGACTCGGTCATTCTCCATCCCAGCTGGCAGCGGCTTCACAGACTTCTGGTCTTCTTCCCTGAGACTGGAAGAGGAGGGAGGGGAGAGTTAATCAGCAGAGGGTGCATTCTGGTCTCTCATCTAATTGTAGCCTAGGAAATCACCACTGAACATATATATCAGACCCCCATATCATGTGAGCATGCTGAATTGCTTTCAGAAACCCTGCAATGCACATGTGCTACATGGCACCACATCTGTGGGAACTTTTATAACTCAGGGACCTTCTAAATAGCTCCAGGCTGTTCTGTTTGTCAGATCTGGGGCACAATCATGCTCTGCAACAGGTGCATCCCTTCTTCAATCTCCCACTTGTACAATTGCAGGGAGCTAGCCACAGTGGGACACATGCCAGAAACCACAGCAATTCTTCCCATCCTGTCTGCCCCCCCTTAACATCCCCTCCCCATCAAGACTGGCTAGATCCATTATGAACCTGAGTAACAAAGCCAACCTGGTCTGGATGTGTGGATTGGAAACTCAGCTCAAACAGGTGCCCCCACTGTAGGCCTTTAGTTTGCTGTGACTTCCCAGTAAGCCAGTCTCAAGCTTTCTGTCCATCTCATTTCATCACAAAAGCCTAACACTTTTGAGAGAAGTTTGGGGCAGAAGGAGGAGGGAAATCAGCCCAGTAGCAACACAGTAATGAATCACCCGAGAGCTAGCTGGAGTTAAAACAATGGTCATTTCATAACATAAACAAGCTCCAATCCTAAAAAAAATACTAGGAAATGAAAGTCCTTAAACAGTTGCGATTTAGGGAAGGGGGTGGAGCAGCAAACTCCCCAGTTTCTCATTTGGAGCACAATGCATCCAAATCCTAGACAGAGAAGCTATGAAGATTCCTGGCTCCAGCAGCCAGAGGACTGGCCCGATGAGATGCGCTCTCCCAGTCGAAGCGATGCTGTGTTAGCTGCATGTTTGTTATACGCAACATCATCTGAAGAAGTGCCCCTTGAAATCAGAGCAAGCTATTCTGACACCTGGTCTTTTGAGGAAAACACTGAACTCCTCTCTGTGCAAACACGAAATATAACAAATCTATGTTTACTAGCAAATCCTAATCATAGTGTATTCAATGATGCACGAAATATGCATTAATCAGGAGACCATACAATAAAATATCCATCCACAGCACACGCTATTCCTACTGTTCTTTCTGTGATCAATGTCCAAAGTAATTATATATACTATATTGAAAGTCCAGCAACTGGAGAGCCAGTCCAAAATTGTTTCGGGTCCAATAGCCCTACTCCCAGGGACCGTCTTCTCAAATACTGAAGTGCAGTAGGTAAGTAG
The DNA here is from genome assembly GCF_032191835.1 of Heteronotia binoei. NCBI lineage: Eukaryota > Metazoa > Chordata > Lepidosauria > Squamata > Gekkonidae > Heteronotia > Heteronotia binoei. Next base: position 59,762,368 of record NC_083233.1, read on the forward strand.
TGCCAAAAATCAATTGCTACATTTCATTATGTCTCATTTCTCCTTGCTTTCTCAAGCATGTTTACAAATCATCATGAAACATTTCTGCAAATTATCTTCATGTCAGCTTCTCAAAACCAGCCCAAAAACAAAGGCACATTGCCTCTGAGCATAGCCAACTTGACTAACAGCCATTGAAAGACTTTTCCTTCAATGAATCTGTCTAATTTGAATATGCTTTTGAAGCCCTCTGAGCCAGAGCTACAGGGATGGATGCTATGTGCCCTACGGGCTGCTTGGGAACACGCTACATCTCCTCAATGGCTCAAACAGTGCCCCCTCCAGGGCCGTATCAGGTCAGAAATACAGACACGAATATATCTCTATCTATATAGAATGCACGCTATATTGCAAGGGAGTCTGGGATTCTGTCTATTTCTAGCATGAAGGATGAGGATAGAGACAACAGGACAAAAGGAAGTCGTTACAGGTGATCTAACAATTGCTGACAAAGAAAAGAAGAGATACACCCACTTTACTTTAAATTGCACACAGAATGCAAAGTATAGCAATTAAGCCAAATTAGTCTTTAGCTAGATGCAGCAGAGGCAGGTCCCTGTGTTAGAACACAGGACTGCTGCACAGCTGTTAAGAGGGGGAGACTAGGGTTGCCAACCTCCAGGGCATCCTGGTGTTCTCCCGGAATGTCAGCTGCTCTGTAGACTAGAGATCAGTTCTCCTGGAGGAAATGGCAGCTTTGAAGGGTGTATTCTAGGGCATCACATCTCCACTGAGTTCCCTTTTCCTCCCCAAACTTTGCACTTCTGAGGTGCCACTTCCAGATCTCCAGGAATTTCCCAAGCCAGAGTTGGCAACCCTGGAGAAAGCTTAAAGTGACCGAGTGATGTGAGAAGGTGAGGGAACAGTAAACCTCTCCGTTGTTTGCCCTCTTGCAACCCCTCCTCCAGACTCTGAGTCTAGAACTAACGCAAGTAACCCACTGAGAGAAATCCAAAGAGTGAGGGAACTTTTTCTGGTAACAAAAACAACAGGCAGGATTTCCTCCTCTCCCACCTGCCCCTCCTTTAGTTTAAATGACCCTCCTTCCTCCTGCTTTACAACAACTCTGTAATACAGACCATGCGTGAAGACAGGGGTGGCCAAACTGCAGCTCAAGAGCCACATGTGACTCTTTCACACATATTGTGTGGCTCTCAAAGCCCCCACTGCCCTGTCTGTCAGCATGGAGAATGCATTTAAAGTTAAAAGTTGCTTTCTTTCTACCCCCCTCCCCCTATATTTGCCTTCCTTTTCTCAAACATCTGATGTTCATATCTTGCAGCTCTCAAACATCTGACGTTTATTCTGTGTGGCTCTTATATAAAGCAAGTTTGGCTATCCCTCCACTAAGACATGGGCTGTATGTACCATCTTTACATTTGGTTGGGCCCAAGGCAATTGTTTTTGAAGACTCTGGGGCCTGTTTTCTGAAGCCTACTTACACTTCCCCTGCAACCCAGAATTCACAATTCAATCATCAGAAGTCACTCAAGTCTGCACATTTTGGGGAAGACACACAATTGCCTCTCATAATAATGCTGCAATAGTCAAAATCTGGCTGTTCAAAGATCCACTTTCCAAAGCAAAGAATTTCCAGCTTAATTGTTTTTCTGCATAGCTGTTGCTCCATTTCTACAGAGAATCCAGGAGCCTTTTCTTGATAAAATGCTTGCATTGTGGGCCAACTAGATTTTTCTGGCACAGGCAGCAAGATTTGGTTTCTAAGAATATACACTCTGCCCCTGTTCATTCCTGTTCCTGTTAATATGCTTATTTGCATGCATACAAATTTATCTTTTCAATTCAGTTCATTTATATCTCACATCCCTTTTATAGTACCAACAATGCAAATAAACAAACCCCACAACCTTGTTGGATGTTTTAATGTGAAGTTTTACTCTTAGCTCCAAAGCACTGGTTTTGCATACATTCCTGCATGTAGAAAAAGAATCACATCCAGACATTACAGTGTTTTTTAACCAACGTACATGTGTGCATCAGTGACAGAAAAGAACAAAGATGCATAGGAAAGGGCAACTACCTTTACTAGCTAGCTGAAAATGCTTTTGGCAACCTACACTTTGGAATTGCTTGAAAAAAACACCTATCCCACAGCCTGGTCTTGTTTCTCTGCCTACTCCTGCCACAAGCATTGAAGAAGCCTCCCCCCCCCCTCCCCCAAATGGCCCTGTGATCACACCAAGGGATCAAGAAAGCAAAAGGGACTCCATGACAAAGGTGGCCACCCTGTTGCCTTCCTTTAGTCTGGACCACTGTTATCTGTGTTCAACTAGGAATGCGGGGTGAAGTTGGGTGTCCTCAAAAACGGCATCCTCCTTGTTCCAATGTTTGTCACAATTGCAGTGCCTTCATTTGTTCTCCCAGCATCAAACAGCTTTTGCCTTGCAGAATTTACCCCCGTCGGTTTTCAAGAATAAATCAAGCGTCTTTTCTCAGCAGGAGGTAGTTGCTCTTTCATTATATCAATATAATATAAAAAAAAGAAAAGAAAACCCAACAGGCATGCAACCACCGGTCTCACAGAAACAGTACTTTTAGCACAAAGGGCCGTGTTTCGACCCAATCTCTCATTGTCTGTTTTTAAGACCAAGTAAGTTTAAAGTCATCAGTCCAAGCCAGCTCCTTTGATGGCGTAAAGATTTCACACTGCCAAGCTGCTGAACTTTTGCACAAAAGCCACTTTCAAATGGGTTATTTATTTGGATTTTAATCCAAAGAGGTTGAGAGGCTGAGCTATAAACCACATCTCCCTGGGTTCCAATCTCCTCTCAGCAGTGTACTTAGTAAAGTCCTTTTCTCTCAGCTTTATTACCCTGTCTGTAATAGGAGGATAATAATACCGACCCACCTTACAGGGAGTCCTGACTTGCATGGCCCAGGCTAGCCTGATCTCATCATATTTTGGAAGCTAACCAGGGTCAGCCCTGGCTAGTACTTGGAAGCAGTGTTCCCTGTAAGCTGAGTTAGCATGAGCTAGCTCACAGATATTTAGCCTCCAGCTCACAGATTTTTGTCTTGGCTCAGGAAAGATGACCCTAGAGCACAATAATTTATGCCAGTAGCTCACAACTTTAATGCCAGGAGCCCACAAAGTAGAATTTTTGCTCACAAGATTCCGCAGCTTACAGAGAACACTGCTTGGAAGGGAGACCACCCAGGAAGTCCAGGGTTGCTGCACAGAGAAAGGCAATGGCAAGCCACCTCTGAATGTCTCTCACCTTGAAAACTCTACAGGGTTGTCAAACGTTGGCTGTGACTTGATGGCACTTTCCACCGCTACCTTACAGGGATGTTGCAAGAACACTAAATAATACATGCAAAAAGCAGGATCTCAGTGCTAAGTATTAGTACTAAAGAAAGATGCAGTAATATTGCCCTTCTTTCACACTTGGTTACAGGCCTGTGAAGAAGGTTTCCTGCTATCTCCCATTCTACCAACAACTGGGAGAGAGTGAACCAGTGATTTGCTTGAGATGGGTCAGAGGCTAACTCAGCTTGGTAGGTTTAGAAGGAACAAAGAGGACAGAACATAGCAAATTGCATAAGGTTAAGGGTGGGACTTCAGAGTCTGGCTGGGCCAGAGGACAGTCTGGTGGGTCATGGCATGGGATTAATAAAGGGGAAGTGACCTCCCACCCCTAGCTCAAATCACCTGGCTTATTCAGCAAAACAAGAATAGCCCTGCTGATTAAGGTAAAAAATTCATACCAACCGGAATCCCGGTTCCCACAGTTCCCAATCAGAATGCTCTTGGAAGCCTGCAAGCACTAAAATTAGAGAACTCCCCCTCATACTTCCCCTTAGAGTTGCCAACACTGGGTTGGGAGATTCCTGGAGACTTGGAGGCAGGGTTTGGGAAGGGTAGGGATCCCAGCAGATCTCTTGCTGAAAACCCTACAGGGTCACCATAAGTCAGCTGTGACTCAATGGCAACATCAACAACAAACTCTGTTTAGGATTGCAGTGTACCTAACACAAACCACCCAACTCTGCTCCAAGCTCAGGGAAGCCTGCCCATAGAATTCCAAGTGGGAGCAAATTCTGTCTCAAGTGTACTATGTCACACATCACAAAGCAATTCCATCTATACCTTGTAGTTAGTACATAGTCACTGATGGACCTCTGTTCCATATGTTTATCCAATCCCCTCTTGAAGCTGTCTGTGCCTGTAACCACCACCAGATCTTGTGGCAGGGTATTCCACATCATGTCAATTACTCCTTGGGTGAAGAAGTACTTCCTTTTATCTGTTCTGAGCCTAAGGGAGAAAAGTACTCATCCTTCATTATTTCCAATGGAGGGAAGGCATTTAAAAGGTGTCTTGTCCCTTTAAACGTGATGACAAGAACTCCTTTTGGAATTCAATTATGCTTGCTCCTGGCTCCACCCCCAAAGTCCCCAGATATTTCTTGAATTGGACCTGGCAACCCTATCCTTTCCCTACCTCTTTCCCATGCATAATCTTGTAAACCTCTATCATGTCACCTCCATTATATGGAAGGCATGTTTTTGGATGGAGGTGTATTCAGTCATGAGGTTCCACCTGCAGTCTGAAATGGTGTAGGTCACATACAGGTTTACCACTTCCATGAGAAGGAGGCATTAATGCAAGCAGGCCTGACTTAACCTTGAGCATATGTTTGCATGGAGAAACAGCGTGCTAACTAGTGAATACAGCCATGAATACAGTTTGAAGAGGTCATTATGATTGCAAAAGAACTGGAATTGAAGAAATGGTTGCCGACACGACAAAATTGTCACACTTTTGCATGCTTGTGCTAGGTAAACATATAGAAGAGGATGGCTACGGCACAGAAAACCTAAGCTGGGGCACCTCTTGATTTCAGGTTTTGGCAACATTCCACATGTATGCTGCTGAATCAGACCAAAAACTCAAACCACCTTGTTTCTCACAGTGACCAACAGTGGCCTACAGATACCTTCAAGCAACTTGGGTTGCGGGGGCAACAACCTCCCTTTGCTATTGCCATTCCCCCAAGACTGATACTCAGAGCCTATTGCTGCTAAACACAGAGGTTGCATTTAGCCATCATAGTGTTAACCTGCATTATTTCCAGGTTAACAGATGTTGCTAAACCTTTCTGCTATAAATTTGTTTAGTTCCTTTAAAAGCAACTGGCTATCTTGTAGCAGTGAATTCTTGGAATTAAAAAAAAAATATCTATTGTACAAAGAAGGACTTTCTGTGATCTGTCCTGGAATTGGCTGCCCATTTATTTTACTGGATGATCTCTGACATCCTAAGTATGAAACACTACAAGAGCAGTTTAATGTCCCCTATTGGGGACAAGATGATTCAAGGACACTGTAAAAACTTCAACTGCATTGTAAAAACTTCAGCTCCAATCCAGAAGAACGTTATACTGCTCAGTAAATTCTTTCCCCTTTTTACAGAAGAGGGAAGTGTTCCTTTCCCAGCTCCACTTTCATGTTGCTGTGAAAAAGACTCCATCAGATAAAAGAGAATGAAGAGCCCCACCCAGAGTTAACATGCTGGCCAAGCACAACACGCCCCAAATGTGTGATAATTGCACAATAGAGGGCTCTATGCTGCAGTGGGAGTCTGAAACACAGATCAGGTGAAGGAAACCAGAAGTTTCTATAAAGCAAAGCAATGGCTGAGACTGATCACAAACCTCACCAAGGACTAGTCCAAGAACCAGTTGCCAGGATCAGTGACTGATTGCTGAACCTGCAAACCACTAAGAGATGGAAAGTATAAAGCAGAGGTGGCCAAACTTGCTTAATGTAAGAGCCACATAAAATAAACATCAAATGTTTGAGAGCCGCAAGATATAAATTTCAGATGTTTGAGAGCTGCAAGACGTGAACATCCGATGTCGGGGAGCCACAAGACAGGAAGGAAAGGTCCCCTGTGCAAGCACTAGTCATTTCCGACTCTGGGGTGACGTTGCTTTCACAATGTTTTCACGGTAGACTTTTTACAGGATAGTTTGCCATTGCCTTCCCCAGTCATCTACACTTTCCCCCTAGCAAGCTGGGTACTCATTTTATCGACCTCAGAAGGATGGAAGGCTGAGTCAACCTTGAGCCAGCTACCTGAAAACCCAAGAAGGCAGACAGGCAAATAAATGGGGGAGGAAGAGGTGGAAAGAAAGCAACTTTAACTTTCCAGGCAGGCAAACAGGGCAATGGGGGGGGGGGTTCAAGGGCCACACAATATATGTCAAAGAGCCACATGTAGCCACAGTTTGGCCACCCCAATATAAAGCATTATGTGTGCTTTCAAGCATCTACCAATTGCTATGACCTCACAACTGAATAATCACAACAAACCTGCATCTAAACTGTTTGATTCCAGTTAGTAGCACCTTTACCACCAACAAAGTGTTATTCTTTGTGTGCATGCACACTTCTTCAGATATACTATTTGGGTTGTAGAGAAAGGGTGCCATATTGGGAGAGGGGGGACTGAATCCAGTCTGTATACTAAGCATCTTCCTTGGCAGCATTTGATTTGTGCTAGTTGGGGATTGTGGGGGACAAGTTCTGTTCATACTGAATTTGGGCCCCTGACCTCCGAGGTATCTATTATCTGCTGGCTGCCTTTGGCAGGTTTCTTTTTTTAATTACATGCTGTGATTTAATTTTATTGCAAGCTGTTTTGGGACTTTTATGACAAAGTGGGATAGAAACATTATAAAATAAAACCGCTTGGGAAATTAATGTGGGTGTGTGCATATATGCACACAGTGCAATCACAAACAAGGCTGGACTTCATTGGACACAATTGGGGGGAGAACTAGGGCTGAGCTGAAATGAGGGGGGTACATCTGGCTCTCTGTTTAGATGACAGTTTGAGGGACATGAAAAACAATGGTGAAAGTGTTCAGCCAATCAGAGCAAAGACAGGGAAGCATTGCCTCCCCTCCCCCCCCCTTCCTGGTTTGACTTCATCATGTTGTCACACAGCCAAATCTGATTGGCTAGGTGGCGCTGTGGACTCAGGCTGGCTACATGACTCTCTGATCAGGTACATCATGTAGCCGGAAGAAAGAAGAACTCTTACAAAAACCAAAAGAAGCTGCCAAGAAGGATAAAGAACCAGCATAGATCAATGCATGCTAAGAAAAGGGTTGGGAGGTAGGGGGCTTTTACACCCTCCAGAACTCCTTTTTTAACCTCCAAAAAGTCCACCTGTGAAAATTCAGTGAAGCCCTAGCCAAAAGCCAAAACAAGTTTTACAGGGCCATCGTAAACTGAGTTACACTCTTCTAAGCCTTTTTTTTTTTTTTTACTTCAGTAGTCTTAGAAGGATATAACTCTGTTTAGGGTTGCAGTACTACTAGTTTTGTAACACAAGACAGCAAATTAGCATTGCTCCAACCCAGATAGCCCAGGCTAGCTCCATTGGCCCTGGCTAATATTTGGGTGGTAGACTGCCAAGGAAGTCCAGGGTTGCTACGCAGAGGCAAGCAATGATAAACCACCTCTGAATGTCACTTGCCTTGAAAACCTTCCAGGGTCACTGTAACTTGAGGCACTTTGCACACCCACCCAAATGAGCATTTATTCCAGCTGCAAAGAAAAACAAATGGCAATAACCGCCCGCCCAACAAGGTTCAAGTCAGGAATGCTGCACGTACTGCAAGTGAACTCAGTGTTCTTCGCTTAATGCTGTGCTGTGTGGAACCACCATGTCGCTTCTGCTTGGAAAAGAATTTAGCAAAGGAATGAGTGAGCAGCAGAGAAGTGTTTCAGTAGCCTATGTTATACTTACACAGTTACCAGGGACTGGCTGACACATGCCTTTCTATCACATCACAAGTCAATAGAACAAAATAGGAGTCGATTGCACCTTTAAGACCAACTTAGTTTTATTCAGAACGTAAGCTTTCGTGTGCATGCACACTTCTTCAGACGAAGAATGAGGTACAGAAAGCAGAACCACATATAGCTGGTGGGGTTTGGAATGCCAAACCCCACCAGCTATATGTGGTTCTACTTACTGTACCTCATTCCTCGACTGAAGAAGTGTGCACGGACACAAAAGCTTATGTTCTGAATAAAACTAAGTTGGTCTTAAAGGTGCGCAATCAACTCCTATTTTGTTCTACTACTTCAGACCAACATGGCTGTCTATTTGGATCTATCACAAGTCAATGTTTTCGCAGCCAAGCCCTTACATCCATAGCCCTTTGGGCAGAAGAAACACAATGTAAACATTTTAATAAATAAATGTAATGCCATAGAATGATGATGCAGAGGGGACTATTTGTAGCAGGGATGTTGCGCTATCTCACATAGGCTTACACAGCACCGAGGGGGACTTGCAGCTAATAATACAGAAAGGCCTCCAGAGACAGGAAGCCCTGAATCCTTTGTAGTTCATTGTGGCATCTATCACACATGGAAATGTCACAGGGTTCCCAAATCAGAAGCAGCACCAGCCTCAGAGGACGAGGTTTAAACAATATCAACAATATCTACTCCTCTAAACAATATCTACAGTCCTGTCGTGCAGAGTGGTAAAACTGCAGTACTGCAGTCCAAGCTCTCTGCTCATGACCTGAATTCGATCCCGGTGGAAGCTTGGTTCAGGTAGCCAGCTCAAGGTTGACTCAGCCTTCCATTCTTCCGAGGTCGGTAAAATGAGTACCCAGCTTGCTGGGTGGAAAGTGTAGATGACTTGGGAAGGCAATGGCAAGTAAAGGAAAGGAAAAGAAAGGTCCCCTGTGCCAGCACCAGTCATTTCCAACTCTGGGGTGACGTTGCTTTCACAATGTTTTCACGGCAGACTTTTTACAGGGTGTTTAGCATTGCCTTCCCCAGTCTTTTACACTTTCCTCCCCAGCAAGCTCGGTACTCATTTTTGCGACCTCGGAAGGATGGAAGGCTGAGTCAACCTTGGGCCGGCTACCTGAATTCAGGTTCTGCCAGAATCGAACTCAGGTCGTGAGTTCAGACCACACTGCTGCAGTAATGCTGCTTTACCAGTCTCTGCGCCACGGGGTCGCTTCAAGGCAATGGCAAACCACCCCATAAAAAGTCTGCTGTGAAAACATCGTGATGCGACGTTACCCCAGAGTCAGAAATGACTGGTGCTTGCACTGGGGACTACCTTTACCTTTTTACTCCTCCCTTTGCAATTTTGTTTATAATAAATTGGAAATACAAAGTTCAGCATGGTTTTTCCTCTCCCCCACACCAAAAAGCAGCCCTTAGAAGCCTCAGTAGAGGAATGTGGGGGAGGGGATTGCTTAAACTTTCCACTCCTCCCATTGTTCCTCTGAAAATCACCCTATCACAAGTTGCTTTGTTCCTAAAAGAAAAAAAGATGCAGTTGGAAAAGCAAAGTTTTGGGAAGATAAAGTTACGGGAAGGGGTCAAGCGGTCCTTCTGCACTGACCTACAGCCTCCAATACCGCTTTTCAGAGATTTGTGGCCTAAGTTTCTTTGAGTATTGTCTTGTTTGGGGCTTGGAAGGGCTTACCAACTTCCATGCTGCAGAGATCAGTTCCCCTGGAGGAAATGGCAGTTTCAGAGGGTAGACTGGATGACATCACACCCCCAGTAAGCTGCACACTCTCCCCAAACCCCTCCAGATCTCCAGGAACTTCCCAGCCTGGAGTTGGCAACCCTGGCCTTAGACTGCAATCTGACTGCCGTATAGGAAGACTCATGCATTTTGCCATCACCTCTCCCATCCCAATTCCTTTTTCCAGCTGTCCACTAAAATTTTGAACAGAAAAAACCTGTAGCAAAAACAGCACACGATTCCATTCCATATGGGAATCTTGAGTTTCTCTCTTACACACACAAAAATCTAAATGATATAAAAAGGGTGTATTGTGTTCTAGGTTTGCCACTCAGACCGCCACCTCTTTATGCTGGCAAACCCTGAAGCCCCAGTAAAATGGTGGAATCAGCTGCCGGAGGAGGTGAGGGCCCTGCGGGACCTTGTTCAGTTCCGCAGGGCCTGTAAGACGACCCTCTTCCGGCTAGCTTACACCTAGCTGAGATGAGAACTCAATGTAGCTTGCCAGTCTCCTGTCTTTTATGTATATTTGGAATGTTTACTGGTTTTTAAGGTTTTAACTGTTTTAAATGTTTAATTGTTTATATATTTAAATATTGTTGAATTTTTATGTTTGACTAGTTGTTGGAAGCCGCCCTGAGCCACTTGTGGGAAGGGCGGGATACAAATTATAAATAAATAAAAAAAATAAAAAAGCACCCTTTTCCCCCTCCCACAGCTTGGATCCCTATCCCTGGCTAGACCTCCTCATAAGCTTTTAATACCTCCTTCTTTAACAGCCAAAGGCCCTGGAAATGCATCATTCCCAAAGCATTTTCAGAGAAAGAAGTACCCGTAGATCTAATCTGAACGTACAGCAAACAGGATTACTTCTAGCCCCCCCCCCCGGTGGACAATCATAATTAAAGGATGGCAGAAATGTTGAAAGACAGATCAGGAGACTTAAGAGGTGACCTCAGCCCGGTCTAGGAGGGATCAAAGGAAAATTGAAGGACCGCCGCCCAGGCGTAATTAAGAAACACAAGCTTGAACATACCAAGCAGAAAGGACAAATACTTCCCGCATAAGAACATGAAACCCGTTCTGTGGAAAGATAAAGGGATCATGAGGCCAGCAAAAAGGGAAAAGTACATTTGGGGGAAGCCCCAAATGCCTTTTCATTTATACTGTGAAAGAACTAATAAGAATGCACATGACAGCTATTTAGGATAATGAGTATAAAGGATTCAGGAGAACAGGAAGTACACCCAAGCACAGCTCGTGAAGTCCTAGTTGAGCATCTCATCCCTTTTATTAACCCTGCCCCAGAGACATTATTCACATACACTATGCCTTCTGCTTACACTTTCTGGCAAGTGTGTTCTGTGTTATGAGAGTTGCCAATGCGGTACAGTGGTTAAGAGTGTTAGACTAGAGGCTTTTCCACCTGGGTTTTCCCCCTTCAGTTTTGGCCCATACCACTTTGGTTTACTGCCCCCCTCCCCTCCATTTCCACATGGATTTTTGTGCCTTCAGTTTTTGCTTTCTTTTGCGGGGCAGACTATTCCCCATCCTCTCCCCTTTTAAAACCCCCCATGCTTTTACCCCCATGTTTCCCTGGAAGCCAATTTTGACTTTTTTGTTGTGTGTAATGTTTCTGACAGTTTTCATTGTCTATTCCCCCCCCCCCTGCTCCTATCCATCCCCATTTCACTTTTTGAAGATTGGACAGCTGTCACTTTGTCAAACCACTCCCTCTCTTCCCCCCCTGCCCTGAAAACGAGTGGTCTACATTTTTATTCATTGGAAGGGGGGGGATCTATCTAGTGTTGCAATGATAGTTTAAGCAGCTTCTCTGAATTCCCAGCTTTTTTTCTTTAAGTAAGTCTTGAGAACTTTCCCTTGCAGAGATATGCCATTTCTCTGTATCTCCATGATGGAAAGGAACAGAAATTTACTTTTTAATAAAAGAAAGAAAGAAAGAAAGAAAGAAAGAAAGAAAGAAAGAAAGAAAGAAAGAAAGAAAGAAAGAAAGAAAGAAAGAAAGAAAGAAAGAAAGAAAGCCAGGAATAATTTTAGGCCTTGTTAAAATGTGCGTGCCCCTGGTGAAGACAGTGCCCTTCCCTGAAAATTCTAATTATTTAAGGCATATTTGGAAAAAAAACAAACTGACTCCACAGCTGTGACAATGCAGAGAGAGAGCAGACATGTGGAAGAATTGTGCCCAAACCAATTCCAGTATTTGTGGACTGACTGCTGAGAAAATCAGGAGAAAATCAAGTGTGCTGAAAAGGTCTAGAGATGGGGAGATCCAGGTTCAACCCACCCTTGGAAAGCCTTGAACCTCTCTAATCTACCTTGCAGGGCTGTTAAGAGGGGAGGGAGAGAGGGAGGGAGAAGCATGCAGGCTGCTCTAAGTTCCTTGGAGGAAGCAGGGGGGGGACAAAAAATATTTCAAATAATAGATATTATAACTAAAAGGGAAAGTGGTCATAGCTCAATGGTAGAACTGACAGTTTACATGACAAGGATCCCCAGGAAAAAAAGTAACAAGATCTTAGGCAGTACTCAGTGTAACACAGCTCTACACGTTCAATGGGACACATATTGACAATCACATGCAAAGGTAGGTATGTTCTGTTATGCAAGATTTGGTACTGGGCACAGAATTCAATCTTCTAGAAAAATTTCAATTTTTTTTTGAAAGGTAAGTTTCTAGCCCAATTTGGTTTGAAAGTACACTATAGTGAGATTTCAGAAGCCAGTTTTGGAGGCAGTGGGTGGGTAGGTTTCATAGCATTCCAGGCTGCATTTGTCCTTCTCCTTCCCACCTAACTAGCAAAAGTGCCTGGCAGAGAATCTGAGAGGCTGGACTGCTAAGCTCATATCTCTTTATCATATGAACTACTCTTAGAGAAAGAGCAACCACTCCTTCAGTGTTCAGAACATCAGCTGGGAAGGGGTGGGAAGGGTGACAGACTCACCAAAGCTTTAAAAACAGCCTTGCAATTTGAGACAGTTTGGTTTAATTTTTAAAAAGAGAGCTTTTTAAGAATATGATTAAAAAATCTGGCTAAAATATTAGTGGCTACTAGTATCCCCACCACGCCCTGACCTGGATAGCCTGATCTCGTCAGCTAAGAGGGCTCAGCCCTGATCAGCCTTTGGATGGGAGACCACCAAGGGAAGTCAAGGGTCTTTACATGATACCATCCTATTCTAGTAAGATAGTACCAAAATCCTTATTGTCTGTTATATGTATGTACTGTTTTTATCAATAATAAACGTTTATTTAAAATGGGGGGGGGGGAGTCTAGGGTCGCTACACAGAGGTAGACAATAGCAAACCACCTCTGAAAGTCTCTTGCCCTGAAGTGAAAACCATATGAGTTCACCATAAGTCAGCTGTGACCAGGGCTTTCCCCCCTAAAAAAGGCCCAGCAGGAACTCATTTGCGTATTAGACCACACCCCTTGATATCGCCAATGTTTTGCATAGGGAAATGTCCAGCACGAAAGCCTTTGCACATTAGGCCACACCCCTTGATGCCAAGGCAGCTGGAACTGTGTTCCTGTGCATTCCTGCTCAAGAAAAGCCCTGGCTGTTACTTGATGGCCAAAAACAGTACTCCTCCCAACTGCTAGTACTCCAAACTCTACCTATATTATGAGTCAGTTCTGCCCACCCTGGTGGATTTGTTTTTTTTAATAATTACTAATCACTTAAGCACTCTAGAAAGGGGAGAAAACACCTTTTGTAGCTATGACTCTGATTGTAGAAAGGTGCTTAAAGGATTAACATTATTGTTATTGTTATTTATTTTAGATATTTATAACCCAACTAACAACTCAAAAGTGCTTGAGGCAAATCAAGGCAGTGTATTATTTAAGAAAGGTTTTCACATAAAAATACTTTTTAAAAACCCTGTTTTGATGCAAATTATATGTTTCTAGCAGGAAAACTGGGCACAAGGCAATGATTTTCAATGTGTCTAACTGCTGCAGGGACATCAGCAACTCTATTCAGTTCTTTGAAGCTTTGCCTGAAATACGGCAGTTCCACTGAGCAAGGTAGGCTAGCTATACCTGTTTATCATGTGCCTTATTTATTAATAGAGGATTCTGGGTAAAGCAAACCATCTTTGTCATGCACCTTTCTTAGGAAGCCTTCTGCATCGCTAACATTCCACAAGCTGCACTAGAGGGCATTATTCAGGAAAGTTTTTAATACTGACCCCTACTGCCCTACAGGTTGTTGAAGAAACAGCTAGACTTGTTGCTTAGTGCTGGTGCTTTTTAACTGCATACAGTATTTACTCCAATGTAAGACTAGGTTTCCCACCCCCGCCCCAGTTATACAAAAAAAAAAGGTGGTACCCTGTTATGTACGCCCTAACCTGGATAGCCCAGGCAAGCCCAATCTCATTAGATCTCAGAAGCAGGGCTGGCCGTAAACTGTCTGGCACCCTAGGCAAGGCTAATGTCTGGTGCCCCCACCCCTGCTCTGATAACGTCACTGAGTCACATGGGGGGTGCCCAATTTGGTGCCCCCAGAAGATCAGTGCCCAAGGCAATCGTCTAGTTTGCCTAGCGGCAGAGCCAGCCCTGGGTCCATATAAAACTGCATGGGTAAATTCTCCCACCTTATGAGCATCCTAGTTAAAGCAGGGCTCAGGGCGAAACTATATTTGATACTGGGACATATGGATCTCTCTTTTTTTTTCCTTTTCAAATAACTTGAGGTCCCATTTCAGTTCAGGTTGCAGGAGGAGGTGTAGGTTAACCCTTTCCCCTCCCCACACCATTTCTTGATGTGAAATGTTCCCAGTATAGCTGAGATTTGCCCTGTTGGTAGGGGGAAAAAAACACCCATGTGCTCTGCCTTTGGCCTTTGTGTTTGCTCAGTGGGGTAAATCACAGCATCTAGGAGCTGTTTCAGGAAAATGACAGAGGGAGAGAAAGAGGATTAATCTCCTACCTTAACCTCCTACCTTAGGTTCCCTCAATCTGAATCAGTGTCCCATGCAGCTCTTGCTAAAAAGCAGCTTGAATGCTCCGGACACAGAAATTCCAACTTTAGGGATCCTTTAGCACTTTTTCTTTCCTGCACAGTGCTGGGAAGAGAATAACCTGCAAACTCCTTTGCCAACTGAAACTTCTTTTGCTGCTCTATTCTTTTTAAATTTCCCGTTATTTGCAAGCATGACTTCTTCTCCATCTCTGAGGAAGCCTCTCAGTTACTGAATCCTGCATGGCCATGCTATTTATTCCCCTGTGTGTAGATGTTTCATTTGGCTTCTCCCTCTGTAAGGAAGCTGGGAGCTCCCCAGGTTCTGCTGCTTCTTTCTTTTCACTGTAGGAAAAAAGGGGGGCTCCTTGAGTTTAAGCAAAGCTATCATAGAAAAAACGACAGGGTGAAACTATAAACACTATTCTATCAAAACATTTATTACAAGAAAATAATGGGGAATGAGAAGAACTCTGTGGCCTCTACTTCTAAGTAGCCTCTACTTCTAAACAGTCTATAATGAGAAATATAAGTGTGCACACAGGCATTTTAACACTCCAAAGCCTCTACCTTTAAACAGACTGCAATAAAATACACAAGAGTGCATGCAGGCACTTTAACATAACCTCTTTTTCCAAACATTCTGCACTTAAATGAATGAATGAATCCAAACAGTCTGCAGTAGAATAAATCAGAGAGCACACAATCACTTTTAAGAGTGCACGCAGGCACTTTTTAAAGGTTAAGAGTCTGCATGTGACTCATAAACCAAAACATTACACAACAGTCTGTAATGAATTCTTTCACCAAGAGTGCACACAGGCACTTTTTTATGGGTTCCACATGAATTCCTCACATCAAACAAATTATTCCACTTCAGAGTCATGTACACTCAGTCCACTATTGTTTCAATGAGGTGTTATGATAGAGAATAGGTTCTTCCACATAAAGCCAGTCTACGTTAGCCGGTGTCAAACATTTCATTGCCTTTATTAAGACTGATGGCTTTTAAGTGGAACTGTGGAGAAAATACACAACATTCAACAATACAAAAAATACAATTAAAGTTGTACACCTTTAATAAAAGTTTGTTGTTGTTGTTCAGTTGCATAGCTGAGTCCGACTTTTCAAGGGACCATTGTATCTCTCTCTCTATAAAGGTTGCTTTCCTGATTGCATGCAGGTGAAGCAATTTAAAGTGACTTGAAGTGACAGAATAGTGTTTATAGTTTCGCCCTGATGTTTCTTCTATTATAGCTTCTTTCTTTTCGACAGGTGACTCTTCATGAACTCCTAACAGCCCCAAAACCTGATGCCAGAAGCATTGGAGAGAGTTCAGAGCTGAAACTACACTTTCGGAACCACCAGGTAGTACAGTCCCTGGACCTCTTCACAGTGCAGATGACTGCACTGCGACTGATATGCTCCCCTGAAATAAAAATCATCCCCCCTCCAGCGCAACAGAGCTAAGATTCTACATAGGGTTGCCAAGTCCAATTCAAGAAATATCTGGGGACTTTGGGGGTGGAGCCAAGAGACTTTGGGGTGGAGCCAGGTAGTACAGTCCCTGGACCTCTTCACAGTGCAGATGACTGCACTGCGACTGATATGCTCCCCTGAAATAAAAATCATCCCCCCTCCAGCGCAACAGAGCTAAGATTCTACATAGGGTTGCCAAGTCCAATTCAAGAAATATCTGGGGACTTTGGGGGTGGAGCCAGGAGATTTTGGGGGTGGAGCCAGGAGACATTGGGGCGGAGCCAAAAGCAAGGGTGTGACAAGCATAATTGAATTTCAAGGGAGTTCTGGCCATCACATTTAAAGGGACTGCACATCTTTTTAAATGCCTTCCTTCCATAGGAAATAATGAAGGATAGGGGCACCTTCTTTTGGGGTTCATAGAATTAGACCCCCTGGTGCAATCTTTTTGAAACTTGGAAGGTATTTTGGGGAGATGCACTAGATGCTAAACTGAAAATTTGGTGCTTCTATCTCAAAAAACAGCCCCCCCGGAGCCCCTGATACCCGCGGATCAATTCCCCATCATTCCCTATGGGAATCGTTCATGGAGGTGCATGATGGTTGTGGGGGCGGGGCTTCCCCCGCCGGCCAGCTGGCTGGGGGAGGGGGGAAGCCTGTAAAACCGGGGGATCCCTCTCTGGGACCTGGGGATTGGAAGCCTAATTCTACATGACATTCTAGTTTTCTACAGACTAAGAAATTTATTAACATGGGTGAGTATTTTTTAAAAATGCATTTTTGTACGAGTACAATCTTAGAACAGGACTATACAGTATGAGACTAATATAAAGTTCCCATCAACCTTGCAATGCTAACCTGGGAGCAGTTGATAATAATGGTGCATCCACCTATTTGTTCATTGTCCCTCTGTTTCTCTCCCATTTTTCTCCCAGCTGATCACTGCAGACCAGAAAAAAGTCTTATGAACGGGGAGGAAATCCTGAGAGGAACTATGGGAGGCAATTAGTGGGGAAGATGTTAAGCCCTTTCCCCTCCAAATGCCCCCATTATTACATTATGATTAACTAGAAAAAACATGTTTGTGGAAAGGACATATCTGCTCTTAGGAAGGCTGGGTCTAGATGCTTTTGCTGCCTAGGTGAATTAAAATTCCCCTTCCCCTATGCTGTCATCACAGTGAATGGCATAACAACAGAACACCGAATGAGAAAGAGTTGCTTAGGATACCATTTTTTCTCAGTTTGATGTTTAATTTAAATAATTTAACAAATCACACAATTGTGTTCCACATTAGTTAAGCTGGAAGCATTTCTCCAAACAATACATAATTTATGGGACTCACTGCCAACAGGACGTAGTGATTAGCTGTAGATGGCTTTAAAAAAGGGATTAGCACATTTATGGAAGATAGGCCCATCAAGAACTATTAGCCATGACAGCTAAATGGCACCTCCACGTTCAGAGATAATATACTTTGAATGCCAGTTGCTGGTACTGCAACAACGGGGGAGGGGCTGAGAGCTTTGATATCCTGCCATGGGTGCTCCAGGGCTACAGTTTTCAGGTTCCCACTTTAGGCAGGATATTTCCAGCCCTAGACTGGCTCTTCCCACAACCAGCTGTCCAGGACGGGGGAGACTTGTCTTAGCAGTAGTATGTGCAAAAAGGATCTAGGGGTCTTAGTGGATCATACGCTGAACAAGAGTCAACAGTGTGATGCGGTGGCTAAAAAGGCAAATGCAATTTTGAGCTGTATCAACAGAACTATAGTGTCCAGATCACATGATATGATGGTATCGCTTTACTCTGCTCTGGTAAGACCTCACCTGGAGTATTGTGTTTAGTTTTGGGCACCACATTTTAAGAAGGATATAGACAAGCTGGAACGGGTCCAGAAGAGGGCGATGAAGATGGTGAGGGGTTTGGAGACCAAGTCCTATAAGGAAAGGTTGAAGGAGCTGGGGATGTTTAGCCTGGAGAGGAGGTGGCTGAGAGGTGATATGATCACCATCTTCAGGGACTTGAAGGGCTGTCATATAGAGGATGGTGTGGAATTGTTTTCTGTGGCCCCAGAAGGTAGGACCAGAACCAATGGGTTGAAATTAAATCAAAAGAGTTTCCGGCTCAACATTAGGAAGAACTTCCTGACCCTTAGAGCGATTCCTCAGTGGAACAGGCTTCCTCAGTAGGTGGTGGGCTCTCCTTCCTTGGAGGTTTTTAAACAGAGGCTAGATGGCCATCTGTCAGCAATGAAGATCCTGTGAATTTAGGGGGAAGTGTTTGTGAATTTCCTGCTTTGTGCAGGGGGTTGGACTAGATGACCCTAGAGGTTCCTTCCAACTCTATGATTCTATGATTCTAGGGGAAGAAAAATGGGGGAATGGATGGGGAGGGTGGTGCCCAGTGTCCTGAGAGGATAACATCACTTTGGGCATGACCAGAAATGACACCTATATGTCACTGGTGATGCTTTAGCATTCAGGTAAAACTTTATTGTCAAAGAGCTTTGGCTGAATGCTTAAGTATTGCTGGAGAGGAAGTGACATCACTTCTGGTCATATTGGAAGACCCTCAACATGTCAGTCTCCCCCAACAGGCAGCCTCATGCTGGCACTCCTATATGGGGCATCTATTTGGCCAGTGGGAACCAAAGTACTAGATGAGATGGTCTAATCCAGAAGGGTTTTTCTTAAGGACTAAATGCAACACCCAGATTCCTAGCCTCTGTTGTTAAAATAGGGCGCTTTTTAATAGAAAAAGCCCAGCAGTGACTCATTTGCATACTAGACCACACCCACTGACACCACCATTGTATCTTTTTGGTAGGAAAAGCCCAGCAGGGACTCATTTGCATATTAGGCCATACCCCCTGACACCAAGACAGCAGGAAGTGCATTCCTGTGTGTTCCTGCTCAAAAAAAGGCCTGAAAATATATGAATCTTCATTGTAACTGGAAGCTTTCAAGGAAAAAGATGTAAAATCCAGAAGTGCAGACAGGGGCTCTTTCCACAAGACATTTAAATAGCATCACTGGGATTCTGGTGCTTCAGTTTGGCTCTATGTTTCCACCAGCCCTGGCTGCTGCACCTGGTTTTTCTAAAGGCATTGGCTCACCTGTCCTGGGGCCCAAACAATCTAGCCTGATCCACAGGATGAATGATTGCAAGGTACAGCCTTCAGAGAGGACAAGAATACATGGAGGCAGATCTAGAAGAAAAAGGTGGCAAGCTGGTAAAGGAGATTGGACATGACAATTTTCTTTAGGCAAAGGGGCAAAAATAGAATGAGGTTAGTGGACAACGAATGAGCCAGGCTCTGTTTTTGCCTGCCAGCCAGCAGGGATAAAATGCCTCTTGGTCATAGAAGAGACCAGCATTGCCACTAACTCCTCTACCATAGAGGGTATATTTTTATCTGGCCCATTAAAGGCTGTTTATCCATCAATAGACAATGTTCAATTATTTCTCACCATTCTGAGATACTTGGGAAGGATAGCTGCAATGAAGCTAGTTACTTTTCTGAATTTAGTGACGCGGTTAGGTAATCTATGATGGGATTTAATGCTTTTTTTGTTGGGGGGAGAACCTTAATTAGAGGGTTTATATATACTTCCAAAGCACAGAATGAATGTGGAACAAACTTGACTTGTACCATACAACCATTTCCACAGGTGAGAGCACCTGATATAATCCACTTGTGCTCAGAAGTAAATTCCATGTTTCTTAACAGAGTTTCCTAGCTGAGGTAGAGTTGCCAGCTCTGGCTTGGGAACTTCCTGGGGAGATTTGGAGCAGTTGCTTGGAGAACAGAGGGTTTTTTGAGGGGCGGGGTAGGGAACTCAATGAGGATATGATGCCATAGAGTCCACCCTCCCAAGCTGCCATTTCCTCCAGAGGACGTGAACTCTGTTATCTGGAGATCAGCTGACTTTCTGGGAGATCTTCAGGCCCTGCCCGAAGGTTAGTGACCCTAAGCCGAGGCCTGGCCTTTGGGTCCTTCTTCTGAATCTGTGAGCCAGAGCTTTGGACTTCTGCCTCCAAAGCTGGTGCTAGAGTTTTTGGTGCCCTAGGCAAGCTGCCCACTAGCTTGCCCCCCGCCCAAAATTTAAAAATCAGAGAATTGTAGGAGAAATGAAGAAACTTGAAACTATTTACATTTTTAATTTACAGTTCTCTTATTTAAAATTTTAATTTAAAAAAAATTGTGAGACTAAACAATAAAAATTGTGAGAATGCTCCTTGATCCTTTTAGCTGGAGGTGCCAGTGACAAGACCTTGTGCATGCGGGAAAGATGTTCTACCACTGAGCTACGGCTCCCAACCCACGGCTCTGTTAAAGTAGAGTAGGAAGGATGAGTGGCAGCATACAACTTCAACAGGAGCCAGTTTTTAGAAACTGTAATTGGCTCTTTGCCAGCTGTTACAATGGGTTAATTTGTCCCTGCTGGGCTCCAAGGAACGCACTGCACAGGCCCCGTCCGCTTTTGCTGTAACAAGACCCAGGGAACACAAAACTGGCCAGGCAGCATCTGCGCTCCATGGAGCCTACTTTCCATTGGAGAAGGCAGGCTCCAAGGAGCACACATGCTGCGCGTGGGGTAGGGTTGCCAATCCCCAGGTGGCGGCAGGGGATCCCCCGGTTCGGAGGCCCTCCCCCCACTTCAGGGTCATCAGAAAGCGGGGGGAGGGGAGGGAAATGTCTGCTGGGAACTCTGTTATTCCCTATGGAAATTTATTCCCATAGAAAATAATGGAGAATTGATCTGCGGGTATCTGGGGCTCTGGGGGGGCTGTTTTTTGAGGCAGAGGCACCAAATTTTCCGTACAGCATCTAGTGCCTCTCCCCAAAATATCCCTCAAGTTTCAAAATGATTGGACCAGGGGGTCCAATTCTATGATCCCCAAAAGAAGGTGCCCCTATCCTTCATTACTTCCTATGGAAGGAAGGCATCGAAAAGGTGTGCTGTCCCTTTAAATGTGATGGCCAGAACTCCCTTTGGAGTTCAATTATGCTTGTCACAGTCTTGATCTTGGCTCCACTCCAGTGTCTCCTGGCTCCACCCCCAAAGTCTCCTGGCTCCACCCCCAAAGTCCCCAGATATTTCTTAAATTGGACTTGGCAACCCTAGCGTGGGGAGAGGTGGGGTCTTGTGGCCCCCTAGGCCTGGTGGCACCCCAGGCGGCTGCCTACTTGACCTACTCCCACACATCAGCCACGTCTGCCTCAAAGAACAGCCTTGGAACATCCTCGGATCCAGACAAATGCAGTCTTTGGGGGTGGGGCAGAATGCAGTCATTTCTGACAAATTCACAAAGAGTGGCTACTAGGTACCACAACTAAATGGAGCTTCCTAGTTCCAGGGCAGTGTAGCTCTGAATGTAAGCTGCCGAGGGGCAAGCTACAGGAGAGGGCTGGAGTTTTTGTCCCTACCAGGGGCCTAAGTCATGGATTTAGAATCTAAACCAGGAGTAGGTAATGCTGGGTGTATATGCCAACAAATATGGTTGCCAATCCACAGCTGGGCAGAGGAAACCAAAGCAAACAGCTACCATGATGTCAGCCTCCGAACAATTAAGCAGTAATCCAAATTGTATCAAAAAGAGCATATATTTATTACAAAAACATGAAGTCAATCAAACTTCCAAGTGGTATAAGGAACGTGTCCCCAAGCAGCCAGTTCCTACTTCTTCAACAACTGAATTTTAGTGATTTAAAGGAATCTTGGGTCAACATGTTAATTATGCATTTAAGTCCAATATCTTGAATATCTGCAGACAGCAATCCATAAGGCGACAGGACTGTACTTGTGCCCCTGTTTCGCAATAAGCTTCTTCAAGCTGTATGCAAATAATTTCAGAATTAATATAAAACACTAAAATGTTAACCATGTATATACAGATAATGTAGAAAAAAGCATACCTTTCAGAGACTATTTTCAACACCAGGTAAGAATGCCAAAACTTTACAACAGTAGATAACACTTCTATGGTGATGAAATCACAGCTACTCCTAGGCTATATATACACAGGTGTACATACTTAAGCATTCCTTAAAGAAACAGTAATGTCAGCTACAGTGATGTCCAAAATAACATTACTCAGATCTCATAAGTACATCCATATTCACAGAAAGCATGTTAAGTCCCACACATTATTCAATCCAAAGGGAACCAACGTATTAAGCTTGAAAATCATGCACATTTCCTGCTGCAAAAGCCATTTATTGCAGTCCACCTTATCCTGTAGTTTAGATGGAAACTTAAGATTGACACAAAACCACAAAGACTCAGGATCATGTTTTAATTTTGAGAAATATTGCCCATGGGGAGCTTCTAACACATGGTTCTTAATGCAGGATTTGTGTTCCAACATGCGTGTGCGTACCACACATGCTATAGAACCCAGATAAATTTTTTTGCACAGGCAGAGAATTGCATAAATGCATCTCTTTGTTGAGGATGTTGTGGTATCCTTCAAAAAAACTTTGTATCCTGTTGTAGGATGAACAAACTCTGTGATCTGCAAGGATAAACCACAAGCGGTACACCCCCCACATTTAATGTGCCCTCCCATTTTTCTCATATTCAAGAGTTGGTGGGCAAAGTGAAACAATTCGAGATGAAATTAAAAGAACTAAAAGTAAAAAAATTCAAAAGAGACACCAATTACTATGAAAAATCTCAGGTTTACTCGTGGTGGTCTGGTCAGACCAGTAGAAAATGTGTGAGTTGGGCCGATGGGTGGTCAGAACCGGAATCTTCAGAAGGAGAAGGGTCGGGAACCTCATCAGGAGATGAGGGTCCTTCGGGAAGGCAGTACTTTTTAAGAAATCCTAAGCCAAGGGCTTTTTTTGTTCAGGCGCCCTATGAGAGGCAGGAGATGGACATAGTAGTGAAACTTTCCTCATATAATTTGTCAAAACATGAGAGAAGAGTACTTAATTTGGGGTTGGGTTTCATCCCCACTCCCCGATATGATGCCTTCCAGACGAGAATCGATTTATATAAATTGACCAGACAACTAAAATTACGTGACTTTTTCCGTTCTGAAACCGATATTATAAAAAAAGATGACCCATTTAAAATCAAGTCCACCTTCGTGCCCCCACATTATGATGGCTCTATTGCCGTGTTTGAAAAATTGGTGTTAAAAGAAATTAGCCACCTTGAGAATAATCACACAGCGGGGTGGTGTAATTTTTTTAAGTTAGATAAATGGGCCGTAGAAATGTTGGCATCTAATCATCAAATTGTCATAAAACCAGCCGATAAGGGTGGCGGTATTGTTATTCTGAATAGAGAGGACTATTTGATAGAAGTTAACTCTCAACTTTCCGATATCACATATTATAAACCTCTTGCCACAGATCCAACTGATAAAGTGGCGAGATTGATTGACATTGTGGTTACTAAAAGCAATGAGTTGGGATATATTACAGATCAAACAGCATTGCTTTTTTAAAAATCCTATCCAAGAACTCCAGTGTTTTACATACTCCCAAAGATTCACAAAGAGGGCTTTCCGCCCTTTGGCCGCTCTATAGGGTCTGCCTCGGCGTCACTGCTAGAACCACTTAGCCAGTTTGTGGACCATTTCTTAAAACCTCAAGTACTTAAAATTGACACTTATTTGAGGGACACATCAGCTTTCATATACCAAACTACAGGATAAGGTGGACTGCAATAAATGGCTTTTGCAGCAGGAAATGTGCATGATTTTCAAGCTTAATACGTTGGTTCCCTTTGGATTGAATAATGAGTGGGACCTAACATGCTTTCTGTGAATATGGATGTACTTATGAGATCTGAGTATTTATGCTGTTTAATGTTATTAATGTTATTGTTTAATGTTATTTTGGACATCACTGTAGCCGACATTACTGTTTCTTTAAGGAACGCTTAAGTATGTACACCTGTGTATATATAACCTAGGAGTAGCTGTCATTTCATTACCATAGAAGTGTTATCTACTGCTGTAAAAGTTTGGCGTTCTTACCTGGTGGTAAAAATAGTCTGTGAAAGGTATGCTTTTTACCACATTGTCTGTATATACATGGTTAACATTTTAGTGTTTTATATTAATTCTGAAATTATTTGCATGCAGCTTGAAGAAACATTGCGAAACAGGGGCACAAGTACAGTCCTGTCGCCTTATGGATTGCTGTCTGCAGATATTCAAGATATTGGACTTAAATGCATAATTAACACGACCCAAGATTCCTTTAAATCACTAACATTCAATTGTTGAAGAAGTAGGAACTGGCTGCTTGGGGACACGTTCCTTATACCACTTGGAAGTTTGATTGACTTCATGTTTTTGTAATAAATATATGCTCTTTTTGATACAATTTGGATTACTGCTTAATTGTTCGGAGGCTGACATCACGGTAGCTGTTTGCTTTGGTTTCCTCTGCTTTTTCCCCTGCGATTCTCTGTTTTGGTTGAACAATCCCCAGCTGGGGACAGGGGATTCCCTGGCTTGAAGGCCCTCCCCCTACTTCAGGGTTACTAGAAAGCGAGGGTGGAGGAGAAGGGAAATGTCTGTTGGGCACTCCATTATACTCTATGGAGACTGGTTCCCATAGGGTACAATGAAAATTGATCTGTATTTGGGGTTTAGGGGGGCTGTTTTGTGAGGCAGAGGCAGCATAACATGTGGTGACTTTCCTCAACATCCCTCCCCCCAAGTTTTCAAAAAATAGGACCAGGGGGTCCAATTCTATAAGCCCCAAAAGAAGGTGCCCCTATCCTCAATTATTTCCAAATGGAGGGAAGGCATTTAAAAAGTAGTAAGGTCCCTTTAAATGCAATGGCCAGAACTCCCTTTGAAGTTCAATTCTGCTTGTCACAACTTTGCTCCCGGCTCCATCCCCAAAGTCCCCAGATATTTCTTGAGTCGGACATGGCAACTCTAATCCCAGACCACTGGTGCCCAGAGCCAGAACTCTGCCCAAGCAATCAAGGCACTGGAAGCATGACTGAGCTCAGTGGTGTGGGAGAAGGCAACAAGCAAGGCTTATGCCCATCATCTTCTCCCAGACTTGCACAGACACCAGCTGAGTCCAAGGCAAATCCATGTATTGCTACCAGTCTCCGGCATTTGACTTGCTCCAAGCATGCTTAGCCAAACACACCCTACCCTCTCTTGGCTTGCCATCACATCATCTTCACAGTAGACAATGCATTTTTTCAGCCCCCCCTCCCCAAGTTTTCCATCCCTGATTTAGACCCAAGAGGCCATGAAAGGAAACCACAAGGAAAAGGGAGACAAAGAGGTGGAAGTTTATGTCTGTTTTGATGTGATACATTTCAAGCTTCCCTGAACCATGAGGAAAAGCAGGATATAAATGTTTAAATAAAGTTTTAGTTCTGTCTAAGCAGGATATAAATGTTTTAAGCAGGATATAAATGATTTAATAAATAAAGTTTTAGTTCTGTCTAATTATTATTACTATTTTACGCTTGTTTATGAAGTCTGAATAGCCCAGCTGAGCCAGAGGTGGTTAGAATCTGGAAGTTAAGCAGGGTCAGCCAGAGTTTGTACTTGGAGGGGAGACCACCAAGGAAGACTTGGGCTGCTGTATGGAGAAAGGCAATGCTTTCCTTCCTTCCTTCCTTCCTTCCTTCCTTCCTTCCTTCCTTCCTTCCTTCCTTCCTTCCTTCCTTCCTTCCTTCCTTCCTTCCTTCCTTCCTTCCTTCCTTCCTACATCTGATGTTCATGTCCTGCAACTCTCAAACATCTGACATTTATTCTATGTGGCTCTTATATTGAGCAAGTTTGGCCACCCCAGGTAAGCCACCTCTGCTCATCTCTGTGGAGATCTCCTGGTGTCTTCTGTGGAGATCACAGGGCCTGGAGAATGCCCTGTGGATGACGTTGGTCAGCTGTGACTTCAGGGCATGTTCTTCTCTTCCTCTTCTATGGGCTTTATTTTGTCATATGATTTTTATTTGGAAACCACTCAGATAAGCTAGATAATAAAGAAGGCTGAGGTGGGGAGGGGACTCTGGCTGATAAGATCTCTGTTGAGTGTCCCTCTGCTTCCTTATTTTATGTATAGATGTGGGTGGGGGCACAGGGATAAACAGTGCAATGCATAAATACAATTATGGTCCATGTAAAACTGGTAATAACCTTTTCTGCAGTCTTGTGTGGACAACACTGCTTCTCCAATGGACACTAATTGATAGAAGAGGATTCAGCACTCAAATGGGCACTACAAACAGGGGGCTACTGTCTATCACACCTGTGGGAGTGAGGTGGAAAGCAGTGGCTAGCCAGCAAAGGAGACAAATGTGGCTGATTGGCAAAAGGTGCTTTGGTGCTTCTGAGGGGACGCCTTTTGCTTCTGGGAACTGCTGTAGAGGCTAGCACTGTTCATCCAGATGCCTGTCTGTTTCTCATATCCCCTTTGCAAGCAGTACACCAAAAGATATCATGCAAAACTCAATACTGAATCTCTCCTCGAAATGAAAATGATCCTGTCAAACCCTGCCCTTACGACTTCCTGGTGGGACTGGGGTGAGTATGAAAGGCTGTATTCGCCCAAGGATATTTTATTTAAATACAGGGGGGGGGGGGGGGGGGGGTTTGAGCAGGAACGGACAGGAATGCAGTTTTGGCTGGCTTGGTGTCAGGGGGTGTGGCCTTATATGCAAATGAGTTCCTGTTGGGCCTTTTCTTTAAAAAGCCCGGTTTGAAACAATGGTGATGTCAGAGGGTGTGGCCTAATATGAAAATGAGTTCCTGCTGAGCTTTTTCTACAAAAAAGAGAGAGCCTGTTTAAATGTCTGTACTCCATTTCTCCCCAATGAGACCCAAAGTGTCTTTAAAACATCATTCTTTGCTCCTCCATTTTATCTTCACAGCCACAGTCCTGAGAGATAGGTTAGGCTAGGTATGTGACTGGCTCAAGGTCACCCAGTAAGCTTCCATGGTAGAGTAGGGATTCGAACCTGGGTCTCCCAGATCCTAGTTCAATGCTTTAACCACAACGCCACACCAGATTTAGTCACACCAACAGTAGCGTATCATAATAATTGATTAAATAGCATATTTATTATCCTGTTCCTCCGCTTAGCATCTATACTGCTTTTTCAGTTCATATAAATTATCTTGCAATTCTTACAATGGTTCTGTAAAGTTGGCCAATATTATTATTATGGGAGCCACCCCCACCCCAGGCTGAGAATAGCTTGCTTTCAGGACTTCTAGGGAATCTGTGCAAAAGTGAAATATGAACCACAGACTTCCCATCTCAGATCTTAGTCTCATAGCCACTGCACTACGGCAGCTTCCATAACCCCACTTGCCCAAGTGGTATACTAACGGTAATTACTATGATCAGCCTCATTATAAACTGAAATACCAGGAATGGCATTAAATTATATGGTGCACATAGATCTTTGAAAGCTTCACAAAGGAGATTTTCCCACTGGAATTTCTTTAATTGCTTTAAGAGCCTCTCCAGATAGGCTTGCTTCCAACACAGAGCTCCCTTCCTTCACTTCATACGGGCCAGTTTTCTACTAGTACAAATATACAAGCTGAGCAAGTGGAGTGGAGGGGATAGCATCCAGCCTGCCAGGGCTAGCTTTTCAGGCAGCATCAGTTCCCTATCCTTTTGAAGTCGTGTCCCCACCCCACCCCAAGTTCCTCCTTACCAGTCTCCTGCAACCTTTCTGCCTCTTTCATAGGCTTCGCTCCCCCAGACTACCTGTTTCTCTTTGCAAAACCAAAAGCCGTTTGGTTTCAGTAACAGA
Organism: Heteronotia binoei; assembly: GCF_032191835.1. Taxonomy (NCBI): domain Eukaryota; kingdom Metazoa; phylum Chordata; class Lepidosauria; order Squamata; family Gekkonidae; genus Heteronotia; species Heteronotia binoei. Next base: position 59,790,178 of record NC_083233.1, read on the forward strand.
ATTATGTCCCGCTTGGATGGGAAAGCAACCACCTGCATCTTGAAGTTGGCACAGATTATACGTCCCTGGTCATTGTTAGGGTTAATTCAACCATCGGCTATATATCTTACTAGTGAGGTGACCTGTCTTCTCAGCGGTTTGAGAGAGACTGGGAAAACATTTCCGGCAAATGAGAGATCTAGATTATTCTTACCTCTGTGCCAGTGTACTTTGCAATGTTTCTGTGCCAGCATTTTCTGGCTAAGAGTGAACAAATCAGGAAGCCTGTAAACCTGTATCTGCACTCGTGCATGAGCGCACACACCAAGTCAGCACCTCAGCACCTTACCTCCTGTGCTTCCGGCTCAAACGACAGTAGGCTACTTAAGACCACCACCACCACCCCACGCCAGTGCTGTATCACCTGTGCCATTCCTGTCCAGGAACATTCCAATAATATTCCGGCACCCCCACCTATGGAATGCTCTCCCCACACACACAACACGTGCCTGGCACTTACGTTATCTTCGGCACCGGATGAAAACAGCTTTACCTCCCAAGTTTCCAACGACATTTAAACATTGAGCTGCTGAGTTTATCACTTGAAGGCGGCTGTTGCCAATTTGATTAGGTTACTGATTTCCAGTTGACTTTCACAAGATTTTAGATGCGACACTATTTGATCTACAAGTTTTCCTCTTTCATTTTTTTAAAGGCAGCTGGAAGTTACCTTGGAAATGAATAGGAAGAAAGGGGAGGGGGGGATAAATCTTTTCTATACCTGTGGTGATGCAGCTGCTACTATTCTATCCTAGCCCACCCTGAAATTTATTTCTCACACTGGAGCTCAGTTCAGCCGCAATGCAAAATCATGGTTTAATAATGTTATGGTTATCAAAGATTTCAGGTTTTCACGGCTGGTAACATCGTTAGGGTTTGTAGAATCTTTCGGGCTCAAGTGCCGTGTTCTACTGGAGAAAGTTTTCCTTCCAGACATTTCGTTCTGAGAACGAAACGTCTGGAAGGAAAACTTTCTCCAGTAGAACACGGCACTTGAGCTCGAAAGATTCTACAAACCCTAATAATGTTATGGTTAGTTTGTGAAACCAGGCTTTGGTCATTCAAATCCCAGTTTGTTTTGAGAAATGCAGGTATTTTCCCTCTTCCCAAAAGACCCATCTGATATTCTTTTCTTCATTGTAGCAAGAGCAGTACCAGAGTTCAAGGTAGGCTTAAGCGAAGATGTTCATATGAAACCGTAGTTAAGATGAGCTACAGTCAATAAACCCAATCATTGTTTCAGATCCTGGCCTATTGTATCCTCCTGATGACCCATAGTTAGTAGAAACCTGATTACAACTAGCTGTTGTTAGTGTGGATAATCATTATTCACTAAAACATTTATATTCCATTCTTTCCCCATGGCGCAGGATTTTATATATATATAATTGAAACAGCTAACAAAATAACACTCCAACCTACCTGCAACCTGTGCTTATAAGTATATAAAGTGCCATCGAGTCATAACCAACTTGTGGTGACCCCTTCCGGTTTTCAAGGGAAGCAATATTTAGAGGTGGTTTGCTATTGCTTGTCTCTGTGAGCAACCCTGGGCTTCCGTGGTGGTCTCCTATCAAATACTGACCAGGGCCAATCCAGCTTAGCTTCCAAGATCTGATGAGATTCAGCTAGCCTGGGCCATCTGGATCAGAGGACTTGCAACTTACCCTCTATCAGAGGTATAGCCAATTTTTTTTTTTTTTGGGGGGGGGGTTGGGGGGCTTTTAAAAAATTGGGGGCATTCTGATTTTTTTAAAGCCCCCCCACCCCCAACTTAAAAAATCCTGGCTAAGCCCTGAGAGGTGGCCTCCTTTGGCCAGGCCTTCCTGCTTTTGCAGTAGGCTTTGAAGCCAGCTGCAAGAAGATCTGCTGCTGGCAGACTGGGTCTTTGTGCTTCTCACAGCTGGCCAGCTCTCCCTTGCTGCTTGGAGGAGGAAGAAGAAGAGGAGGAGGAGGAGGAAGAGGAAGAAGAAGAAGAGATGGAGGAGGAGGAGATTGGATTTATACCCAACCCATCACTTGGAGTCTCAGAGTGGCTTACAATCTCCCTCCCTTCCTGCCCCCGCAACAGACACCCTGTAAGGTAGGTGGGACTGAGAGAGCTCTGAGAAACATAGAACCATAGAGTTGGTAGGAACCTCCAGGATCATCTAGTCCAACCCCCTGCACAATGCAGGAAACTTACAAATACCTCCCCCTAAATTCACAGGATTTTCATTGCTGTCAGATGGCCATCTAGCCTCTGTTTAAAAACCTCCAAGGAAGGAGAGCCCACCACCTCCCAAGGAAGCCTGTTCCACTGAGGAACTGCTCTAATGGTCAGGAAATTCTTCCTAATGTTGAGCCGGAAACTCTTTTGATTTAATTTCAACCCATTGGTCCTGGTTCTACCTTCTGGGGCCACAGAAAACAATTCCACACCATCCTCTATATGACAGCCCTTCAAGTACTTGAAGATGATGATCATATCACCTCTCAGCCGCCTCCTCTCCAGGCTAAACATGCCCAGCTCCTTCAACCTTTTTCCATAGAACTGCTCTTGAGGGAATTGCTCTTGAGAGAACAGCTCTGAGACAGCTGTGACTGATTCAAGGTCACCCAGATGGCTGCATGTGGAGAAGTTCTCCAGTTCTTCAAATCAGAATCCGATGCACTTAACCACTATGCCACATTGGCTCTCAGCAGCAGTGATGGTTCATTTCTGCCATAGGCAGTGTGGGGCTAATGAGTCCACTGCCCAAGTTGAAGCACTAACTCCCCCAAGAGTTCTCAGCCCTGACCTAGGTGGTCCAGGACAACCTGATTGTGTCAGATCTTGGAAGCTCAGGACTACCAAGGTCAGGATGCTGAGGCAGGCAATGGCAAAGCACCTCTGAAAGTCACTTGTTCTGAAAATCCCACAGAGTCAACATAAATTGGCTGCAACTTGATAGCAAAAAGAAGGGAATTCTCAGATTATTTTTTTAAGTGACATTTATACTCAAAGAATGAATGAGGGGATGCAAACATTTTGAGTTTTTAAAAATGCAATGGCAGCTGGTACCCGTCCAACATAGCAACACTCTGGACTTTGACTGGTCCAGTGCTGTCCACCCTGTAGTAGATTTTCAAAGACCGCCATCACCCTTAAGCCATTTTGACTGTATGCATGACAAGGTATTTAAAAGGATTAAGGGTCAAGTTTAAGAAAAGTGCCCATCAGAAGTGGACAGAAGTAGATTCCGCTTACCCTGTGTGGGCATTACATTATGAAATCCCAAGAACAGCTGAATAAGATTTCTCATTCAGTGCTTGGGTAGTCTTGAAGAAAGGTGATTCCCACGGTTAAAATGCAGAGTCTGGTCCTGATTCGCTTTTGTCAACAGAAGGGGTGGGTCACGATCCTCACAGTGGTGCCAAACGAGCACTCTTAGCCATGGGGCATCTGGGGCAGCTGCTCCAGGCTGGGCAAAGCCCTGACCCCAACGCCCTGACCTCCAACAGAGGGGAAAGAACATGGAGAGGAAGGTCCTAGCACTGTGCATGCCCACCTCCTCTGGAGCTTGGACAACTGGCTCACCAGCACCCATGCTAGCCTTAACAGCTCACTCAAGGGCTGCCCCTTGCTTGGACCTGAGACCAATGGGGGAACAATATTGGGGCACCATCCTGGACTTTCACCAGGGCTTCAGTATCAATAAGACCACCCTCTGCTGCTAAATAAGGCAAACAATCTCACCTCTGTTTAAAGTGAGAGAGCTGAACTGAGGAGGGGTTGTTTTGAAAAAAAGGAAGGCCCCTACATTTCAGCTCAACCCTACTTTCCCTTTAGGATTGCCAAGTCCCTGCACCACTGAGGTAAGGGACTGTTCTCTCTCACACACAAAGTGCATGTGGGGTGATGACATCACCCAAAAGTGACATCATGCCCAGGACACTCTAGAACTCATGATAAAACTGTATGGTACCATAGAGTTTTACCACGAGGCATAGAGCATTATGCTGGGGACGCTCTAGGATTTGTGATAAAATCTATGTAACCTTAAAGTTTTACCACGAGTCCTAGAGCATCTCCAGGGCAACATCCCTGGTGCAATGATGTCACTTCCAGGTGACATCATTGCTCAAGAGACAGTGTACAGCAATGGGGTTCTCAGGCGGGGGATCCTTCAGGCGGCCTGCTCCCTGCCAGTTGGGGTCTTCCAGACCAGGGGATCCCCCACTCCCGACAGGAATTTGGCAGCCCTATGTCCCTTTTTCATTCCATCACACCTGCCCCAAGTGCCACTCATGAGATTTACAGGATAGGAGCACTATGCTGATGAGGCAGAAGCCAGGATTGTGTTGCAGAGTCTTCCCGCTTCCTTTCCCTTCCCACCAGCTTTGGAGCCAAAGCTGCTTACTGGAAGTGAAGTGTGGAAGGAATGATTACTAGAGGCTTTGATCACAGGCCCTTGACATGTAGATACAGAATGCTAGGGAGCCAGAAAGAAAGGAGGAAAAGAAAGAATGCCAAATGTCTCAGCATTTCAAAATGGGCACCAGAACTCAACAAACTGAAACAGTCTCTTAAGCAAGTTCTGATGAACTATTCTGCTGGGATCGAGATGTGTTTTTTTTGAATAAATACACAATCACATCAAATTAGAGTTGCATGTGCTAATCAATTAAGCCGGGCTCTTTGACAATTACTTGTTTTAATTGCAGATTATAAAGGCATGCTGATTAACAAGTGGGTGTGGACATGTAATGCTGAGCAAAGGACTAGGGAACTCAAACAGAAATCGGAGGCAGCAGCCTCTGGGCATCATTTATCAGGGTGGCAGAGTGAAAGCTGTAGATGCTATGCCAGCAATCACCAACACAGCACACACTGATGGGTTTCTTGGTGCCCGCTTGTTTTCTCACCAAAAGGTAGTATCCTGTGCAAGAATTGAGTCTTTACGGATCCATGGGTGACATCAAGATCCAGTTTGGTGTAGTGGTTCAGTGCATGGACTCTTATCTCAGGAAACCGGGTTTGATTCCCCACTCCTCCACTTGCAGCTGCTGGAATGGCCTTGGGTCAACCAAAGACTTTTTGTTACAGGGTTTGCCATTGCCTTCCCTAGGTTCACCACTGTCTTCCCCAGTCATCTACAGCAGGGGTCCCCAACCTCTGGGCCATGGACTGGTACTGGTCCATGGCCTGTTAGCAACCAGGCCATGTGTTGTATAATTTCATTATATATTACAATGTAGTAATAATAATAAGAAGAAGACGACATTGGATTTATATCCTGCCCTCCACTGTGAATCTTAGAGCGGCTCACAATCTCCTTTATCTTCCTCCCCTGTGAGGTGCGTGGGCTAAGAGAGCGCTCCCCAGAAGTCAAGGACAACTCTTGCGAGAGCTATGGCTGACCCAAAGTCATTCCAGAAGCTGCAAGTGGAGGAGTGGGAAATCAAACCTGGTTCTCCTCCCAGATAAGAGTCTGCACACTTAACCACCACACCAAAATAAAGTGCACAATTGTATCATCCCAAACCCATTGTGGCCCCCCATCCACCCTTGGTCTGTGGAAAAATTGCCTTCCACAACACTAGTCCCTGGTGCCAAGAAGGTTCGGGACCACTGATCTACAGTTTACCCCCAGCAAGCTGGGCACTCATTTTACCAACCTCAGAAGGATGGAAGACTGAGTCAACCTTGAGTCGGCTTCCCAAACCCAGCTTCCACTGGAATTGAACTCAGGTCATGAGCAGAGCTTGGACTGCAGTACTGCAGATTACCACTCTGCACTACTCTGCACCAAAGGAAGGGCCTAATCCTGGCTCTCCTCCTCTGAACTGGAATAAGAACAGTCCAGCAGGCATTATTGTTGTGTCTGCAGGGAACAGCAACTGCCTCCATCATAGGAGAATTGGAACCTTCTACTATTTTGTGGAACTGTCAATGTTTCTGTAATTGAAGCAAGCAGACCTGACATTTTATAATTGGTTCCACCCACCATAGCCATTTTGCAATGGTGCCTGCTACCTTTTCCCCGAATTCTAAAACTATCAACAGATTCAACAAGGTTGGGGATCCCTCAATAGGCACATGGGGCCAATCCACCAGGCAGAAATCCTGTATAGGTAGGGATGCCAACCTCCAGGTAGGACCTGGAGATCCTCCAGAATTACAGCTCATTTCCAGACTACAGAGATCAGTTCCACTGGAGAAAAAGGATGCTTTGGAGGGTGGATTCTATGGCAATATACCCCAACGAGGTCCCTGTCCTCCCCAGGCTCCATTCTCAAATCTCTAGGAGTTTTCCAACCTGGATTTGCCAACCCTATCGCCCCATTCCCTACCTGCCTACGGGAAGCTGGCAACCCTATGTATAGGCCCCATGGGTGCCAGGTGCCTACCTGCAGCAGGCAGTCTCTTGCCTTTGCATGTCCTTAGGCAACTGAGGGGCAGGAGGAAATGGGAAAGATGATGTAACAGATGCAGCGACATCATTCCCGGCTGCTAGATCTGTGACACTTTAGGAATTCTCTTAATCTCTATGAACTTTAAAATTAAAAAACTTGGAGGGGGAAAACCCTGGTGGCATGGGGCATGGAAATCTGCCTTGTAGAAGCTCCACTCATGTTGTGCTGTATTGTCAGCCACAGCAGCAATGGGGAAACTACACAAGTCTCTCCCAGTATGGAAAATACCATGTATTCAGATCTGCCTGATGTGTCTGAGATGGGCTCTTAAAAATGAATTAAAAGGATTAGCCGGAAATCTTTCAAAGCACATGTACAACTCGACACACACTGAAGGAATGGGATCATGCCGGCTGGTTTTGCCCCTGGCTTCTGCTTTTTCTTTCTCTTTGCCAACAAGTCTTAGATGACGCAGGGTGACCCCTGTAGGGATTATGGGGCAAGAATCTAACAGAGGTAGTTTGCCATTGCCAGTCTCTGCATTGTGACCCTGTTATCCTTAGGTGGTCTCCCTTCCAAGTACTAACCACAGCTGACCTTGCTTAGCTTCCAAGACCTGGTGAGACTGAGCTGGGCTAGGCTATCCAAGTCAGGGCCTGGACACCTGTACTTATGAACAAACATCAGTATGCATGCATACCAGTTTATAGGTGTAGGTTTTCAACCCACCAACGCGCTCTTGCTTTTCTACTGCATTCCCAGCCACGTATATAAAAGCCGATGTGCATGTTCCTCGAATGACAGGATGATGCTAATAATAACAGTAACAGTACTAGTAATAACAATAACAACAACAATAATAATATGCTGTCAAATTGCAACTAACTCATGGTGACTCCAGGACCATAGGGTTTTCACAATAAGAGATGAGCACAGGTGGTTTGCCATTGCCTTCTTCTGTGGTGGTCTTCCTTTGGTGGTCTCCCACCCAAATACTAACCATGGCTGGCTCTTCTTAACATCCTGGCTTTGACAAGATGAGGCTAGACAAGGCTATCAGGCTGCCTGGACAGTGCTAATACCTATCTGTATATAGTATCTTGGAAGGTAACCTAACCCTGACCAGCCGAAGATATTGTGCTGCCTAAGAGTGGAACTGCACATTACAAGTAGATCCATCCTCCTTCTCTATCTCACACAATCAGCCTCCCTCCCTTCCTTTGGGGAATACAAATATGTTAAAAACGTCACCTTACATGATCAGCCATGATGCCAGCATTTTCAGCATCACAAAAGGGTTCATTTTGCTTTGTATCTGTTACAGATGCAAACCCATCTAAAAGTAACACTGGAATTGCATGTGATTTTATTTTAAAAAGTGTTTCCACTGCTGTGAACACAATGGCTTTGTTCAGTCTTTTGAAAAGAGACAAGTAGCTACTCCAAACATTACATTTTCAGGCACGTACTAAATGTCTCTCTCTGTCATGTAATCTGGGAGTGTCAGGAGAACTGACCTGCAGCTATAGAAATTTTGTTTTGTATTGTATTGTTTCCTCTAATTGCCATCGTAAGTTTGGCCAAGTTCCTTCAAATTCTGTTTTGAGGCTCTGTCATTTTATCCTACCCTTCCTCTGAGGAGCTCAAGGCAGCATACATGGCCCTCCATTTAATCCTCACAACAACCCTGCAAAGTAGGTTAGGTTCAGAGTTCATGTCTAAGGTTACCCAATGAGCTTCCAAGACCTTTCCCCCTTAGTCAGAAAGCTTTATTGGTAAGTGAAATGTGCAATGCTCCTGCTGTGACTTTCTTGGCTACAACCTAAAATCCCTTCCTAGTTTATGTGATCTTCTACTTGTATACAAGGGTGAATTCTCAGCTCCCGAAGGACAATGCCAAAATGAGAACTGTTGATATTCTGTCTTTATCAAATCAATACTCTGGGATAGGGCTGCCAGCTCTGTTGGAAAACACCTGGAGACTTTGGGAGTTGATCCAGGAGGCAGTGGGGTTGGGGAGGAGAGGGGTCTCAGCATGGTACAATACCATGGAGTCCACCCTTCAAAGCAGCCATTTTCCCCAGGGGAGCTGATCTCTGCCAGCTGGAGATCAGTTGCAAAAGCGGGAGATCTCCAGGCCCCACCTGGAGGCTGGCAACCTGATAATGTACCCAAATTCTCCCTCTTAAATCTTTCTCACTGAATACAATGACATACTGGCCAATCAATCCTACGTGTAAGCCCACCTAAATGTGTAAAGCTGGCTCTGTAGTTAGTGGTTACAGACGCTGCTAAGAGGAAGATGAAATTTCATTTAAACAGTGTTTTATATCTTCTTTGTTTAGAAGTTTCTGCTTTCAACCTTTTAAAATGCCATACACATTTCTAATTTTCATTCTGACTTCTCTTTTTTTTTCTGTGCCATTCGCACACTACCTAGCTATGTCCAAGCTCTGAATATCCATATCAGGCTGTTCGCTACCTCTCGCTAACAGGATTCCTTGACTGTGATAGGCAAGTATCAGACAGGAGTCTTTGGAAGTCTTTAATATCCAAAGTTATTAAGTCTTGGGGTTTTCAGCCCCCCTATTTCGCGTATTAGCAGCTTCTGATCTCGGAAATTTCTGGTAGCCTTGATTGGGTCAGAAGTGCAGAAGGTTGAGCTGGAAAGAATTCTGCACATTCCTGGAGACTGGGGCTTTACAGAGACAGTCTTTAATGCAGATAGATCCAAGTGGGCAGCCGTGCTGGTCTGAAGCAATAGAACAAAGTAAGAGTCAAGTGGCACCTTTACAACCAACAAAGTTTTATTCGGAATGTAAGCTTTTGTGTGCTAGAAGCACACTTCATCAGACAATAGGCTGGAATGGCAAACAGTGCTTCTAGCACACAAAAGCTTACATTCTGAATAAAACTTTGTTGGTCTTAAGGGTGCAACTTGACTCCTACTTTGGTCTTTAATGCAGTTCTTCACTCTCCTCTACTTATTTTTTTTATCTCATCTTTCATAGAAGGATACTGAAGGCATACGTGGATCTTTCATCTCCCATTTTATTCTCATTACAATCCCATGAGGTGAATTAAGCTAAACCTGAGTGACTAGCCTAGGGTGAGGTTCAAGGCTGAGCAGGGAATTTAACCTAGTCTCTTTGGATCTACTTCAGCACTTGAGGCACTACACCACAGCAGTTCTCCTCCACCTCAGCTTTCAGAGCTCCATCCTTCAAACCAGTAGATCCGCCAATTAAAAGCTCCATTAATTGACCCACAGGGGCCAATTTTAACTGGTAAAAGCAAATTTATTGAGCCCTTCATGCTAAGTTAACTGTTTATCCTTTTGCAGCCACCATTTTAGTTCAGGTGCACAACAATGAATACCACAAAACTGTTAAAGATGGCCGGCTAACACCAAGTCTTCATAGTAACTTCAGCTTAATAAATTGTGTTGTCTATTTTATGCGGCCCGGCATGCCCAAATAGGGATGTATATCGAGGTCTGACAACATGAAGTTTCATTTATTTCTTATCTTATTTACCAGATTGTCATACCATGACTTGGTTTCAGTCTTTTCAAAGCCATTTACAAAATGAAGCAAAGTTATCAACACTTGCATACTTTCCAATGTGCCACAGATGAAAACAAGGACTGCTTGTAATATCCCTGTTCTCGTATTAAGGACATAGCCACCCCACCTTCCTCCTCCTTTAAACATTGTTGCAGGTTCTACTCTGTCCACTATACACTATATTAATTGGCAACAGCCTGTTTTAAAAGCCAAAGAACGCCTTTGTTGTTTAGGTTAACGACATGCCCGGGATAAAGGGGAGACCTAGATTTATAATACACATTGCTTATCGAAAAGTTCAAAATGAACCTCACCAGCAGGAGAAATAATCCGTGTGCTGCACAGTGCCTTGATAGTCGCACACAAGTATTTGCACACATGTACATTAGAGACATGATGTGCACACGCAAAGACCATACCCCATGCAGAGATTTAATTGCTAAAGACCCCCAGGGAAGATGCTGAACTCTGAAGAATGACAACTCTAGCAAGTCACACGAACAACATTTTAACAAGGCATTCCCAAAAGGCAAATACAGGGAACAAAACAGGACGATGATTCACCAGAGATGAGGATCAGTAAGCAGGGGCTATGCCTGGTAAACAGGAAACAGCTGGAGCATATGCAATTAAATACATTTTCAAACGCACACTGATCGATTACAAACCAATTCTTCAGGTAAAGTGAAGAATTTTAGTTGATTGAAACAGAATAAATCAGTCAACAGTCCTGATTGATCCTATGCTTCTTTTTCTGTAATGAGGAATTGGGGTCTTGGGTTCAAAGTCCAAATCAGCTTAATTTTAGCAGTTATTTCTACAATATAACTATGCCCACTAAGTCTAGCAAGCATTTGAAAGAGAAAGCTTCATCCAGATTATCTTGAATGCCATTCTCTCTACCTGCTGCTCTACAATAGGAAAGTTGCACCACACAAAAACATCACATGCAAGCACCTTACCTGTCCACCTGGACCTCCGCATCTCGTTTGTCCATCTTGGATTGTGGTTCTCCGTTGAGTTCCTTGCTGTTATTCTTCAGAAGGTCCAGGACCGGCTTGATCTCTTTTAACAGTTCACTGTTTTCAACACTACCATTCAGGCAACGTTCAGAAACGTCATCACTGTTGCCTTTCAGGGAGTCCTCTGCAACGGTGCCAGAAACGACACCATTGACATGCACCAAAGTCTCGTCTCCCTGCCCATTTTCTCGGGCACATCGAGAACTGACAGAACCGCCCATTGTCGTGAGGTCTGCCCCTTGCTGCTGATCTTTGGTGAGGAGGCTTGGACTGGACGGCAAGTCTACTGAAGTTGGGGTTGTACACAAGGGCCGGGTAACTCGGACAGTCTTTGGTGTCCCGTCACCGGTGAAGGTTGTCTCTAAATGAGTGGTGAAGCCTTCTGGGCCTCTCAAGATGAGAACCACATAGGTTTCTGAGGCGACGCTCCTCAGGACCTCCAGAGCATTTCCATAGTTCATATCCACCAAAGGCCTTCCATTGACTGCTAGAATAATGTCCCCTCTCTGAATAAGGCCACTTTGTTCAGCTGCTCCTCCTCGGATCAGGTCTGAGATGATCACCGGTGGTTTGTTGATACGTTCCTTCACCAGGAACCCGAGACCCCCAACCTTGCGCTTGAAAAGCCTCACTGAAATTACATTGGGCTGAATCTGCTGCACACTGAACAAATTCTCTTCCATTGTAGTCCTTAAATTGTCACGCCCAATGGCTGAGAGCAAGTAATGTGCAACGCGTCTCTCTATTGGTCTGTGACTGTGTTACCAGTGACTAGAGGGAGGAAAACAGTGTGCTCTCTCTCACTCTGTCTTTGTGACTGCCTCGCTAGGGCAGGTAGTTTCTTTGGCTTTCAAACACGTTGCACTGAACACCTGAAGTATGTTCTGTAGAACATCACTTGTTGAGCATCAGCTCTGGATCAGTTTCATTCTCTGGCTGCTTCTCTACAACACAGTGAAGTTAGTGGTCCCAAAAGGAATGCTAAGCAGAGAAGAGCATGAACAGAACCAAACATCTCCCAGGTGTGCAGCCTCTCAGAGAAAATATAGTACCGGCAGAGCCCTGGGGCTTGGAGTTCCACTTCACATTTTTATCTACAAATGGGGGGAAGGGGAGGGGGGGGGGAGAGAGAAAATAACAATATAAAGCCAAGTATATTGTAAAGATCTGCAAGCATCTGGAAGAGATGGCAATGGTGCCCCTATAAACAAACCCTTTTTGAGAGAAGCTGGTTCCCAATGTATGGAACTTCAAGATGGCATTTTTAGAGTATTCCCTCTTAAGATGTGCACGTGAGTGACCACTCATTCACACAGGAAGCCCCACTCAGCAGCAACCTGGAGCCCCGGTGGGTCTTTTAATTTTTAAAATTTTTTATTTGATTCGATTTTTAGCCTGCCCTTCCCTAGCAGATAGAAGAGCCCGGTGGTGCAGAGTGTTAAAGCTACAGTACTGCAGTCCTAGGCTCTGCTCATGACCTGAGTTCGATCTAATAATAATAATAATAAACTTTTATTTGTATCCCGCCCTCCCCGCCGAAGCAGGCTCAGGGCGGCTAACAAGACATGGTATCCCATGATTTACATAAAACAATTTTAAAATACAGTTGATACATACATTTAAAAACGGTTACATAAAAGTTAAAACTACAATAAATTAAGGTGCTATGTTCAGTGGATATATTTCGATGGCTAGGTATCGTTTTCAGGGCTCCTTATATGCTTGCATAAAGAGGGTGGTTTTGCAAGCCCTGCAGATCTCCAGTGGAAGCTGGGTTTTCATGTAGCCGGCTCGAGGTTGACTCAGCCTTCCATCCTTCTGAGGTCAGTAAAATGAGTACCCAGCTTGCTGGGGGGAAAGTGTAGATGACTGGGGAAGGCAATGGCAAACCACCCCGTAAAAAGTCTGCCGTGAAAACGTTGTGAAAGTAACGTCACCCCAGAGTCGGAAACGACTGATGCTTGCACATGGGACCTTTCCCTTTCCTTTCCCTAGCAGAACAGGCTCAAGGTAGGTTACATCATAAAAGACAACAGTTAAAAACCAGTTAAAATATATAAAATTTAAATTACAAAACAGAGACTAAAATGGCAAATTTGCACTGCCCATTGCCCATTTTAAAATTACAATAGTTATAGTCTGCTCAGGATGGGAACTGTTCTTCTTGGTTGGGGAAAAAATTAGTGAGAACATTGATTGAGAACAGAAAATACTACAAATTGAAGTGTACAAGAGAGGTAATAGGGTAATTATTAGGCACTGGATCCTCCCCTACCTTTTCTATGTAATGGCAACTTAAGGCTTTGGGCAAATCAGACAAAACACTGGGATTTCCATGATCAAATCCAAAATTTAAATAATAATTTAAAAAATTATTTTCAGGCATATGAGGCTTCCCTAATACCTTCAGTTTACTCCAGCAGCATTCTTTACAAGTATTTCCATTCCTTCCTCGCCCCCCACACACATTCTCAGGGTGCAAAAATCCAGCATGCTCAACTCCCTGCTTCCATCTGCCACTGCTGAGACCAGAGGGAAGGATGGTAGTAGCTGTCCTGCCTAGACAACACCTCTCGCTGAAAGCCCGCTTCACAGTTCGTTACAGCTCCATTCCTGCAGTGCTCTTATTTATTTCTGTTCATTATTTAGACTTTATGTTTTATGACATTTTGATTGATACAACGATAAAACAAATATCCTTCTGAGAATATTAATGTCAGAATATCCATGTGGGAAAGTGGCATACAAATCTCAAAATCAATAGACGTGTTTGGTGATTCCGAGCTGTCTGCGGTGTAGAATCAGGCCAGGATCCCCATGGATTGGCAACCCATTGACATCTCTCTCTCTCTCTCTCTCTGCTGTTTCCCAAGCAGTGAAGCGGCTTTTGTTTCCCTTTTTCTTCTAATGATCCAGCTGAAGTGAGCGACAACAGAAACAATGAATTGTAACATCTTTCCAGCTGTCACAGACTTCACTGGTTTTGCTGGCTCATTATTGAAAGGGGGTGGGGGGTGGGGGGGGGGAGAAGCCTCAAGTGGATGAACCGACAGAGCTTGTGAAGTTGTCAAAAGGAAGAGACCTGCAGTACTGGATTTGTCACTGCGTTTTGGAGAGTAAAAACGCTTCTGCTGTCATTCGGGGCAGAGAAGAGACGCAAGATGGAGACCTGTCCGATGGAAAGTAATCTCAGATCTGTGCTGCTCCGAGGGACCTTGGGCTATATCTGAGCCTCAGTTTACAATCTGTAAAACAGGCATAATCTTTGCAAAACAGACACAAATCGTAGGCCTAGAACACCACACGAGAAGCTGCCTTTCACTGAATCAAGCAAGAGTCAAGTTGAACCTTTAAGACCAATGAAGTTTTATCCAGAATGTAAGCTTTCGTGTGCTAGAAGCTTACATTCTGAATAAAACTTCGTTGGTCTTAAAGGTGCACTTGACTCTTGCTTTGTTCTACTGCTTCAGACTAACACGGCTGCCCACCTGGATCTTTCACTGAATCAGTAAAAGGAAAAAAAGACAATTGGGAGGGTGACAGAATTGATTTTAATTCACTTTGAGACCCCTACACATTTTGCATATGCTTCATCAGGGGGGATTTGTAAAATATTATCGTCTGGACACTAACTGCAGCAATAAGATTTGAGCAAAGACAGTAGAGAACCAGCCTGAGTAGAGAGCTTTTACATCACACACCACCTGAAGAGAAGACTCGCTGGAAAAGCCGATAATGCTAGGAAGCACTGAAGACAATAGGAAAAAGAGGAAGACTCAACATGAGATGGATTCTCAGTCAAGGAAGCCACATCCTTCTGTTTGCAAGATCTGAGCAAGGCTGCTGATAAAACATTTTGGAGGCCATTAATTCATAGCGTTGCTGGAGATAATGGGGTTTGAATGTTAGGACCACTGTATGCAAAGCAGATGCTCTGCCACTGAGCCACAGCCTCTCCCAAAGATGTCCAAACAAAAAAATCTCTGTAATACCTTTTTATTAGGACCCAATGGTGTTAAATAGTCCTGAACAAGATTTCAGGATCTCCAAAACTCTTCTTCAGGCTAACTGTTCAATGCTCCACCAAGGGGGGGGGGTGTTTAATCAAAGACTGCCTGGGTCTTCTTTTGTTCTCTGCCCTTCAGAGGACTGTGAGCTCAGAAGGGGCTGCTGGCTTAGACATTTTCAAAGCCAGAGTGCCCAATTTTTATTTTTATTTTTTTTGCTTCTCTACCCTATTAGCCTAAGGGTGCATCTTAATTTTGCACCTAACACCATCTAATCTAATAAAGCCTGCCTCATTTGCTGGCCATTTCAAAGAGGCTACAACCTGTAGACTTGGGGCAGGCATATCCAACATGCCATGAAATGATTATTTACTTTATGTCTATCTCACCTTTCTCTTCAATGGGGTCCCAAAGTGGCTTACATCATTCTCCTCTCCTCCGTTTAATCTTCACAACAACCCTGTGAGGTAGGTTAGGCTGAGAGTCAGTGGCTAGCCCAAGGTGACTCAGCAAGCTTCCATGGCAGAGCAGTCTCCAAACCTGGTTCTCCCAGATCCTAGTCTCCCAGATCCTTTTTAACCGCTCCATCATGATGGCTGTATATATGCTACCATAGCTCCAAATATACCTGAGCACTTGTAGAGGGTGAAATGGCAGTCTGTGCATGCATGGTGCCCAAGTGTTCATGCACATGCATTTATATGCATGTGTATTGCAGACAAGATGCTACACCCACTCATGGGTGGACTGGAGCTTTGAAGGAACCCTCTTGCAACCACATTGGCAAAAAACAGGGACAGGCTCTAGGACAACAAAAATCAGGACCATGTCTGATTGACAGGGACACTGGGAGGGTGTACTACCATGCAGAACTCAAAAGAGTCCCATTAGCCCTACAAATGATGTACACAAAATACAAAAGCAGATTCCTGCTTCCAATTTTCCAAGAAAGTACACAATGGACTTTGTCCCACGCATCGAAAAAAAAAAACCCTGCCTTCCATGCAGGCTTTTCCCTTGATTAATTTCTAATTTATTATCAAGTGCTGTAAATGTAAACAACAACAAAAGTTGTCTCCACCGAGATGGCACAAGAACTATGGAATCTGTCAGCTGGCTTGTCAAGGTAGATAACTCTGTCGTTAGCGCTAGTTATACAGTAAAAACCTTTGGGCCTGATTTACGCAGCCGTTTCCAGATGATGACTAATTAATAACCACAAAGAGAGACTGAAGCCCAACTATTGGAGACAGGGAGTAGGATCAGATCTTCAGCTTTTTACAGCTCCCAAGTAAGCCCCACCAGGCGGCTGTAAGAATTACTGACCAATCCTATCCGTGTTTACTTAGAAGTAAGCTCTACTGAAAGAAGAGAAACTTTAGGGCTGATTTTGCACATGATGGGGAAGGAGGTAATAGAACAGAAAACTGCACTATTTATTTATTCATTTTAAATATTTACAACACGTATGCCTTTCTGCTGAACATCATGGGTCTCACTGCTTCAGGAGAAAAATCATGAGTACCAGCAAGGTATAGTGGTTACTAAGGATCTGGGAGGCATAGCTGGAAACTTCACTGCTGTGGCAGGAGCTTTTAGGCTAGTCCAGGGGTGGCCAAACTTGTTTAACATAAGAATCGTATAGAATAAACATCAGATGTTTGAGAGCCGCAAGACATAAACATCAGGTGTTTGAGAGCTGGAAGGAAGGAAGGAAGGAAGGAAGGAAGGAAGGAAGGAAGGAAGGAAGGAAGGAAGGAAGGAAGGAAGGAAGGAAGGAAGGACAGTAAATAGATGAGGATTAGGGAGGAGGTGGAAAGCAGCTTTAACTTTAAATGCATTCTCCAAGCCACTGGCTGGCTTGGCTTGGAGAAGTGATTTAAAGAGATGAATGCCTTTTCCAAGTCAGTGATGGCTTCGAGAGCCACACAATATGTGTGAAAGAGCCACATGTGGCTCCCAGCCCACAGTTTGGCCACTCCTGGGCTAGTCTGTCAATCTTGGCCTAACCTACCTAACAGGGCTGTCATTGTGAGGATAAAGTAAAGGAGGGGAGAATGATGTTAGAAGCTGCTTTGAGGTCATCACTGGGAAGAGAAAGCAGCATATAGGTATTTAAATAAATCATTTGAAATGCAAATAAATAACAAACAAGCATAGCATGCAAAAAGAGCAGAACCTCCCCCCCCTCTCTCTGTTGTGTATGTAGACTCATGATATGTTCCTTTACTAGTGTTCCTGCCTGGCTCATTGGAGCCTTTAGGACTGAGTTTGGGGACTGGGAACAATGGGAAGCAGGATGCAAATCCCTGCTGCCCCTGCCCAATTCCTGCTGGTTCAAATGACCCAATGGTGTTCTAGTGCGGGAACCTTGACCTGTATATAGTTGGCCCTGTTGCCCCAAGTCTTTCAGTCTTTTAGTTTGCAAGTTACCATGCTGTAACTAATAAAGAGAGCCAGGCCTCAGATTCAGTGGGAGCTCACAAGAGCGCACCTTCTGAACCTTTCTGAGAGTTCCACCTCCTCCTTCTGAGAGTTCCAACTCCTTGTCTATTGAATAGTATGTGCAGCCGTATAACAATCCCTGGATGAGCTCCACCACCTATTTTTCTACAAAATGGCCCCTGAAGAAAGCTATGTTCATTGCAACCGCGCCTCCTCCATGCATTGAACCCACTATATCAGGGGTGGCCAACGGTAGCTTTCCAGATGTTTTTTGCCTACAACTCCCATCAGCCCCAGCCATTGGCCATGCTGGCTGGGGTTGATGGGAGTTGTAGGCAAAAAACAGCTGGAGAGCTACCGTTGGCCACCCCTGCACTACATTATTCTCTCTCTCTCTCTCTCTCACACACACACACACACACACACACACACACAAGTTTTCTGGTTGCATGTATTTTCTGATACAGTCTTTCAAATCTGCGCCCTGGGGTTCTGTAATACATTCTACTGCATCTTATTCTGATGCACATGTTCACCAAGCCTTATTCCCTAGAAAACAAGCACTGGCGTGCTGCCGTTTGGCCCAAGGACAGATGACGCTGGAGATTCAGGGCAATCTAATGGCTAGTATTGGACTGGGATTGGGAAGACCTTGGGGGCCTGCCCCTCTCTCTTTCAGCCTAATCTACCTCACAGGAATGTTTTGAGGCTAAAATAGAGGAGGGAATATCTTCATCTGCCACGGAGAGGGCAGGACAAAACTGCAGTAAGGCAGATCTGTGCCTGGATCTAATCAACTTCTTTTCAAGGCAAACAGAAGCCACCAGAGGACACTAGTTTTTATGGGTGATTATACCTTTCTCTCTTCAAATGCTGTTTTCCCCCGAGGAATAAAATATGCTCAATATGCAATCACCTTTTTTCCCTTTCAAAAAGAGCCTTGCTTGAAGAACAAAGTGACAAATGGTATCATCTCCTCCCTTCCTAATCCCCTGTTCCAAACATCTGTTCAAAAATCTCATTTCCACCAGTGCTTAGACAAAAACAAAATGAAAAAGTGTATTTCCTAACTAATTGCGGTTAAATCAAACCAGGCTTCCTTGTCAGCTCACTAAGATGCCAGTGAGAAAAGAAACCCAGCCAAGATCCATCCACACGTGACCTACAATTTGCAGCAGATTCCCAGTCAGACAAGATACCCCTTTCGACAACCCTTTCCTCTCCAGCCTGTCTTTGCCGGCCTCCTTGAATTCAGCTCCCTTGCTAGCACCCCTAGATCCCTACACAACTTGGAGGGGCTATATAGCCCAGGCTAGCCTGATCCGGTCAGATCGTGGAAGCCAAGCAGGGTCACCCCTGGTTAGCATTTAGATGTGAGCCCACCAAAGAAGTCCAGGGTTGCTATGCAGAGGCAGGCAATGGCAAACCACCTCTGGCCATCTCTTGCTTTGAGAGCCCAATGGGGTCGCTGCATGTTGGCTGTGACTTGACAGTCAAAAAAAAGAAAAAGGAGGGGGAGCCAGTTTGCTGCAGAACAAAGTCAAATCCCTGCCTACCAACCTTCTCAAGGGCTCCTGTCATTGCAGATGGCTCTGCTCTAAAGGCAGAAGGTGGAGTGTGTTTGTATGTGTGTGGGGGAAATGGCAGGGGAGCCAGCCCCAAATCAGGAAGCCGGCTTGTCAGTGCCACAGTCATTAGGTTGTTTTTCCAGACATGCAGCCCCATTAGAGAGCATCATGCGTCAGTTCACAGATATTCTTTTTCATTTTATTTTATTTGGAGGAGATGTCAGGTAGATAGATATGTACATTGTCACTCCCCAGGCCAGAAACAATGCTCAGAGGCCGAAGCCCGAAAGGAATGCTCTCTGCAGGGTAATGCTGTTACTTGGCCTGCAATGCAGATCCATTTCCTGACAATGGTTAGAACACTGGCCATGTTTCACTGGTGGTGTTTCCTCCTAATGGGAATATATACACTGCCAAGTCCAAACCTAGCAATATGAAGCCCTGCCTGTCCCCTGCCAAGGGAACATTTGGGGAAACTCCCCACCTCCGACATTTTCTGTCCAAATAACAACACATTTTCTTTTCTTCACTACTGAATTTATTTTTTGATTTTCAACTTTTACTTTTTTCCTTCCTCTCAGATAGGAAAAAAGATACATGTGCTAGAGTACCCTAAAATCTGCAAAGTTCTCTTTTTGGTAATGGGCATATTTGCAATTTTGCTTGTAAAAAGGTAAAGGTAGGCCCCTGTGCAAGCACCAGTCATTTCCGACTCTGAGGTGACATTGCTTTCACAACATTTTCGAGGCAGACTTTCTATGGGGTGGTTTGCCATTGCCTTCCCAGTCATCTACACTTTTCCCCCAGCAAGCTGGGTATTCATTTTACTGACCTCGGAAGGATGGAAGGCTGAGTCAACCTGGAGCCGGCTACTTGAACCCAGCTTCTGTCGGGATTGAACTCAGGTTGTGAGCGGGAGCTCAGACTGCAGTACTGTAACTTTACCATTCTGCACCACGGGACTCTTAATTTTGCTTGTAGAGAACATTTATACTGTCAGGCTTCATAAATATACCAACTAGTACAATTTTATACCTCTGGTGAAATTATAAATGGTGTCATTTTGTACTGTCAAAACATTACAATTAAAAAAAAAGTACTGTGCAAATTTTACCAGATCCTGAACCCAATCCTTCACTCCCCCTGCTTTTTCTGGAAATTTCTAGAAATTTTACAACTCCATGCAAAGCTGTTAATAATTTACTAGAGAACACTGCACAGGGCCAGATTAGGAGATGGCACATCCACATGGCTTTTTTAATAGCAGAAACTCCTTTGCATATTAGGCCACACACCCCTGAAGTAGCCAATCCTCCTGGAGTTTATACTAGGCCCTGAAAGAAGAGCCCTGTAAGCACTGGGAGAATTGGCTTCATCAGGGGTGTGCGGCCTAATATGCAAAGGAGTTCCTGCTACAAAGCCGAGAACTTGCTTGTAGCTTATCGGCTTGCTGAGAGCCTGACCCTGACTGCAGGTGCTGAGTTGCTCTCCCATTTCTTGAAGGATCAAGCTTCACTGCCTCCTCCAGGCACCCCTCCCAAGTAGCCCAATGCCCTTGGCAACATTGCAACAGTGGTTTTTTGCTTGGCAACATTGCAACAGTGCTTTTTTCTTGTTTTCAGATGTGCTGGCACCAACAGGGCTCAACGGAATGCAAGCAATGTGCACTGCACTCTCTCCAGCACAGCTGCAATAGAGCCGGGGAGGGGGGCATGCACAGGTTGCTGTGTTCGAGGTGCAAAAGGAATCCACAAGGGGGGGGGATCCATTACCGGGTGAGATGGAAGGAAGAGTGGTGGAAGATCTCTTGGATGCCCTGTGTTCAACTGCTCAGTAAAAGCCTGCATCCAGCCCTGAGGTTGTACCCCCACCACTTTTGATAAGGTCCAAAAATGCAACTAAGGGATCTTAATCAGGTCTCTTCAGAAGTAAACCTTATGTTATTTAATGGGGCTTCCTCCCAGAAAAAAAGTGCTAATAGGATAGCACTGTAAGGCACAGGGACAATCATTCCGCTACCTTTGTGTTTGCCCCCTGCCCCACATCTTCTGGGTGTTTTTTTTTAAAAAAAACCCTGCTTATATTGGTGGGGCTCCAGGTAAGACCATCTTATGGAATTTCATTAAGACTTCCATCCCTCCCCCCCCCCCCCCCCCCGTATCTGAGACTGCTATCAGTTCTGTGCTGATGCATCTTATAGATGGCATTGAAAAAGAAAGACCTGCAAATGCTCTCTTCTTATCAAAGACACACTGTTCCAATAAATTGTTTTCAGAACTATGCTGGAATTTAATCGCTCAGAACTGGAGGCGGGGCAATGATCTCAACTCTGTCAACAAAGTCAAGTTCTATAAACACAGGTTTTAGTCTTTTTAAAAAATTCCTCTGAATTTGCATTTGCTGGAGAAACTAATTCTAATGGAGATTGTTCATATAACCTGCAGGCCACATACCAGTGCTGGGCAAGGAACAGCCCAAGTGAAGTTAATTGGTGGCCATATATATACAGCCAGTTTGGTGTAGTGGTTAAGTGTGCGGACTCTGATCTGGGAGAACCAGGTTTGATTCCTCACTCCTTCACATGCACCTGCTGGTATGACCTTGGGTCAACCACAAGTTCTCAACAGAGCTGTTCTCTCAAGAGCAGTTCTGAAAAGAGCTTTCTCAGCCCCACCTACCTCACAGAGTGTATGTTGCTGGGAGGGGGAGGGAAAGGAGATTGTAAGCCACTCTAGGACTCCGAGTGAAGGATGGGGTGTAAATCCAATCCCCTCCTTCTCCTCTAGAAGAACCAAGGGGGATTCTAATAGTTCCATAGACAGAATAGTAGGATTACCATATGTGGAAAAAGGAAAGTGGGTTTAGGGTTTCCAACCCCCATGTAGGCATGAGGTTCTCTCAGAGCTACAACTGGTCACCAGATGACAGAGATAATTTCCACTGGAGAAAACAGCAGCTTCAGACACTAGGAGAAAGCATAGATTCTAGGTGCAATTTCTCCACAAATTCCCCCCCCTTTAGAAGCACCCCTCCCCCAATCTCCAGGGATTTCCCAGGCTGGAGTGTGCAACCCTATCTGTGGGCTAAAAGTACTTAATGGGTAATATAATATTTCAAGGTCTACAGCTAAAGACTGCCTGAATGACGAATAGATTAAAAGGACTTTAATATGAAAAGCAACTAAAATGTCTTGTATACCAGCATCTAAGCCTTGACAAGAATAAACTGAGGTCATGTAATTGGTCAAGGGGAGGGCTTTTTTTTTGAGCAGGAACGCACTTCTGGTTGGCTTGGCATCAGGAGGTGTGGCCTAATATTCAAATGAGTTCCTGCTGGGTTTTTCCTACAAAAAAGTCCTGTGTGAAACAATTGTGATGTCAGGGGTGTGGCCTAATATGCAAATGAGTTCCTGCTGGGCTTTTTAAACAAAACAAAAAAGCCCTGGCCAAGTCTATAAATGACCAAACGCCTGTAAAACATACTGCAATGTCTCTAAACTGTAAAATGCCTCCCTGCTGAATAATTTATAGACCGATTTCAAGAGCTTCTCATATATTTATTATTTCACTTATATTCCACCTTTCCCCCCAACAGAGACTTAAAGCAGCACACATTGTTCTTGCCTCTACCATTTTATCTTCTTGGCAACACTGTGAAGGAGGTTAGGCTAAGAGGGTGTGACTGACCTATGGTCACCCAGCAAGTTTTCATGGCAGAGTGGGGAGTCAAACCTGGGTGGCCCAGATTCTAGACTGTCACTCTAATCACTAGACCACACTGGCTGGCTATCATCTTAATATTCTCAGGGTTTGTTTTTTTTTAGAAGTATGCATAGGAAAGCAGTTCCAGCTAGCTTGGCATCAGGGGGTGTGGCCTAATATGCAAATAAGTTCCTGCTGGGCTCTTTCTACAAAAGAAGCTCTGGATATTCTTATAAGAACCCTGTAAGGTATTACCTCCATTGCAAGGAAAGGAAGGGATAGAGTTGCCAACCCTGTTGGGAAATTCCTGGAGATTTGGATGTGGAGTCCAGGAAGGGAAGGGACCTTAGTGGGATTGAGTGCCATAACGCCCACCTTCCAAAACAGCCATTTGCACTAGGGGAACAGATCTCTGCAGTCTGGAGATCAATTGTAATGCCAGATATCCAGGCCCCACCTGGAACTTGGCAACCCTAGGGCCAAGACCACCTGTTGACCTCATGACAAAGGTGAAATCTTTCTTGCTAGTATGTGACACCAAAGTCCCAAAGAGCTATACACTTCAAACGCCCAACTCAGATTTCAGTTCTTCTGGCACGCCATTGGTCCCCAGTTCAACCCCCAACAGCTCCAGTCAAAAAGATGAGGTAGAAGGTGATGTGAAGGACCTCTTCCTGAGACCCTGGGCTGCAGTTGCCAGTCTGAGTAGACAATACTGACTCTGATTCAGTATGACAACTTCATCTGTTCATTAGCAAGAACCCTACTCAATCTCGTGGATCTTGGCTCTGGGGGGTGGAGGTGAAGAATCGGGTGATTGCTAGATGATGTTTTCAGGAAGTTTGAAGTCATCAGCAGAATATTAACACCTTTCTCTTTGCACTGGCTGAAATGGGTATGCAGATGAGTCTGGGCTGCTTTGATGGGTAATGTTGCTATTTACATATGAAAGAGGAAACATTCACCAGCTCACCCATCCAAAAACCTGCTGACAGCCCCCCCCCCCCACCCACTGAAAGAAGTGAGACTCAATGCCACAGGATCAGCCCTCTTTTAAACTTCTGAAAGGGGAGTAATGTTCATTTGAGAAACCCGCCCCCCCCATTACTTTGTGCTAATGTCATTATTTTCTCCTTGGTTAGGGTGGAGGAAGATATGCATATAATCTTTTCAAGAGTCAGCTGCATTTGACTTGAGCATTTAATACAGCAGTACATTAGGATTTTATGTCTTGGAAACTGAAAGACAAATAATACAAAAAAAGACTGGATTCACTAGCAAAGTTCAGCATTTCTGCCACAGCATTCTGTGGCTGATCTTAAAGTCTGCTGTTCTCCCAAAGAACTTTAGAAAGAGAATGCAAAGGGGAATGACTGAATCAGGGCTTTTTTTTTTGTAACAGGAACTCCTTTGCATATTAGGCCACATTCCCCAGATGTAGCCAATCTTCCTGGAGCTTACAGTAGGCCCTGTACTAAGAGTCCTGTAAATTCTGGGAGGATTGGCTACATCAAGAGTGTGTCGCCTATTAAGCAAAGGAGTTCCTGCTACAAGAAAAGCCCTGTTGAATTAATATTCACCAAGAGATTTCACACCCTCTCTCAGCCAGTTCTTTAAAAGGGACCTGATATTCCTTACTCACTATGAAGAAGACCATGCGTTGAGTCACAGCCAACTCACACTGCCTCCAATCCTGGGGCGTTCCATGCAAAAGGGGAGGAGAGGTGGTTCACCATTACCATCCTGCACATAGAAACCACGGTCTTCTTCTTTGTACTAACCGTAACCTAAGCTGTGGCAAGCTCAGATTAAACCAGGCTATTCAGTCTGCTTCTTAATTGCTATAGGTGCTTCTTACTCAACATAGGTGCTGATACCTTGCAGTCGTCTCCCAGCCAAATATTCCTATAGCCTAACTTCCTATTGTATCTGCTTATCTCACCCTACAATAGGTTTTACATTTTGGCTATCTAGAAATAGCTGGAATAGCTTAAACTGATGAAAAGTGAACTCTTTGGATATTGTTCTGGAACTGGACTCTCTTTGGAACATCCCCTCCCCTTTCTGTTTTGTATATCAACTGGGCCTGATAGACTTGCATTGCAGTGCATCTGTTGAGGGGAGCTCTGGCTCATGGCAAGCTTAGGTTGGAATAAAGTTAAATTAGACTTTAAAGTGCCAATAGACTCCTGTTTCATTTTGCTGCTAAAGACTAACTGCCACCCCAACCCTGCCATGCCTACCCTACGCCACTGAAGTCCAAGCAAGATGTGGCCCTCCCCCTCTATGAGACTGATAGAAGCTGATGCTGCCATCAAGCCAGATGCCCCCTCCATAGGTGGACAGAGTGGTGGGCAGTCAGGACCTCCCCCCACTCCCAGCATGAACCTTGGGGCACCTGCCCTTCTCGCCCACTGGTTAAGACCACCCCTAAGAAATGCTGGAATTCTAACTTCCTTGGAAGCCACGCTGCCTATTATGGTGGAAGAACAGCCCCCTCACCAAGCAGAAACTTCTGTGCTCAACTGGGAATAATTTACTTAGAAAAGACTACAAGAAAGATCCAGAGTAAAACTTTCAGTGTATGAGTAAACAACAAAAATACTTCATTATTTTGTGCACAAGCTCAAACTACACACTTGGGGTTTTTTTTAAGAGTTGGGTCCAAGTTCACCCACAGCCACCTTGGGCTTTGCACAGCTACTGTCTAGCTGTGGAGAAAGGCTTTTAAAAAGGAAAAGGAAAGGTCCCCTGTGCAAGCACTAGTTGTTTCTGACTCTGGGGTGACATTGCTTTTACAACGTTTTCATGGCAGACTTTTTATGGGGTGGTTTGCCATTGCCTTCCCCAGTCTTTTACACTTTCCCCCCAGCAAGCTGGGTACTCATTTTACTGACCTCAGAAGGATGGAAGGCTGAGTTAACCTGGAGCCAGCTACCTGAACCCAGCTTCCACCGGGAATTGAACTCAGATCATGAGCAGAGAATTCAGATCACAGTACTTCAGTACTGCTGCTTTACTACTCTGCACCACAGAGAGCACAAATGGGCTCAAAACACTGCTCTAGAAAGGAGGAAGGGCTCCTGCCTCCCTCCCTCCCACCAAACTATTTCCCTGCAAGGAAACAGAATTGGGGGGGAGGAGTTATTTCCCCTTTTTTCCCTTCTTCTTCATGTGCACAGAACACTCCATGTGGAACAGCATAAAATAGGAAATAGCTCCCCTCCGAGCACTGTTTCAGTGTGGGAAAAAGGCTGGGGGTGGGGGGGAACGCAGGGGCCCTTCCTCCCCCTCATGCCTATTTGGACCCTCTTTTATTTTTAAAAATTAGAACCACATGGCACAGAGTAGTAAGCTGCAGTACTGCACTCCAAGCTCTGCTCACGACCTGAGTTTGTTCCCGGCAGAAGTTGGTTCAAGTAGCCGACTCAAAGTTGACTCAGCCTTCCATTTGTCCAAGGTTGGTAAAATGAGTACCCAGCTTGCTGGGGGACAGAGGTAAAGTGTAGATGACTGGGGAAGGCAATGGCAAGCCACCCCATAACAAAAAGTCTGCCAAGAAAACATTCTGATGTAACATCATCCCATGCGCTCGTAACAACTTGTTGCTTGCAAGGGGACTACCTTTATTTTTATTTATTTTTTAAACTACTCCCTGCAGCCTGCTAGGTGGCTGCGGGGAACCCAGACCCAACTCTTCCAAATCCAAATGTGAAGTGTAGCCTGTTTTTCCTTGCCAGGCAAAAGCAACTTGGAGGGTGGGGACAGTTTCAATCAAGTGCAGAGCAAAGAGTTAAATTGCACCTCCCCGGTACCATGCCACATCAGCAATTCACCTCATTCTCCATCCCAGCAGATTTTTGAGGCTAAATTATACATTGGGGGATTCATTCACTGAATTCCAACTGGGGGATTACCAATGGATCCCTAGGTAATTGTATTAGGCTATTTGAAAGGTAGAGTAATTGAAACCGACTAGGAAAGATGGTAAATTTATTAAAAGGCAGCAAAAAATTCATATTGCTGCAAATCAGAAGAATCAAAATGTCCCAGCAAGGTCAGAATGGTTTTATAGAAATGTGTCACAATGAAATTAACATACTATCTGAGAAATTAGAATATATTACATTCTGCAGTAAATAAATTTTTATTAATGCTGGGCTATATTTCTGATGTACTGGAACTCTACGTTCCAAGACAGGACATATCTCTATGTATTTTTGGCATGTTGCAATTATAAATCTGTGGATTTGAAATTAAACTGTAAATATATTGTTAATATTTATTATTTAATCAATACATATAATCTTTAAAAAGAACAATCTGGGGCCATATGAGGAAGTGAAGATGGCCGGGAGCAAGGCAAGAAGAAGAAGATGATGATATTGGATTTATATCCCACCCTTCACTCTGAATCTCAGAGTGGTTTACAATCTCCTTTACCTTCCCTCCCCCACAACAGACACCCTGTGAGGTGGATGGGGCTGAGAGTTCTCACAGAAGCTGCCCTTTCAAGGATAACACCTGTGAAAGCTATGGCTGGCCCAAGGCCAATCCAGCAGCTGCAAGTGGAGGAGTGCGGAATCAAACCCGGCTCTCCCACATAAGAGTCTGCACACTTAACCATACACCAAACTGGCTCTCAAGGTCATCAGTATCCATGAATTAGCCCTGCAGCAGCTGATTGGCTTAGACCTAGTCAGTGAAGGAATATTTGGGTTTAGCAGAGTGCTCAAGGCACATAACGCAGCACAGTCTATCTGGTGTGTGTGTGTGTTGACTAAAAACAAAGTTGCCCATGGAGCCCTCTTTATCTTTGCGAGATTAATATGTGTCCTTTATTGTAAGGAACTCTGTTCTAGGCAGTATAGAGCAGATATGTTTCTAAACTAGTCTAACTAGCTAGGATGGATAGAGCTACAGGAAGCACATCCTGCCCCCATGGTGCTAAGATGGAGAAGGCTAGTACATTGTGGAGAGAAGATATCAAGACCGGAAAGAAGCTTCTACACATTAGGAATCTACAGATCAAAGGGACAGCATCAGAGTAAAAGAAAGAAAAGGATGATCAGTGTCTAACGTATCTCTCTGACTCTCTTATAATCCCCCCTCTGAAGTCTGAGACTAAGATAAAGCACAAGGTCCTTCATTTTCAACAGTCACCAGCACCAAATAATGAGAGAGGTGTACTCATCCACCTCTTCCCACACTGCTGCCAAACAGAGGTGTTGTGGGAAGAGGCAACCGGTGAGTTGGAAAAAGATTCTTAGTGCCCTACTGAAGGGTTAGAGCCCAGGAGGCTGCCCCCTGGCTGCTAGGGGCTCCCTGGAGCAAGGACACATCAGGAACTTTTCTACCCAGTTATACGGTCAGGCCATTCCAGACTGACATTGTGCATAGTTTGGTCCACAGGTTTGCCCTGTGGAGTGACACCATGCTTCCCTTGAACCAAAGCTGTGTTTTCTACAGACTGATTAAGACCACGGCTTTTTTTGAGCAGGAACACACAGGAACGCAGTTCCGGCTGGCTAGGCATCATGGGGTGTGGTCTAATATGCAAATGAATTCCTGCTGGGCTTTTTCTACAAAAAAGCCCTATGTAAAACATTGGTGAAATCACGGGGTGTGGCCTAAGATGCAAATAAGTTCCTGCTGGGCTTTTTCTATCAAAAAAGCCCTGGTTAAGACCAATGGCTAGCCAACAAACATTCAGCTTACAGAAAGAGTCACGTGGCATTCAGGTCACCGAGCTTTTCCAAGCGTTTACTGGAAATTGTGTCTTTCCAGTGAACACACACAAAACTGCCTTATACTGAATCAAACTATCAGTTCATCATGGATAGTATTACCTACTCAGGATGATTTCACACTGTGAAATTGACGTAATATTATCCCATCGCCAAAAAAACCCACTTGAGTTTGTTCCGTTTCCGGGCTATCAGACAGCTGCTGTTGAAGCAACAGGATCCCGGCAGTGGTCCATGGTTGCCCAATCACACTGCTAGCACGGCTCAACCACAGACCTGCTGCAGAAAGTTTTTTTTTCTAAAGGCCCCTGGTGTGTGTGCTCAAGCAGAGAAGCACACAAGTGGTCCTTGGAGAAGGGTTAAGAGGGAAAAAACCCAACTGTGCCAGAAATGACTTGGCATGATTACACAGCTCTTCCACTTATGAGTTGCACCTGGGCATTCAGACTGCTACTGATTATGCAACCTAGATATGGTTTAGAGGGAAACTACCGGGAAAATCTATGTGGTTTTTTAATCCAGGTAGGAGGCATCTGGAGAATGGGGTGAGAAGGGGTACCTGTTCATGTGATTGTGCACTTTTAATCCAAATGGGTGGTGGGCCTAGATTGGGCCAAATCTCTTGTGTGAAACCACTCTCCTACTGGCAGCAGCTTTCCAGGGTCTTAGGCAGAGGTCTTTCACATCACCTGCTATCTGGTCCCTCCAGTTGGAGACACCAGGGATTGAACCCGGGGCCTTCTGCATGCCAAGCAGATGTCCTACCACAGAACCAAGGCTGGAATCATGAGCCTACCTTCTAGACTGCAGCCCACCATCTCCCCCTTTGCTGTGCCCTTGGATCTCTACATGCATCCCAAAAACATTGGTGCTCAGAATGACTCCCAAGTCTCCAGCAACCACACAAACCAGCCCTTCTTTCTTACTGCCCTGGTGTTAAAGTTTCAAGAGCCAAAACAGACAAAGATGTTTAGCAAGAGGCTGACATGGACCAAGCTGCAACATGCTGCAGAGTTTCTGGACTTTGCTGGTCTGAGCAGCAGAAACTGAGTCGGGGAGACAAAGGGATGAATAGCATTGCCAATCCAGGGGAGGAGGGTGAGGAAGAAAAGAATCAGATTAGGAGGTTTGTGTTTAAAAGAATGGCTCAGAGATGAACTGGAGGGTTCTCATCAAAAGGCTGATGTTTCAATGGATTTTAGAAATTCAGACATATAGATCTGGAAGATATCCACCCAGGGTCATCTAGACTAACCACCTGGTGTTCTGCCACCACCATGAAAAGGAGCACAGGAAGACAATTATTGCATCTTCAAACAAAAGTCATGTGACACTTTTTATTAAAACCAACCAAGATAATACACTGCAGTGTGCAAACATTTGAGTTCTGTTCATCAGGCCGGAGGCTTTAAGAGGGTGAAAAGACTCTGTCTGCACCCCAGATAGAACTCTCTGATGATTTCAAAAGGCAGAGGAGCTAATGAATATCAGGTTGCACCCTCAGCCTTATGAGAAGATGGGACAAAAAACCCCCTTGATACCGTCCAGCCTGAAACACAGGATGTTACCAACAGTTGATCAAATGCCTTTAGTCTATGGATCCAGCCTAGATAGGGTTGCCAGATCTGTGTTGGAAAATACCTGGAGTCTTTGGGGGTGGATCTGGGAGATGGAGGGGTTTGGGGTGGGGAGGAGCCTCAGCATGCTACAATGCCATAGAGCCCACCCTTCAAAGCAGCCATTTTCTCCAGGGGAGCTGATCTCTGCCAGCTGGAGATCAGTTATAAAAGCGGGAGATCTCCAGGCCCCTCCTGGAGGCTGGCAACCCTAAGTCTAGGCTTGGGAGATTTTGCCAGGCACTTATTTTGTTTTCTCTTTTCATGGCTAACAGTCTGTACTGCCTTCCATAAATGTTTGTCTGGTTTCCTATAATTATGCTCAAAACCAACAGCAATGATGACTTCCAAAAGTAAGGCTGCTATAAGACCACCTAGCCCTGCCAAGACACTCCCCTCACACCTTCCCTTGGCTCTATCTATCCACAAATCTTCCTCCATGCTTCGGCTCAGCAATCCCATACTATCTGCCAGAATAGCTGAATGAATAGAATTCTTTATGAATTCAGGCAGTACACCTCACAACATTGGATGCTGAGTACAAACAACAAAGGAACACAGTTCTTGCACCTTGCTTGTATACTTCTTATGGTCTTTTGGCTGACTACAGTTGGAAATGGGATGCTGGACAAGATGGACCAACAACTTACCCAAGACCACAGACTTAGCAGAGGGCAGAGATAGGAAGTCTCAGGCCACACCACACATTAACTGATAGTGGAACTGACCCCAACAAGATGTAGTGATGGCTACTACCATAGGTGGTTTTACTGGAGGATCTGATTCAACTAATTAAGGATAGATCCAGGTGGGCAGTTGTGTTGGTCTGAAGCAGTAGAATAAAGCAAGAATCAAGAGTCAAGTTGCACCTTTAAGACCAACAAAGTTTTATTCAGAATGTAAGCTTTCGTGTGCTCTAAGCACACTTCGTCAGACAATAGGATGGAATGGCAAGCAGTCCTAAATATAGAGAAAGTGGGCAGTGAACATAAGAACATAAGAGAAGCCGTGTTGGATCAGGCCAACGGCCCATCAAGTCCAACACTCTGTGTCACACAGTGGCAAAAAATTTTATATACACACATACACTGTGGCTAATAGCCACTGATGGACCTGTGCTCCATATTTTTATCTAAACCCTTCTTGAAGGTGGCTATACTTGTGGCCGCCACCACCTCCTGTGGCAGTGAATTCCACCACCTCCTGTGGCAGTGAGTTAGTATGCAGTCATGGAAATGTTTTTTAGCAGATTAAAAGGATCACAAGTTGAAGCCTGGTGTTTGTTAGTGTTAGTATTAACTGGGCTGAAACAGCAACTGAAGGATAATATAAAGCAGATTGATGCCCATGTACTAAACCCATTAAGTATCCTGGGTGTGAAGTACAATCTGCTTTATATTACCCTTAAGTTGTTGTTGCAGCCCAGTTAACACTAACTAACACTAACAAACACCAGACCCCAACTTGTGATCCTTTTAATCTGCTAAAAACATTTCCATGACTCTGCATACTAATCCACTGTCCACTTTCTCTATATTAAGGACTGCTTGCCATTCCATCCTATTGTCTGACGAAGTGTACTTAGAGCACACGAAAGCTTACATTCTGAATAAAACTTTGTTGGTCTTAAAGGTGCCACTTGACTCTTGCTTAATTAAGGATAGGTCATCTGTGCTCATGACCATATCCCTCTGAACACCCTGAATCTTAGAGACACGCAACAGCAGAGCTTGTAGCCCACCCCACACTGGTGGGTTTCTAGAGTAATCTGGCCAGCAGCCACTGGAAACAAATTGCTGGTTCAGACAGACCGTGGCCTAATCCAGCCGAAGGCAATACAAATTGTCTTCTGACAATCAAATGCAATTACCATTCCTTTGCCCTACGTGCACCAATGTTTTTCTCTGTTTGTGACATTTACATCTCATTTTTCTTCTATCACAAAACTCAAGACAGATTACCTATGATTCCCAGACTACCTCCCAGGAAGGCACAGACTGGACCAAGATCTGCTTACCTTCTGTGTCAGGTATCATTGCTTGATTTTTTTTTTAAATACTTATATCCCACCACTAGCTCAAACTCTGATATCTTCACTCAACCGGCTTCAAACTCTGGTCTATCATTTCTGATTAATGTGACAGGATACCTGCTACTGCTTAATCCTGAAGTGATGTTGTTGTGCTGCTTAGAAGGGAAAGTACCAGAAACAGACTTGGAAATGATTTTTGTATTAACAACAGCAGACATGTCTTTAGTGGCAAGATTTAAAAAAAAAAAATCTGCCGACTGTGAAGCAGTGGTGCTTGAGAATATGGAAACAATTGTTAAAGATAAAGTTAATTTATTATAGGATAACTACCTAGCTGTCTCTGATGAATCTGTGGAGAACTGATCCATATTCACTTTGTATTGGAATGATAAAGTTCAGAATCAGCCTACCTTATGTGAACCTGGGCAGGATTAGGGAAGGACATAGTCTATGCAAAACAGAGTTATTGGCTGTTTTCATATTTGTTTTGTCTTACCGGCATTACGTTTGATTGGATGGAATCAGTTTCAGTTTTAACACTGTATCGTAGTATTGTATTGGCATTTTTGTAATCATGAATTTTTAAAACAATTCTGGTTTAAAAAGGGATCTGTTGATCTTGCATACTTAGCTGAACAGTGTGCTAAAACAAAATACAATATTATTAAGACTTAGTAGACTGATTTCCCACTAGCGTTGCTCTGCCCCCAGGCTTCTGTTTCCCTTGGAGCAAGGGATAGATTTCCCACTAGTTGCTCTGTGGGTGCATTCTGAACCACAGCAACCTCCAATTTTGTGTGCAGTAACGTAATCCTGAAAAGACAGCATATAAAAACAGTGCAGGGAACTGGAGGTTGCTGCGGCTCAAAATGCACCTGCGGAGCAAGTGATGGGACATTGGTCTTCAATGGAGATGGCTGTTGCTCAGAGCTAAGGCATCTGCTCTGCATGCAGAAGTTCAGGTTTAATTCCTGGCTTCTACAGCTAAAATGATCAGGTCACAGGTGATGTAAAAATACCTGCAGTCTGAGATTCTGGAGAGCTGCTGCAAGTCAGAGCAGATAACACTGACTTTAATAGAGCATTTTAAAGAATTCAGCATTTTAAAGCATTCAGAATGCTTCATTATTTTAATATAATTTTTAATATAATTATTATAACAACCCTACAGGGTAGGCAAGTAGTCTCCCTCTATTGCAGATAGGCAGGTGTTAAGACTATGACGTGGTTCAGACATAATACAATACCGTGGTTTAATTATACTAACTTGGTTGGTACAATTGTCCAAATGTGGGCCTCTCCAGTAGTTATGGGTAACTATGGTACATCAAACCAGGATGTGAACCCCCAATGTAAAGTTAGTTTCTTAGCCACGATTAGCCTTAAGTCATGTTTCTCTGGTGACACCCATATGCAGACATTCTGACTTAATCCTGGCTTGTTCTTGGAGTCTTGCCCTCTGACTCCATATCTCCACAGAAG
This sequence comes from Heteronotia binoei, assembly GCF_032191835.1. Lineage (NCBI taxonomy): Eukaryota > Metazoa > Chordata > Lepidosauria > Squamata > Gekkonidae > Heteronotia > Heteronotia binoei. The sequence goes on from NC_083233.1 coordinate 59,823,781, forward strand.
CCTGCTTGCACGGAGGGCGGGATAGAAATCCTAAATAAATAAATATATAAGCAAACAAGCCTTGCCAGATTGAAGGTAATTTCAACCAGGGTTTGTGTGATCATTCTGCAAGCCAGTTCAAGCCTGGTTTACAAACTAACAACAGTGAAAACAAACAAACAAAAAGACTTACATTTTACGCACACTAATGAGATTGTGGCTTAATGAAAAAGCCACCTAGTATGATTACAGCTGATAGAACATTAAAAAACAGGGACCTCTCAGTTTATTGTCTTCGCTCAGGAGTGGCCAAACTGTGGCTTGAGTGCCACCTGTGACTCTTTCACACATATTGTGTAGCTCTCAAAGTCTCCACCACCTCATCAGCCAGCTTGAGGAAGGTTTTTCTCTTTAAATCACTTCTCCAAGCCAAGCCAGCCAGTGGCTTGGAGAGTGCATTTAAAGTTAATGTTGCTTTCTTTCCACCTCTCCCTCCCTCCATCTATTTGCCTTCCTTCCTGCCAGCCTGCTCTCAAACATCTGACATTCATGTCTTGTGGCTCTCAAACACCTGACATTTATTCTATGTGGCTCTTACATTAAGAAAATTTGGCTGCCCCTGTTTTAGCTACTTGGTTTCATCAGTTCTCAGTTGTCCTGGCTTTAGAATGATAGCGGCTGCTGGAGATATAACTTCTCAGAGCCTGGATATCTTGGTCTCCAAAAAGGGGTGGGGGGGGAAAGTCACCAGAGAAAGCCTTTTAAAAGCCCATAATGAAGAGCTTACACAGAAAACAACTTGGTCAAGACCACGAACATTAACCATCAGCTCTAATTGAGAAGCAAGACTGCAGGTATTTAAATCTGCCAGGGTTTTATCTAAGTGCCCCCGGAGGGCTGCATCACGACACCGAGCCTAGCACTTTTCCCGCCAATCCCCGGGAACGGCCTTCCCAAAGTCAATCGCCTCTCCTTCACCATCCATCTTGTCTAGTTTAATGGCATCCATTTTTACGAGCCCAGATTTAAACGCTCACTATTGTCTCGCTTAATCAGTTTTCACGGGATTTATGTTGTTAGACAAAAGAGCCCCCAGGCTGATGGATTTATGCGGGTTTTAATTTTTATAAGCCAGAGTGGATCTGATGAAGGGCAACAGGGAAGCAACATATGCACAGCTAGCTCTGTGCACGCTGATCTGAAAGTGGAGCATGGAGATGACTCATTGACAGGCGCCTGTTCCCCTGCCAGCTTCTGTTTAAATACTAAGACACGCAGGGTTTCACGGGTGTGTTGGTGTGATGCCAGTGTCACCGGTGGTTCTTTTTTAAAAAATGCACACCACCACCTCCTGGAATCTGTACCATGGACAGCCATTTTCCTTGGGGGGGGGGGGGTGTCAGGAGAAGGGATAACCAAGAAAGCCAGCAAGTGGTTTCTTTCTCCCTCTCAATTACCATAAGGAAAGGACATATGAACAGCCCCTGTCAGCACCAGTTAATTTTTCTTGACAGTTCTACAAGGCTGACTCCCCTCTTTACGGGTCAGTAATTCAAACGACAGCCATCACTCCCGTCTCCTTCTTCTTTCCCAAGCCTTAACCTACTGAGCTGGGATTTTACCAGACAGCTCCATAAGTGACACTCTTTAACACTTTGCTCGCTGGGCACACTCTTGGCACGCACGTAGCCACAAGACCAAGGATTCGGATCTCTGCAGCAGAGCCCATAAGACACAGCAGTGCGAGCGTCTGGCCAGGACTGGGGGAGATCCAAATTCTAGTCTCCCTGCTCACAGGGCGACCTTGGGCCAATCACATACACCCACAACCTAATCTACCTTGCAGAGCTGTTACAAGCATAAAACAGAGCTGGAGAGAAACATGGGCGCTGCCTTGGCTGCTGAGGAGGAAGAGCCCTCTAAAAACCTTGGGAGTCCCAAAAGGATCCTGTTGCCAGATGGCTCCAAAGAAGCAGCTGGTGACAGAACCCTGGGGAGGCTGGTGATGAATCCTGGGAGTATGCTCAAGACTGGGGAACAGCCCATCCCACCTGGGCCACCTCATTGGCCAACTCCTATTGGTGGAAGCAAAGGGAACGCCAACACAACACGCTCCATCTCGGGACTAGCACCGATATATCAGCGCTGATCGAGTCAGGGCAGACAAAAGAATGTACTTCTTCAGTGAACATTTAGTCAATGTGGAACTCACAGCAAAAATATATGGTTATGGCCAATAGCTTAGAGCAGAGGTGTCAAATGTGCAGCCCGTGGGCCGGATCAGGCTCCCAGAGGGCTCCTATCAGGCCTGCAAGCAAGTCTGCTTTCTTCTCCTTTGCTCATGCTTATTTCTGTGTCACAGCTTGCTTTGCTAGGATTTCTCAGTTGCACAGACGCTACAGAGCAAAGCCTCTATTTTCCCCATTGGCTGAGGCTCCTTTTTTGGGGAGGAAGTGGAGGGGGAAGGAGAGTTTGCTTTGATACTGACCACAATATTGCAAGAGCGCTAATACTTTAAGTCTTTTATTTTAGTTTTTTAAAAAAGAATATTTGATTGTGTTTGTCTGTGTTTTTAATAAATTTTATATCTCCACTACCTGGCATTACATCTTATGACACAAGGTCTCATTTACGTCAGATCTGGCCCTCATAACAAATGAGTTTGACACCTCTGGCTTAGAGGATTGGTTTAAGACAGAATTAGAAGAATTCATGGAAGATAGATGCATTAATGACTATTATCCATGACAACTAAATGGAGCTTCAAGTTCAAAGTGTACTTCCGAATACCAGTTGCTGGGTGAAGGGAAACAGAGATTTGGTCTCATTTATTTATTTATTCAATTCGATTGTTATACCAGCCTTCCCTGTAAACAGCGTTCACGGTGGTGTACATTGATAGATAAAGCAATCATATCCGTACTAATTTGAGGTTAAAACATTAAAATTACAATAACATTTCAGCAATCAACTCCATTAGATGGCGGTCAGAACTTCAAGATGTGCCACCACCTTGCAGCCGGGGGCAAGGGATAAGTAAGTAAAGCAAAGTAAATTTATTTTTATATCCCGCCCTCCCCCGCCAGAGGCGGGCTCAGGGTGGCTCACAGACATGGAATACCATGATTTAAAAATACAATCTAGACAAAACAAATTTAAATACAATTCAATTACATAGGTTAATTAAAATAAATAAAACAGTTGTTATGGATTAAAATTAGGTTAAGGTGCTATAGTTCACAATCATACATAAGATGGCTAGGTGGCTACAGGTCAGTTTAGCCGGGTTCTGTCTTAAAAGCAAGCTGAAAGAGAATGGTTTTGCAAGCCCTGCGGAACTGATTCAGGTCCCGCAGGGCTCGCACCGTCTCTGGAAGTTGATTCCACCATCGAGGGGCCATTGCTGAAAAGGCAGATGAGTGCCAGCCAGATGGATGCTGTACAGCCTGTGAGTTACTGGCCCTGTGGAACTTCATTAAGTTCTACAGGGCATGGACATTACTTGGCAGAGAGCTCCACCAGGTTGGGGGCAGGGCACTGGTCAAGGACAAAAGGGCCCTGGTCAAGGACAGCTGGATATCTCTCGGGCTGGGGATCACAAGGAAGTTCTTATCTGCAGGCTGTAATGGTCTTCGGGTAGTATACCAAGTGAGCTGATCCCAAAGATATGTAGGTCTCAGACCATTAAGGGCCTTAAAGGCAAGCACCAACAGCTTGAGCCTGATCCACCTTGAACCTGAATTTCCTGCATTGTGCAGGGGGTTGGACTAGATGACCCTAGAGATCCCTTCCAACTCTATGATTCAGTACTCCACTGGAAGCCACTGCAGCTTGTACAACATAGGTTGAAGATGTGCAGTTTGCAGGATCTCTGAAAGGACCCGTGCTGCTGTGTTCTGGACCAGATGGAGTTTCCGGGTCCCTTTTAAGGGTAGTGCTACATAGGGGTATGCCTTGTGTGTAAGCCTTTCGACAACATTTGCTTCATCACTAGAGGAAAAAGATGCTGTACAAGACAGATCCAGCAGGGCTCTGCTTATGACTGCTGAGAACATTCCTCAGTTACATGATGGAGCTGTTAGAAGCAGGGGTTCTCAATGTGGTGCCCATGGGTGCCCTAATGCCTGTGCAACTCTTTTCCTGGTGCCCACCAAGTGTTTATACAAAGTAGGCAGGCCCAGGAGGGGCTTCCACTCAGCATGGCTTCTGATTGGCCACTGAAGATCTGACTGGCTCTGTACAAGGATCTGCATTGTGTGACTAAGGGTGCATTCAAGGAATTTTTAAACAATATGGTCTTTTTTTTTTACTCAGACCAACACAGCTGCCCACTTGGATCTATCAACGTAATTTCAGGTAGCCCAGGCAAGCCTGATGTCATCAGATCTCAGACACTAAGCAGGGTTGAATCTGGCAAGTACTTGGATGGAATACCAGCAGTTGGGAGGAGGCAGGCTTTATTCAGCCGCCTCTCTGAGTATCCTCCAGGCCCCCAGTGGGGGTCAGTCATCAGAGGTTGCTATGACTTCTAGGTGCACGCACACACACACACACAAATACAAAAATACCAAAAAATACCCATATCCTGTTAAACAGAAATTATGATTTTTGTGTGTGTATTTTAGGTATGTGTGTGCATCTGCACCTGGAAGTCATGTCAACCTCTGATGACTGACCCCTACTGCGGGTCTGAAGGATATTCAGAGAGGTGACTGAAAGCCTGCCTCTGTTCTTTTGACTGGGTATTTCCAGGACAGTCTCCCATCCAAGTACTAACCACAGTTGACCTTGCTTAGAGCTTCTGAGATCTGATGAGATCAGGCTTGCTTGGGCTACCTGAAATTATGTTGATAGATCCAAGTGAGCAGCTGTGTTGGTTTGAAGCAGTAGAACAGTCAAGTTGCACCTTTAAGCATGCATACTTCTTCAGACAAGGGAATAGGGTATAGTGGACTGAAATACATGTAGTTGGTGGATTAAGAGTGTAAACTGATATAAAGGATCAAATGGCAAAATAGTGTAATAAATTGGAAGACCATGTGGTCTGGATAGCAATAAAAAGTAAAAAAAGATTTCAGGTTTTCACGGCTGGTAACATGATTAGGGTTTGTAGAGTCTTTCGGGATCAAGTGCCGTGTTCTACTGGAGAAAGTTTTCCTTCCAGACGTTTCATTCTCAGCTGCAGAGAACATCCTCAGTGGTGTTGCAGCCGGAGTAGGCGCTCAGACCTTCTTGGCTGCTGTGCATTGAGCTGCTGTGCTGTCTCAATGCACAGCAGCCAAGAAGGTCAGAGCGCCTGCTCCAGCTGCAACGCCACTGAGGATGTTCTCCGCAGCTGAGAACGAAACGTCTGGAAGGAAAACTTTCTCCAGTAGAACACGGCACTTGATCCCGAAAGACTCTACAAACCCTAAAAGTAAAAAAAGTTGCTGTTAATTGCTGTTGCTGAAAGTCTAGGTAAAACAAAAGGACATACATGTATTTCAGCCCACTATACCCTATCCCCTTGTCTGAAGAAGTATGCATGCATACGAAAGCTTACATTCTGAATGAAACTTTGTTGGTCTTAAAGGTGTCACTTGACTCCTACTTTGTTCTGAAATTATGTTGAATTACTATTTGAGTTATACATGACCTCATTCTGATCCTTGCTATTTTTCTACAAAGAAAGGGTGGTATCTTGGCTATAACATCCAACTAGGATCTTCTGGGATGTGGATTCAAGCCCCCATGCCAATGTATGGGGGGACTTGGGCTGGTCACACTCTCAGCCTACCCAGCCTCACAGGGTTATTTTGTGGGTAAGCTGGGGAAAAGAGAACTACTGGTGTCGCTTCTTGGAGGATAGACTGGTCCACTATAGGGAAAACAAAATCCATCTTGCCTACCTTTTAAATTTACATCCTTCATCAATAGATATCTCCAGGGATGAAAGATTGTCCTGCTCAATCCGTAGCGAATGATTCCTCCTTTCTTTTTATAACAACAGAATCCCGTCTGTATTATTTCCTTCTGCTACATCTTTTACTAGATTTGGTATTAGGTTGCAAAGACATTTTAAGAATACAGTGGTGCAAGAATTAATTTGTTTACCTTTAAAGGACAAAACTTATAAAATGGGCAAAACCTACAGAATGAGCAGGTCCTAAGCTGCAAACTAAGATTACTTTCCCAGGAGTAAGTCCCACTAAATAAAATTGTACTTACTCAGGATCGCTCTCTCTATGTGAATCGTGAGCCTTATATATCGCTGGGATTTCAAAGCAATAGCCTCACACCTTTGTTTGTTTCAATTCTCATTTTTTTAAGGTCTATATTAGTTTAAAGCATATTTTGAAACAACTTGAATTCAAGTAACTCATGCTAACTGGATTGTGGATTACAGCCTTGGAACAGAAGAACATCAGGGGATTCTATTTCACCAACACAATGCCATTTGTCTGGGGAAAATCCAAGCTAGGTCTTTAGATGCAATATCAATGGAAATGTCTGAAATGCTGTATAGAATTTCCTTTTTTTTTCTCCTAGGGAGAAAAGCCATGCAGCTGGTTACATATTCAAAACTTTGGTTTTGAATAACTTTGGTTTTGAATACCTTATATCTTGTCCGTGGCTATCTCTGTGGATTGAGCAAAATGAATTTTAAAAAAACTTTTTCAAAGGGTTTAACCGACACATTCAATTTCCTTTTTTCCTCCTATGATTAAAAAAAAGGCTTTCCAGAGTCCCAAGGACTTCAGCCTACTTCAGTAAGGCCGAATCGCCACTTCTATTGCACTAATTCACAGAGAATGTTAGGGGCATCCGGCATCTGATACGAAACCATTTTCATTAAATAGCCAATTTCAACCCTCCCAAAAGCAAAATTAATGTTCTTGTTACAGTAGGGCTCAGACGCATAAAATTTTATTGAGATCAATTTACAAAGCTGAAAGGTGGCTCTATTGGAAGCCTGCAATTTAACAAATAGGATGGAGCCGACACGATGCTAGTTTTACCCTCTCCCTCCAAAAAAATCCTCTCTCCAGAAAGCATAACAGAGACGGATGGAAAAATAAATGAGAAAAGTGTCACTCCAGAGATGGCTCTGAAATCCAATCATGGCGCATGACAAGAAACATGCCCCCATTTAATAAGACGTTTATCGTTTTAGCAAAGTTGGGTGGACTTAGAGGAAAAGCATACCAATGGCAGGAGCCTCTGCTTTAAAATGTTCAAAGGGACATAAGAACAGAAGAAGACCCTTTGGGATCAGGCCATCCATCCATCTAGTCAAGTGTACTCTATCACATGGCAGCCAGCCCATCACCCTGGAGAGCCAACAAACAGGGTGTAGAGGCCAGGACCATCTCCTGATATTGCCTCCTGATATTACTGGTTTTGCAAAGGTTTCCTGCCCCTGTATCAGGGGAGGCTCTCTTCAGTCACCATGGCTAGTAGCCTCTCCTCCATGAATCTGTCTAAAGCCACAGGTGGCCAAACTGTGGCTCGGAAGGCACATGTGGCTCATTCACACATATTGTGCAGCTCTCAAAGCCCCCGCCACCCCATCAGCCAGCTTGGATAAGGCATGTCTCTCTTTAACTCACTTCGCTAAGATAAGCCAGCTGGTGGCTTAGAGAATGCATTTAAAGTTAAAGTTGCTTTATTTCCACCTCTCTCTCTGTCCCCCATCTATTTTCCTTCCTTCCTTCCTTCCTTGTCTTACGGATCTCAAAATCTGACATTTATTCTACATGGCTCTTACATTAAGCAAGTTTGGCCACCTTTGGTCTAAGTTCTTCCAAAGTATCTATGCTCACAGTCACCTCTGCTGCCCCAGCAGTGAATTCTGCAGTTTAATTACTCATTGAGTAAAGAAATACTTCCTTTTGTCTGTCCTGGACCTATTTCCCAAGGACTTCACTGGGTGGCCCCAAGTTCTAATATTACGGGAGAGGGGGGAAAGCTCCTTCCCTCCACTTTATCCACCTCACACATAATTCCACATAGATAGATCCAAGTAGGCAGCCGTGTTGGTCTGAAGTAGTAGAACAAAACAGGAGTTGATTGCACCTTTAAGACCAACTTAGTTTTTTTCAGAACGTAAGCTTTCGTGTGCATGCACACTTCATAATTCCACAAACCTCTTTCGTGTCTCCCTGTGAAGTCCCAGGCTCCCCAGCCTTCTCTCACAGGAAAGGTGATCCAGCCCCTCCCCCAAATCAAACTTCATTGCCCTCCCTGGTAGCCCCATCAGCTCTGCAAAGCTCTTCTCAAGATATGGTGTCCAGAATGGCACATGGCATTCCAAACGAGGCTGCACCACAGCATTACACAAGGACATTCAATATTGTGTTAGTTCCTTTCCAAATAATCCCTTGCATGGAGCTTGCCTTTCCCCTCCTCACTGCTGCATACTGGGGTGACATTTTCACTGAGCTTTCCTCTACAACCTCAAGAGTATTGCAGTCTCAGCCAGTTCAGACTGGGTGTGCGGGGACTAATTCCATAGAAAGTCACATTCCTTTTGGTGTTAGATCCAAGGATATTCACTGTTTAAACATTCCTAACTGAATGAGGAGCCCAATTAAGACACAAATTGGTAATGAACCTCATTGTCAGAGACATTCATATAGAATGATAACTATTCAACATCCTTGCAAAATAATGTCAGATTTTCAGGCAGGCATCCGCTGTGTTTTCTACAACTGATGCCCCAGCAGGTTTCTTAGCAGGAAGAAATCTGCTTTTGTGACCTGGTCAACAACATTCCACAGAGAGGTTGCTTTTCTTGTTTTAGCACTGCACTTTTAACCATTTCTATCCTCATAATAACACTGTATGATAGATTATGCTAAGAGACAGAAAGGCTGACCTCAGATTATCTAGTGAGCATCATGGTTGAAGGTGTGGGGGGGGGTAAATTGAGGATACAGGCAGCCTCAATTTGCCTTGGAGCTACACAGGAAAGGGAGAGAGGGTTTCTCCTTTCAGTCTCCACTTCCTTCCACTATTCAAAGCTGTATTTTTTTAATGTAAAGGATGCAAAGCACAGTTGCCTTGGATAGTACACAAGGCAGGGTTTGTAAATATCTTATTAAAACAGCAGGTTGCACTGCAACTTTATCAGTTTGATACAATGCAGAGAAAGTTTTGTTCTTAGAATGGCTGCTAAGCCTGCGATCCATTTTTAAAAATAAGAAGTTACTGAGTTACGACAGGTCACAATCAACACATATCACATGTACTTAAAATGATTCATGCCATAACCCGGTAACGGGAGTTTTTCCCCCCCTGGGCAGCAGGCTTAGCAGTCATCTCCACGACGATGATATTTTCCCACAGACCTGTCAAACTGAAACACAGGTTTCTGCATTAAAGGGAAAGAAATGAACAAAACAGAAATCCAGAACTATAGTGCAATCTTTGTATGAAGGCCCATTTTCCTACTAAGCAATGCTATACCACTCTCCCCAACATTGCATAGGAAAGGTTTGTGTAGGAAAGGCATGTAGAGTAGCAAGAGTTGCAAATTCTGTGTTGGGAAATAACTTGGAGATTGGGGGGGTGGGTGGAGCTGAAAAGGGTGGGGTTTGGGGAGGGGAAGGGCTTCACTTCTATGGTATAATGCCATAGAATCCACTTTTCAAAGCAGCCATTTTCTCCAGGGGAATTGATCTCTGTCACCTAGAGATCAGTTCCAACAGCAGGAGATCTCCAGCCCCCACCTGGAGGTTGACAATTCTAGGAAAAGCACTGGATTATACAAACCCCATCAAAAGCGCCACAGCCCAGACACCGATTTACCGCTTTAGTAAGGGTCAAATGACATGGGATCCTGGAGCTCCATATATGGAACTTGGCCCTAAAGAACAACTGAGAGGAGGAGTCTAAAAAGGTGCCTAACCCAAGAACAACCCTTTCCTAAGCGTCAAGTCTGTTTTAGGTCACAAGGAAGTAGCAGACAGATACACCTTTCTAAACCTTTATGCGTCAGTGCAACAACTCTATGGCTCAAGCCCCATAAATGCATCCATACAAAAAATCCGCCCCAGTTTTGGGCCGATCTCTTCCTTTCCATCACTTTGACCTAGCACCACTGCATCTAGCTTCTTCAGGAAGCAGACAGCTCAAATGTCAGAGGAGTCATGAAGACAGAAATGGGAAATGAAGGCCAGGTAGCAGACGGATGGGCCAGACTTTGATCGGGACAGATGAATGGAGGCAGATGAATGGGCCAGACTTTGTTTACGAAGCTCAGGATGCTTGACACAGCACTCTTGCCACTAGATCTGCTAGAAAGATAGACGGAGAACTGACTGACCTCTGTGATATGTGACAAGGCAAGGTGACAGTCTAGACTTGCATTAGTCAACAGTTATTGCTTAATATCTCAGTATCTTACTTGCCAATGGTAATAACTGGGTCTCACTTTTAGGGCTGTTAGGACAAAACAGTACACAAGGCTACATAGAAGGCAGCTTCTGGGTCAGGAGTCAAATCAACAGAAGTCCAAGTGCCATTGGTCAAAGACTGCGAGTGCTTAGATGCCGTAAATACTACACCTCATACCTGCTATAAGCAAATGTGCTATAGGCAGACATGACAGTGAAGTCTTTGGGAAGTGTGAACAACATTCTGTTGGTGCTGAAATAGGAGGAAAGAGAGGAATAGTCCCCTTGGATACACTGTAGATCCTTCCTTGGATTTTCAGCTTGAAAGAACAGGAAAAACCTAAGCACCTTTTGACTAGCAAAAATAGAAAGAACATTTGCAGAAAAATGTTTTCCCAAATTGCTGAGGAAGAAGGAAGCCAGTCCTTCATTCCATTGCTTAAGCAAAGGGGTGTAGAAAAGACTGGAATGTTGGATTACTAAACAGCATTTTTAATTTATTGTAATTTAGTAAATTAATCTACTTCCTTGATTTGTATCTGGCCTTTCTCACTGAGATTTGAAGCAGATTACAGAATTTTTAAAAATGCTCATATAGCATAAGACATCCACTGAACAATGTGACTGCACTAGGATTACAGAATCAATAGTCAATGCAGAACCACAACTGCCCATGCAAGATACAGCAGAATTACAAAGGCAATGAAGTAAAAGCAAATGGCATCTTGTTGTGGCTAATGGTCAGACTGTTGAACTAGGATCTGGGAGATCCAGGTTCAAATCAACCACTTTGCCATGGAAGTTTTGCGGAATGACCTTGGGCCAATCACACACTCTCAGCCTAACCCTCTTAACAGGGTTTTTTGTTTTGGGTATCCATGGCAGAGAAAGGTGGAGTATAAATGACACAAACAAACAAATAAATAAAGACAATATCTAAAATAATAATTGCAGTGGACTACAATCCTGTCATAAATGTTCCATCCGCTACAGTTCTACTGAAAACTAAATTAAGAAATAATTCCAAACATGCAACATAAAATTGAAGGGAGCTGGGTTTTCTTGGTAGAAACTAATGAGGTTCATGTAAAACCTTTCATGAAGACCAACTGAAACAGCACAAAGCTGCCAAGCAAGTTCTTGAGTTGCACTGAACTTTTTGTCAGGCTGTTTCTGGTAATCTTTTCTTAAAAAAAGAAAGACTTGGTGGTAGTAGAGTTGCAGAGAGAAACAGATGTTTCAAGAGATGATGGAAACCCTCTGAAGTCTGTAATCTATAAGAGACTTACAGTGCAGTACAGGCCGAACTGCAGACTTAATAGATAGTGCTAGGCGCAAAAAAGGGTTACACCAAAGGCTACAAATATAAGGTGTTTCCTAATTTCTCACAGATGGGAACTTATTTCAGATAATAAAACTTTCCAGTCCAAATTGCTCTTGTTGCAGAATAAAGCTGCACTGTAATCTTTATCCATCTTCCATTGCTTTGTACAGAAACTGTGGTGTTTTTAAATATGTATTTGGACATATATTATCATGATGTAGCTACTACAGAAATATGGAGTTTACCATGCATTAAATCCATGTCATTTGTATCCAAATGCACACTGTATGTGTATTCACAACAGTGAAAATCCAAAGCAGAAAGGAACATTTGACCTAACCAAAGCTACAGAACTGATCTGCAACAGACCGAGGGCTTTTTTTGAGCAGGACTGCACAGGCACACAGTTCCAGCTGGCTTGGTAGCAGGGGGTGTGGCCTGATATGCAAATGAGTTCATCCTAGGCTTTTCCCACAAAAAGTCCTGTGAGAAACAATGGTACCATCCGGGGGTGTGGCCTAACATGCAAATAAGTTCCTGATGGGATTTTTCTATTAAAAAACTCTGAACAGACCAAATTACTGATTCAACTCTACTAGTAGAGCTTAGAAGCAATAAATCACAGCTCCCCCCTCCAAAAAAAATATATAAATGCCAAATGCCATTCGGATCTAGATTTTAGTTGGCGTCGTTTTACACTGATTTATTGCACCTCTTGCCAGAAAAATATCACAAAATTGGAGGATGCAGACCTGCAGGGACCTCTGGCATTCCTTAAAGGACAGTTTGTAAGCACTGCTTTATGATAGCAAGAGGTATAAAGATCTGGCTACCCCTCCCCACTGCCAGCCTGGCACGCCCAGTGGAACAGCCAATGGAAGGAATGCACTGTTCAGAAGCTGCTGCAACCCTCAGACAGAGGCAGCAGCAACAGGCTATCCTAAGAACACCCAACCCAGCTTTGCTTTCCTGCAAAGCTGCTGTCTAGCCAGTCACATTCCTGTGCCAAAAATCACACTCGGCCGAAATTCAGCAGGGACAGGTCTGGTGTGCACTAGAGCATCTGCTTCAGCCAAGCAGGTGGGAAGAATCGCTTTGTTTCAATGAAGACACCAGCTTGCAGTCATGTCTATTTTTAGGGCCCTGAATATTTATTTACGGCGCTGCAACAGCCTTGCTAATCCACATCTGCTGGATTTAATACGCGGATGCAGTAAGCGTGGCGTGGCTTACGCCATGGCCACAGCTTCAGTTCCCTGCTCAAAAAGATTTTTCCACTCAGTATTAACACATATTGAGCATTATGCGCCCAACTTAGGAGAGGGAGGGGCTGACAATATGGAAGCAGAGCTAAATATAGTTGTTCTCAGTCAGACTTTTTTTGATGCCAGATTTCCCAAACCTTTATAAAGATTCAGCATTTAGCCTGAAATGCAGAATACAGTAGGTTAGAATACAGAGGAGGTAACAAGAGCTTGACTCTTTTGCTGTCCTTTAAGCCCCATCAGCAAAGCTACAAACAGCTTGACAAGACACATACGTACTCCCCAAAGATGTCTCTGCCTGTACAAAATGGGAGATTGTCCATGTGGCCCATACGATGGCACAAGGCCCTCTGGGGCACTTTCCCATTCCAGATGGGAGGAATAGGCCAAGCATGTCCAGCCAACAGTGGTCCCTCTACTGAGATCCAGACCATCCCCCCCATCCCCCACCAGTGGCCAACCCTAATCCAAAACCCTGACTTTGCACGGGACTGCCTTCCAAGATATGTCCGCATAACAGTTCTGTAGCAGTTTTAGGCTCAGAGAAAGACACACACACACTGCTCCCCCTCCTCCAAGACTGGGGAAGCATTAGTTTCAAGACTCAGCAAGTGGGAAGGAGATAGACCTTACAGTCTCTCCTGCTTGGGACTCATCTCCATTTGGAACTCAGCTGGTCCTGATGTATCTAGAACGAGATCAGTTCAGATAGGTGTGAACACTGCTTGGTTTAAACAGCTCACTTCTTCTGATACTCTGGAACGTTAATCAGAAGCTGCTCAGTTTATATGCGGAGTTCAAGCATCGAAACACTTCTCCCTGCCTCCCTTTCTGTGCCTTGGACTCTCAGTACAAATTGAGCTGCTTTGAATGGTCACTCCAGTGCAGGGGTGGCCAAGCTGCAGTTCAGGGGCCACATGTGGCTCTTTCACACATATTGTGTGGATCTCGAACCCTCACCACTCCATCAGCCAGCTTAGAGCAGGGATTTCTCTCTTTAAATGACTTCTCCAAGCCAAGTCGGTCAGCGGCTTGGAGTCTGCATTTAAAGTTAAAGTTGCTTTCTTTCCACCTCTCCTTCCCTCCTCCTTTCATCTATTTGCCTGCCTGCCTTCCATCTTGCTGCTCTCAAACATCTGATGTTCCCGCCTTGTGGCTCTCACACTTCCACCCTTTATTCTATGTGGCTTTTATGTTAATCAAGTTTGGCCACTCATGCTCCAGTGCTTCCGACAAAGTCAGCTCTGGCACATGAATGCTCCTGCTGGAATAAATGTTATTCTTTAAGGAGCCTCAGGACTCCCGTTTAATTTTAGTACAGCTGACTAGACTATCAGAACTGCCTTTCTGGAATGATGTACATTGCTTTATTATTCAGCACTGGATGTGAGAACAGACTTCATTGGAAGGCACCGAGTCTCAAATAAAACAAGGGGATATGGGATTTTCTCACAGGTCTGTGGCACCTGAGGTCAAAACTAAATTTTACACACATACACCTTGCAAGGACAGGTAGCATAAGGAATCCTACAGGGGGCTACTGGAAGATGCACAAGAGCTTTTCCAAACTTCATGCACATATCTTGTTATTTCCACTGAAAACATTTTATTAAAATATTCACACCCCACTTTTCTTCTTCACTCTGCCTTTCCTTTCCTGTACCACCTTGAGGCTTTTACCTCATAGCTAGCTGTCTTCTGGTCTCAAAGCCAAACACAGTAGGGCCTTAGCAGGAAAAATCCAGCCATGGAAAGAGATAAATATCTCCTCCAACTATCCCTCCTTGTGTTTTAGGAAACAAGCACAGGGTTGGGAGTTGAGTATGCGCTCCATACATACATGCGAATTCCACCTTGATAGAGCAGCCACTAAGTAACAAATCTGAATGTCACGGGTAATAGCCAGTGGCAGTAAAGAGGATTCTGACTTTTTAAAAACTTAAATTTAATTTCAAGAAAAAGAGAAGGAAAATGCAAACACATCTACTGATGCTGACACACTGGTAGCTTGACTACCTTTTATGTGACCGTGGTCAAATATTTCATGGATGCCAACTTTCCTCTGCAATCTCATTAGAATGCTGCTGCTAGGGCTGAGCCTGCCTTGCCCCCAGCCCCACAGAAAGCACAGATGTGGGCTGGTTACAGACTGCTGGCTTAGGGCTGCATCAAGCTCACCCGGAAGTGAACCGGCTGGAAAAGGAGCACCCGGGACCGTGCAGCTGGCATGCAGCCAGGGCCGGATTTGGTGGGGGGCAGAGGGGGGTCCTTGCCCCAGAGGGGTTGCCAAATTGGGTATGGAGTCCATTCTATTCTATGAGCCCATAAGGTAGAATAGGCCCATAAGGGGGCACCATTTTTTTTATTTTGCCCCCCCCTCAAAAAACATGTAGATCCGGTCCTGCATGCAGCCTGCCCCTGGGACAGAGATGGGCTGTGGGTGCCCTGGAGGAGCATCCAGAGCTCTCATGCACCTGTCTGCCACTCCATGGGTGCCTCCTGGCTGTCCAGATGGCTGAGGAGGCACCTTGGAGGTGCCTCAGATATTAGGTACCACTTTGGAAGTGGTACCTTTCTGAGGCAGCTCCCAGCTGGACCAGGACAGGGTGAATATGGGATGTGGAGAGCAGGCAGCTGTGAGTGTTTGGATGCACTTTTTAGATCCACTCGCCTGCCATCCCTGAGGTTACTTAAACCGCTCGTCTTCAACCACCATAGAGTAGCAAAACTTCTCTCATCTAACTTTCTCCCAGAAAAAGATGAATTTGGCATGCTCCCTACTCAGTACATTTGCCTTTAGAACTTGAATGTTTTTTTTTAAAGTAGCTATTACTTTGGGAATGTTTTGAAAAGGAAATTAAAATAGAATAAAGCAAACTATAGACTGACTCTGGTGTTCTGGGATAAAAGCCAAAGAGAAGAAGTGCTCAGTGAATCATTCACATTTAAAATAATTTTTTAAAAAACACAAAAAAACCTTACCTAACATTGTTAAGTTAATAATAATTCATTACAAGTTTTAGAAACTCAAGTCCATGGCTTCCTTGTAACTATTTTTTGGAATTGGCATATCAACTCTTTTGATAACCAAAGCATATTTTATTGTTACAATAAAATTAATGCTTTGGTGCCATTTGACTGATCGATTAACCAAACTTAACATATGGAACATCTGTCTTTCCAGCAGCAATACTGGACAACCAGTGCAACAGACACAATAAAACCGAAGCTAAGCATTTTAAAGTTCAACTAACTTCAGCAAGAGACTTCTAGACTCAGGTCTAGAAGACCCAGGTTTGAATCCCTACCCTGCAAAGCAGCTTGCTGGGTGACCTTGAGCCTGTCACACACTCTCACAGAGTTGTTATGAGGATAAAATGGAAGAGGAGAACAATGTAAGCTGCTTTGAGACCCCACTAGGAAGAAACAAGTAAATAAACTTTAAGAAACTCTCTCATTGAAATCAGTGGATCTGAAAGCAGCTCAGCTTTGGATGCATGTTTTAAATATTATTAGCTCTTTCCAGTTCTCTCTAAAAAATCTTGGGGCACATTGCCTCTATGACACGTGCCTGGTATTTTAGTAAAAAATCCCTCCAAAAAATTGCAGCCTTCCCTGCCCTGGTTAGCCCAGGCAAGCCTTATCTCGACAGATCTCAGAAGCTAATCAGGGTTGATGGTGGTTGGTACTTGAATGGGAGACTGTCTTTGAAATACCCAGTCAGGAGGCAGAGGCAGGCTTATTCAGCCACCTCCCTGAATATCCTCCAGGCCCCCAGTAGGGGGTCAGTCACCAGACGTCCAGGTGCAGACACACACAAACAAAAAATACAAACTTGCAGCCTAGCCACACAAACACACACAAAAATGCAGCCACAATTCACTAAAATCCATGCATTTTATGCTAAAGTGATCCAAAAAGAAAACCTAGTAACTAGTAAAATGGCTATAAGTTATAATGCTTGTGTGTATATAAGCTTGTGTGTATATAAGGTATGCACAGAAGGAGGGTTTGCCTATCGCATGCAGCCTTCAGCAAGGGTGCAGTGTGTTTGACTCTTCTGCACCCTCGGTTAAGGAGCTCATGAGAGGGTTTCATTCAAAATTTACTGGAGGCATCTACACCATGTTTAGTTTGTCATCAGAAAGGCTCTACAACTACTCAGAGTGAAGGATCAAAACCTGAAAAATGTGGAATTCTATTCAAAACTTTCTTACTTCTCTGCGGTCACCCAAAGCTGCTCTGGAGAGTTAAGGGGAATTGGGAAGGGGCAGCAGATGCAGGAGGAACTACGCAGAAACTGCAGACCCCCCGCCCGCCTGAGCTATTCACTCTTGGATCCTGAGTTGTCAGGAGGAAGGGCAGGTTAGTGTATAGCTTAAATTAAATAGATGAAACAAAGAGGCACCTTGAGGTTGTCAAAGCAATATTTTGGATCCAAAGCCCAAGCACCTGGGTTATTTGCTGTTATTGAAAAACCCATAACTAAAGTTAAAGCAGGTTATAAATCTTATGGATTATTTCTCATTAAAACAGTGCTTATGCATAAATGGAAGAAAACTATAATAAAAAGAAATTAACAGCACAGGATTTTTTCCACCAACTCCACTGTTTTACAAACTGGAGAAAGCCTGGCTATTAGTCAAGTAAACATTTTGTGATACAGAACAGGGGTGGCCAAACTGTGGCTCGAGAGTCACATGTAGCTTTTTCACACATATTGCGTGGCTCTTGAAGCCTCCACTGCATGGTCAGCTGGTTTGGAGAAGGCATCTCTCTCTTTAAATCACTTCGCCAAGCCAGCCAGCAGCTTGGAGAATTTAAAGTTGCTTTCTTTCCACCTCTCCATCCATCCTCCTTTTCCCATCTATTTCCCTTCCCTTCTCTTCCCTTCCAATGTTCATGTCTTGTGGCTCTCAAACATCTTTCATTTATTCTATGTGGCTCTTACATTAAGCAAGTTTGGCCACCCCTGATATAGAACATGGCATGCCCCAGCATATGGACCTTGCTCACCTTTATAGCTGCACCTAGATTCCCCATTACTTAATAAACGTCCAAGTTGATATTTATCAACTCTAAGTATGCCAAGATACAGGAGAGCTTTTATGTTAGTATGTTGCATTTTTTACAATTAGCAATACTAATCATGACCCTATAAATGACTGGTTATGTTTTTGTGGTGCAGGGGTGAGGGACCTTGATGTTCTGAAACAACACATTCCATGTGTTGTTTTCTTCTAATTATTATAAGCAAGCTATGGATGAACAAGCTAGCTCCTCTTCTTGCTGGGGAAAATGGATACGCCACAGAAAGACTGGCCATGTTTCTTAATGTACCAACTGAGATAAGGTCCCGGATGGAAAAACAACTCTGTTAATCAAAATTATAATAGTCGGTGTTCCGTTTTCATGACTATATTTTAGAGCTTTATTGACTTTACAAAAAATTTCTTACTTTTGTTTGCTTTAACATTACAGCCGACTTATAGTGATCTCATAGAGTCTTCATGGCAACAGACAGGTGGTTTGCCATTGGCTGCCTCTGCATAGCAACTTGGGACTTTGATGGTGGTCTCCCACCCAAATACTAACCAAGGCCGATCCTGCTTAGCTTCAGGCAGGTTCTGCTACTACTTCAACAAAATGGTGTCAACCAATTTTGTTCTTGATGGAAAACCAGACAAGTTTGTCTATGAGGATTCTGCAGCAGACATGGGGAAAGGATTTGAATTTGTAAAATTACAGTTATCACACAGCAGTTTATTGTTATATTAAAAAAAGGTAGTCCCCTGTGCAAGTTCCAGGCATTTTCGACTCTGGGCCAATGTTGCTTTCACAACGTTTTCACAGCAGACTTTTTATGGGGTTTTGCCATTTTCTTCCCCAGTCTACACTTTCCCCCCAGCAAGCTGGGTACTCATTTTACCAACCTCGGAAGGATGGAAGGCTGAGTCAACCTGGAGCTGGCTACCTGAACCAGCTTCTGCTGGGATCGAACTCAAGTTGTGAGCAGAGGGCTCTGACTGCAGTACTGCAGCTTTACCACTCTGCGCCACGGGGCTGTATTGTTATATTATCTATATCTTTTAGAATATTGAAAGATATGTGCACATGAAGCTGCCTTATGCAGAATCACATCTTGGGTCCCCGTAATTTCGTACTGTCTGCTGGACTAACAATAGCTCTTGGAGATCTTAGTCAGGAAGAGGTCTTTCCAGCCCTGGTATGAGAGACCTTATTAAGGAGCGTTGCCAGGAACAGAAATCGACAATTCCAGCACTGAGTCACAGCCCCTCCCATAAAACATTTGATCACATCAAAGAAACAGCTGGGCTGAGGAGTCCATTGGAGCCATTCCCCCGTTTATTTTGTTGCTTAAAAGATAAGGGCTTGGAAATGGTTGCCCGCTTGGATAGCAGCAAGGAAAGGTCTTCCCGAGGGTGGAAAAACAGAAAATAGCCTGAATGGATTGTTTCCTCAGAGATTGAATAGAGGTTACATGATCAAACAAACCCATTTTATGCATTATGAGACAGAAACTAAAAACAAAATTTGGGGGGGAGGGGGGATTGAACTTTTCAGAAGATTTTAGAACATCAAGGTACAAAATGATATTCAGCCATGATGTATCACATTAAAGCATTATGATTTGTGCATGATAATGTGTCATGACAATATTACTTCTACAGCTTCTCCAGTAGGTATTTTTCTTTTATGATTCACAAAAGAAAAACAAGCTTGCTCCTAGCAGCCTAGTCATGTCTCTTCATCTGCCTAGCCCCCCCTCTGGGGTTCCGTTTCTTGGGTGCACAACATTGAGACAGAATGCTGGGTATTGCCATTTTTTTAAATAGATTTCCCAACTATAAATGTGAAAGCCTATTAAATTGTTGAACATTCTATAGAATACCCCTTTGTTTATCTATTCACTTTTACAGTGGTGTAGACTCAGACCTTCTATACTGCACACTCGGGTATAAACTGCTACCTTCCGTGCTCTTCTGGCATTTCAACAGTCCTAATGATTCACCCAGTTTTTTGCACCACAGAAGGCTAAGTTAATAAAAAACCAGAGAAGGAACTGCTTTTGACAAGGCCCTCTGGCGTTGTTGATGGAGCTTTAAGAAACATCTCCATTGCAGGATGCATATTGCCGTTTTGATTGTATCCTGCTTGAAGGAGAACTCAGTGCAGTGCAGATATGCACCTTGTTGCTTCTCAGAGACATAAAATCCTTTGTAGCTGGAAATGCTTGATTTCTCCTTCACTGGCAATGGATGGTCTGTTCAAGGTTTGCTGATAACTTTTTGCTTCTCTAACTTGCTTTCTCCTTGCAAGAGGCCCAACATGGCAACACAATTCTGTCGAACAGTTTTAAATCAGAACAGGCAGAGTTTTGGAACCTGGGCACCTGTGAAAATGTGTCCTTTCAAGCTGGTAACAAAACCACCTTCTTCCTGCCAAAAAGGGGTTTAATTTCAATATGGAATGCACATGTGCAGGGACTATGCATCATATGAGAAGGACAGAGAAGCTGCCCATTACTGCTGACATATTGGAAGAAAGAAATAATCATTCTTTTTTAATTAAAAAAACCCCAGAATGATGAAAGAGTGTATTTGGCATTTATCAAGGGTTTTCTAAAATGCCAAGGATTTTGCCTTTGTAATGGCACAATTGCCCATCCGCCCCATTCCCCAACATTTTGGGATAATGGAGTCAGAAATTCGGAATTCTTTAAGCATGGCTGTTTCTCCTGCACCTCAGTGGAAGAGTGCATATTTCGCCAGCCAAAGGTTTCAGGTTCAATCCCTGGCATTTCCAGCACCTCAGGAAGGAGGGGTTGGAACCGACCTGAAGGCCCGAAAGAATTACTGCCGATCAGAGTAAACAATACCAAGCTAGATGGACCATGACTCAGTAGGGGAGATTCATGTGTTCACAGTTCCTTGGAAGCGCATACCACACGCTCTGTGGCAGGAATGCACCAAGTTTCCAGAACTCCCACAAGCCAAAACAAAGTTTTAAATTCCCACTGAAACAAATGAGGCTCATTATAGACAATTACAGTTAATTCCTAGCTGCTCAAGATGCACAAATCTCTTGTACAACTTTTTCAAAATGTGAGAAATGCTTCCTTTCTGTTTCACAGACTGGCTTGAGATCCTCATAATGTCAGGGAAGGAGAATGAATGCCTTTGGTTTAGTTTTGTTTTATAAGATTGCTCACTAACCCCATCATGTTTACCTTCCACTATTACAAGGTCTATGAACTTGTTTTGTAATGCTCCTTAATGGTTTTCAAAGGGATTGGCAAGATGGTGCACTGTGTAAATTAAACTGTGTATCAGCACATTTCAGCCACTTCACTGATAATCAAATCTACAGGCTGCTATACTTTAGCGCCATAAATGTGCTAAATATATATAGATCCAGGTGGGCAGCCATGTTGGTCTGAAGCAATATAACAAAGTAGGAGTCCAGTAGCACCTTTAAGACCAGCAAAGCAATTAACAGACTGCATTTATTGCCTTATGACACTCTCGCCATCATTCTCCCATTCTGACATGTTACTGTTTTATTGGTTTCCTACACAAATGTTATCCAGACCAAATGTTCTTTCAGTTCGTTAATTTCACTATTTTGCTATTGGATTGTAACTTTGTACCACTTTGCATTCTTAACCACTGCCCATATGTAGCTCTGCTCACTGTACCCTGTCTGAAGAAGTATGAATGCATACGAAAGCTTACATTCTGAATAAAACTTTGTTGGTCTTAAAGGCGCTACTGGACTCCTACTTTGTTCTAAAAAAAAATATATATATATATATATATATAGTTAAAACACAACCACATGCAAGTCATTCTTTTTCTCAGTCCCCTTCCTTCAACCCCATCTAAAATATGGGGAGGGGTCACAATTTCTAAATTGATGTAAGCAAAGTGTTTATACGACTTGAGATTCTCATAATATCAAAGAAGGCAAATGAATGCCTTTAGTTCAGTTTTATAAGATTGTCCACTAACACCTTCATGTTTACTCTCCACTATTATGAGGTCTATGAACTTGGGTTTTTTTCCCCATGGAGGAGCATTTGTAAGGCTCTTCGGTGGCTTTCAAAGAGGATTGGCAAGATTGGTGCATTGTGGAAGTTAAACCATGCATCAATACATTTCTGGTTCTGTTCTCATTTCAGCTACTTCACTGATAATCCAGTCTATAGGCTACTATATTCTAGCACCACAAAAGTGCTAAATATATATAGTTCAAATGCAAACTCAGGCAAGCCATTCTTTTTCTCAGTCACCTTCCTCTCACTATAGCTAAAATGCAGAGGGGGAAGAGCTGGATTACCTTAAAATTTGACATCACAGTTACTAAGTCAGTGTATGCAGAGTGTTTACAGTACTTAGGAAAAGTGCTAAGTAAATAATTTTTTTTTCTTCAAAAGTGACATTGGCACTTACAAGACATTTTACATTTTTGTTTACTTCTGAAACCTGTGTAGGTCTCTGGTTCTAAAGCTCTGGTCAGCCCACTAGCACTTTCAGAATGAGATAAACCAGTACTGTATTCCCTCCCTGCAGTAACTTCAATGCAAGTTCCTGGATCTCTTTCCCTAATCCCCCACCTCTCATAACTTTAAGCAACATCTACATTTAACAGATGAGCCCTGTGGAGCAGAGTGGTAAGTTGTAGTACTGCAATCCAAGCTCTGCTCATGACCTGAGTTCGATTCTGATGGAAGCTGGGTTCAGTTAGCTGGCTCAAGGTTGACTCAGCCTTCCATCCTTCCAAGGTTGGTAAAATGAGTACCCAGCTTGCTGGGGGGAAAGTGTAGATGACTGGGGAAGGCAATGGCAAACCACCCTGTAAAAAGTCTGCCATGAAAATGTTGTGAAAACAATGTCACCCCAGAGTCAGAAATGACTAGTGCTTGCACAGGGGATCACCTTTACCTTTTTTACATTTCACAGAATCTTGGGAATAGGCACTGCCCTGCTTCAAAAGGCAAGCCACAGTCTTGATGATCAAGTCAAACAACAACACATTTTAAAGGAAGAAAATAGGGCTGTAACAATAAAATCCCATTTCTTATTCTTGGAGTTAAGAGCTAGGGCCACCAGTGATTTTGGGACAGGCTGCAAATACAGTAGAGCAACTGAGACACAGGTTTAAAGAAACCGTTCAACGTGCATTTTTTGTGCCTGAAGTGTGATTGCAGTAACACAAATTTTAAAGGTTTCCTCTGTTGTTATCTATTTGCGACCTGAGTGATAGACCCCTGATTGCCAGCTTGTGAATGCCTGGCTGGATTTTCCTGCAAATTCATGAGCTTCTTTTGACTGAGCTGATTTAGGAATGGATTTGTTCTTCCAGAGTAGAACTAGCCACCCATTCCCCCATTCTCAGCCCCAAGAGCTGGCACTGCCTGCCACTTGTATCTTTGAGTGCAAACATGTAGGAGTCAATTTATACAAGCGCAGCCATCTGGCTTGTCCTCCTAACAATCTTCACTATAAGACAGCAGGCAAAATTGCTGCACCAAGTGGCACTGATTGACCTGACAAGCAAAACAGAAGTTCCTAAAGGATAAAAGAATCTCCAGTAGAATACATGCAGGTAATGGATAGGGAGAAGACCCCTGTGGGGCAGAGAGGTAAGCTGCAGTACTGCAGTCCAAACTCTGCTCACAACCTGAGTTTGATCTCGGTGGAAGCTGGGCTCAGCCAGCTCAAGGTTTACTCAGCCTTCCAGCCTTCTGAGGTTGGTAAAATGAGTACCCAGCTTGCTGGGGGTAAAGTGTAGATGACTGGGGAAGACAATGGCAAACCACCCCATAAAAAAACAGTCTGCCATGAAAATGTTGTGATGCACCATCACCCCAGAGTCAGAAACAACTTGTGCTTGCACAGGGGACTACTTTTTAATGGCTAGGGAGGGGAGTCACCTACACTCCAGAAGCCAATTTACCTGGAGCCAGCAAGGTGTAGCAATTAGAATACTGGATTAGGATTGGAGAGACCCAGGTTCAAATCCTGACTCTGCCATAGAAGCTTGCTGGGTAACCTTGGGCCAGTAACATATTCTTCACATAACCTACCATGAAGGGTTGTTGTGAGGATAAAGTGGAGGAGAGGAGAATGATGTAAGCCAGTTTGGGTCCCCATGGAGGAGGAACATGGGGTATCAATGAAGTTAATAAAATAAACCCATGCCAGAGCTGAGCCTGAACATTTTCAAATTTCCTCTGAGTCTGAGAGCAGAAAGGTGGGGCTTGGAAGTGGGAGATGGGGCGATGTTACTCAGCTCTGTGAGGGAGCCATTCCACACAGTCTTTAACTCAATTCCATCATTGGAGCTAGCATGGCAGGAAGCCTAAGAGAATGAGCTCTGGCCCAAGAGGCTCCCAGCTCAAAACTCTGGCACCATTCTCAGCCTCTCTTCCCCATCCCAATAGGTGGGAAAGTGCTAGCCTACCTTACAAGGCTGTTGTAAGGCTCATAACATAATACAACAGAGTGGACACTGAAGGTGTCTACAGGACCCATGTTGCTATTATTATCTGAAAAGTGATAGTAAGAAGATCCTGCTTCAGAAGAAAAAGCATAAAGAAGTGTTGCCAACCTTAAGGTGCAGGAAATGTTCGGCAGCCAACATTTCTGTTCTCTGCAACAGGCAGAAGAGTGATGCTGTGCGCTTGTATCAAAGTCCTTCCACTGAACAAAAACTAGTGAGTAAAAGTAAGTTGAACCTTCCAGATAAGCTTTTTGTCTCTTAAAAAAAAAGTAGTCCCCTGTGCAAGCACCAGTCATTTCCGACTCTGGGGTGATGTTGCTTTCACAACGTTTTCACGGCAGACTTTTTACGGGGTGGTTTGCCATTGCCTTCCCCAGTCATCTACACTTTCCCCCCCAGCAAGCTGGGTACTCATTTTACTGACCTCAGAAGGATGGAAGGCTGAGTCAACCTTGAGCCGGTTACCTGAGCCCAGCTTCTGCCGGGATTGAACTCAGGTTATGAGCAGAGCTTAGGACCGCAGTACTGCAGCTTTACCACTCTGTGCCACGGGGCTCTTGCAAATGTGCAAATCTAAGGTGTTAGAGATTTGGCTGTCTCCAGTAATGTGTATGGGTCTCTCTCTGGTTTTATCTGATGAACTAAGAGCAGTCAGGGTCTTTGAAAAGGATTGTAATGTCCCTTAATGGCTGCAATTCTTCTCCCTCCCCAACTGGAAGGAGAAATCCTCCAGGTAGAGGAAAGGGTAAAGGAACAGCTTGCAAACTGTCAAATAAACATCTCTGAAGAGAGCAAAGAGGAAATATAGTTGTAGTTTTTAGCTGGAGTTAGTTAGTTTTTAGCTGGAGTTAGTTTAGCTGGAGTTAGGTACCTGTTGCATTAACCATCACCAGTGGTCTGACCTAGCCTCAGATCGCAAAGCATGGAGGCACACCATCCACCAGGCTGTCTCTTCCTTTGAGAACGCACGCATAGCTGGTCTTGAGGACAAAAGGAGATTGAGGAAGAATCGTACTGCTACAGCACCAACCTCAAATCAGACTTTTCCCTGCAGCCACTGTGGCCGGACCTGCCTGTCCCGCATTGGTCTTGTCGGCCACCAGCGAGCCTGCAGCAGACGTGGACTACTGCACCTTTCTTAAATCTTCATTCGCGAAGTCAAGCCGAGAGAGAGTTAAACGAGGGTGTAGCCTTGGGAGGATTCAGCAGTCTCTTTCTCTCACAATATGATACAGGATTGGTGCTGTGTTCCTAACTCTATTTGCTCCCACTGCGCTCTGCTTGCATATTTGTAAATAAGAAACAGATCAATAGAAAGATGCCCTAAGTCTCCAACACCCTATCAGCCCAAGCAATCTAAGCCCCGTAGCACTGGATTTCTCACTGCTCAAGGATATGAAGCATGCTCATTGCTGCAGATAAAAATCTCCTGTTTTTGCTAGTTCACAAGAAACAGGATCATATAAGGAAACCCTACAGAGATGCAAATGCGATGCTTTGCCAGCTGGAGTGGAGGACAAGCAAAATGCCCAATCTGAACAACAGTAATTGAATATAGAAAAGATAGGCTTTTGTGCTAAAGGAACTGGGCTTCTCCAGAACAAAGTTGCTGTAGTTGAAGCACCTTCACCAGAAGATAAGCTGTGAATGTTCCAAGACAACAAAAAGATGAAAGAAGGCAACTAAAAGATGAAAGAAGAACATCAAACATCCTATGGCCAGTGTTGATAAAGGACCAGTAACAAGGGTGAATGCTTGAGACAGTTTTGCAGTTATGCAAAGTATGAAAAATCAAATGATACACTGAGTCTTCCAGGATTAACTGGGTGGTGGTGTGTGTGTGACAACCCTTCACACACACATTCTGCACAGAAAATCACAAATATGAATGAGGCCCTCTACTTCACAAATAAGGAGACTTTGAAAGCTTGCAGATGATACACACTTTTGCCACCTTGATAAAATAGCTGAAGGGTGTTAAGGAATAACTGTTTCTCATCTGTTAACTGATCTCAGACACATGTCCTTTAAAAACAACAGCACAGCACTGGGATTTTAGTAGGCAAACTTGGCAATTTGTACCAAGATGTGCAAAACACCCCATTCCTAGAAGCAGATAGCAAGTTAAGGAAGCACAGCACTGAGTGAGCATGAAGAATAAAGTTTACTGTTGAAAGTGCCCTAAGAAACAGAAGTCCCAGAAGGTGTCCTGGCACACAGGACAGCCTGTAGCTTAATGCACTTGGAGGTGTATATAAGCAAATGTGGATTAAAGTAGTACAGCCAATGAGTAGGGGAAAAGAACCCTTCCAAGAGCAGCCCTGTGGCTGCGAGGCTTAGCTTCATCAGGTGGGCTAATGCTACAGATAAATGCCCCCCCACAGATGTGGTCACCACACTGCAAGAGTCTAAGTAGCAAGCACATCATACTCAATACATTAAGATAATGTACATTTTACTAACTTAGAGTCCTCAATGTATCACATGTACATTTAGCCAAGGAGGACACAATTAATTCCTCCTAGAAGGAAAACTGTCCATGATGATGCATCCGATTTTTGTGCTTTGGAATAGAAATGCCTCCATCTTAAAGGCTGTTCACCCTTACATTCCCTGCATTTAGGAGGGATTTCTCCTATTTTTACTCCACCCTTCCACCATCAATATTACAGTCTAATGGTTCCCCCTACCCTCATCCCTGGAACGTAGACTAGGCTGAGAAATAGTGACTGCCTGAGGTTACTTAGCAAGCTTCTTGGAAGTGCTAGGATTTGAACCTGGGTCTCCCAAGTGACAGACTGATACGCCAGCCTCTTCATCACATTGGCTTTCTGGCTGTTGATACCATTAAACAATAAGCTGGTTTAAACTGCGCAGCATGTCAGCACAGCAGTGCATGAATTATGTAAGGTATCTGAACCCACTTTGTGTCTCTGGTGAAGTAGGCTGTTTCCTACAATTGATCACGCTATTAGAAGCCAGCTAGACCAAGTTCACAGAAGATACGTTTTGCACTGCAGGAGGGCCAAAACTACCTTCCAGCATCTATTCAGGTTTGGAATTGTAACATGGAAGCTGGCTGACCAGAGTCTCAGCCAGAAGCTATTTCTGTGATCACAGGTGAACCAAAGTAAAGGCTATTGCTGTGATGATGGCAATTGCTATTTGCAGCTGTAATAATTCCTGTACTGCTCTGGCCACCAAAGATGTATACTCAGAACAGTTCAGCTGCTTGAGTCTAAAACAAAACATGGGTGACGTAGCCAAAAGTCAGAAAGTGCTACCACATATTGTGCCTTCAAAAGAATAAAAAAAAGTTATGATTCTAAAGCATCGTTAGTCTTACTAACCAAGTCATTATATTATGCTCAGGACAGTGAGGCTGCTTGAGTAAGGCTCATTTATACACAGGCAGATTCCACTAGAAAATCAGCTGCTTTATTAAGATGCCACCCAAGGATCACTTGTTGGTTTGCAGCCCCTTCACAGAGACGGTAGGGTACAGTGGATAGCATACTGAACTTGGACTTTGGAGAGCCAGGTTGGAATTTCACTATAGCTTATTTTAAGTAGGATCCATTCTGTAAGTTCTGCAGTCTTTAAAGTGTCATGTTAATACTAATGCTATGCTTCAGTTCTCGTGGGTAGTTCCAGAGTTCTAATATCCTAATGAATTTGTTATCAAAGGTCCCATTTTATTGATTGTACTGATTCACTATGTGTAATCCGCCTTGAGTCCCAGTGAGAAAGGTGGACTACAAGTAATATAAATTAAAATAAAATGCTCTGCCACAGAAGTCCACTGGGTAACCTTGGGCCACTCACATCTGCTTGCAGCCTAACCTATCTCACAGGGTTGTTGTTTTCCAGGTTAAATCTTCTTAGTTTTAGTTAATCAACCATCAGATTTCTCCCCCCCAATCCCACAGATTCTTATACTGTACATTTCAGAACTACATTATTTTTAGCAGTAGAAAAGAGTAGGAGTCCAATAGCACCTTAAAGACTAAAACAATTTGTGGTAGGGTAAGAGATTTAATGAGTCATTGCTCACTTCTTCAGTTATCTATTATTTTTAGGTGGAAGATGTGTGTATGAGACAACTGTATATGTATTTGTATTACAGGTGGTTGAGTGGTTTCAGGAAGAAGCACATTCTGGATAACTGAAGAGGGGTTAAAAATTAACTTCCCAGAGCTGTCAAAAGCACAGATAAACCTCAGGAATCCAACTGTTTGAGGGGAATCTCCCCTTATAGTAAGGTGCAAAGAAGCTCTGGAATGCTAGCATCTCAGATTCACTGGCTTAGAGGTGAGTGCACTGATGGAGTGCATATCGACAGACAGGAGTCTCTAGTATCCTCACTAACTGTGGGTGCTTTCACACATAATAAATAATGCCATTTCAATCCACTTCAGTAACCATTTGCAAGTAGACTTCACACAATAAAATCCAGTTGCAAGGTTGATTGAAAGTGAATTAAAAGTGTGTTTATTTAGTGGGTGTGAAAGTGCTCTGGGATAGGAAGCGAGACCTGTTATTTTCTGCTCCAGCCTGCCCTAGGAGCTGAATCTGAGTTTTCGAGGAGGTGGGAAACTCCGGCAAACTCCCTGCGCTCTGACTCCCGACGAGAAGCGCCGCAGGGAGCTGTCCGAGGTGCTGATAGTGGCCTGCGGTGCTGAACGCGTCTTTACAAAGACGACCGGGGATTTTGGGGCGTCCTAAGATCTGCCACCCGCAGAAGGGACTCCCGGACTCTCCATGTAGATCTAGAACCCCACCTTCTTTTCCTCAACTAAGCGCTCCGATGCTGCGCCTGCCTCTGCCTGATCAACTCACAGCCGGCCAAGCAGGGGGGTAGCGGGAGAGCCCTCAGTGAGGGGCGGAGTGCGCCTAGCCTCCAGAGCGGGATACTGACTGATGGGAGTGGAAGACGGTGCGGCTGCGGGGAAGAGAGAGCGGTCAGTTTTAAAGAGGGGGCACTCTTCTCCATGGAATGTCAAAGTGCTGGAAACACTCGCGGTCAGCGTCTGTTTCTGCTTCCCTTTACAAAGGATGGGAGTGAAGGCAGCATGGTCTAGCCCATGGGTGGCCAAACTGAGGCTTAGGAGCCGCATGTGGCTCTTTCACACATATTGTGCGGCTCTCCAAGCCCCTACTGCCCCACCAGCCAGCTTGGAGAAGGCATTTATCTCTTTAAATCCCTTCACCAGGACGAGACAGCTGGAAGAACGCACTTAAAGTTGCTTTCTTTCCACCTCTTCTCCTTCCCCTCTCATCCGTTTGCCTGCTTGCTTGCCTTCCTTCCTGGCTTGCAGCTCTCAAACATCTGATGTTCATGTCTTGCGGCTCTCAAACATCTGATGTTCATGTCCTGCAGCTCTCAAGCATCTGACATCTATGTGGCTCTTACGTTAAGCAAGTTTGGCCGCCCCTGTTGTAGCCCGATCTCGGAAACTAAGCTTAGCAGGGTCGGTAATTCGAAGGGAGATCTCCGAGGCAGGCTCTGCAGAGGAAGGCGATGGAAAGCCACCTCTGCTTCTCACTTGCCTTGGAAGCCCTTTGGCAACACTTTTCAAGAACGATCTTTTCCTGAAGCACCTGTGAATTCTCCATCTCTCTAAAAGTTTGGGTTGTTTTTTTTTTTTTAAACTTTGGGTTTAGAATAAACATAACCTCCAGTGTCATTTACAAATCATTCCCACATGCAGAGATTTGGGGTCCGTAGTTCTAATTAACAGTGTTGCTTTCGGACATGAGTTCAAATTCACACTAGCGCCCGGATGGATTGGCCAGCCACCCTTCGACCTCAGTTCTCAGCTGTAAAATGGGGAGAAGGAGACCTCACAAAGTAGCGTGGAGGGAGGCTAATCCAGAAACAACACCCTCCCCCGGACTTTCACCTAGACGCAAGCAATACCATCCCCAAACCTCCAACCCTGCTTTTATGAATTTATGTCTCCCCCTTTCTATTCTCTCCTGGCTGCCGAAAAGGTTAATTTATGGAGACTAATTCTAGCTGGTTGTTGCAGTTCCTTTCGCGGGAAAAGGAGAAGCAGCGGCACAGAAGCCGACGCGGGATCGGGAAGGCGGAGGCAACCCGGACCCGTGTCGGGTGGAGGGAAGGGCGCACGACCCGGCTGGGACAGGCTCCACCCCGCTAACCGTCCGGTCCGGCGAGGAGCACTTCCCCGGTTCGTCTCAGGTCAACAACTAGAAGGGAAAGGACAACGAGAAGGCTCAACCGCCAGCCCTTTTCCATGCAGCCCCCCTTGACCCTGGCGGGGAGGGAGGGAAGGAGAGAAAAGCGCAGCCCAAGCCCCGCGCAGGTTTGCGCTGAAGTCAGCCGGAGCCTTTTCCGTGGGGCTTTGCTCTTGGAGCCACTCTTACTCCCCGGCGGAGAGACGAGCTGGCTTCTTGCGGCAACCGGCTCCCTGAGCCCAAGCGGCAGAGTTCCCAGGAACTCCGCGAAGCAGGCAAAGAGTTCTCAGAGCGCTGGCAACGCAAGGCTCCCTCTAAGCCGCAGAGTCTTGTGAGCAACAATTCTACTTTGTGAGCGACTGGCAGTCGAGTTGGGAGCTGCTGCATCAATTGCTGTGCTCTGGGGCCATTTTTCCTTGAGCGGAGCCAAAAATGCGTGATAAAACTGTGAGCTAACTCACGCTAACTCAGCTTAGGGGGAAGGGTGCTGGAAAGGAGAGGCGAGACACGGGCTGGAGGCGCGGCGCATTTGCTCGCTTCTCTCCCGACCCCCAATTCTACCCGGGAGAAGAAGGGACAGAAAACGCGTCCATCGGGAAAGGAGCGGTGGTGGGAGGGGGACCGAAGAGGGGAGTGTCCCGCCATCCTCCTCCCTGGGTGGGGCGTGGGGCTAGGGGGGAGCGCAGCAAGAACCATTCGAGGGCGCTTCTTCCGGTCGAGCGAAGGAAGGGGTCGCTTCTCCACGGCTACCAAGTTTGCCGAAGCCCCGAACCACTCGGCAGACGGGAGCCGCGACTCGCCTGGAGTTGGTGCCAGTCCAAGTCCGGCGTTGAAGGCATCGTTGTGAAGGGGACAGAAGGCGGCCGTGGGAGGCAGGCAGGCAGGCAGGGAGAGCGGCCGCTGACCCCAAGCGCCGGGTCGCCTCCTGTCCGCCGCTGCCTTCGGAAGCGCTTCCTTCCCTCGCAGCGCTCCCCACTTGGCCCGCCGAAGTTCAAAGAACACCTCTCCTCCCCCCCCGACGGAGGCAGAGCCTGGAGGGGAACCCGCGCCTCGCCTCCGAATCGTCTCGCCTCCCTCTCTCAGCGCTCAGGCTCGGGAAAGCACGAGGGCCTCTGAGCATGAACAAAGCGCGCTCGCGAGATCCAAACGCGGGGGGGGGGGGGCTGTGCAGCCTTGAGCCCCAGCACCCATTTCCCCGCCCCCCCCCATTACACTCCCGGCGGGACATTTCGCTCACCTGGTGCCGGCCGGCGGCGGCGTCCGTCGAGGGCGACTGGCCTAGGCTGGTCTGCTGCGGGCGCTCCTTCTCCGCCTGCCAGGGCGACTCGCGTCCCTTCCCTTCCCTTCCCCGCCCCTTCTCGGCGGCGGCGGCTGCTGCTCCGCTTCCCACCGTTTGGAGGGGGGGCGGCGGCGGCGGCGGGGGGAGCCCGAAGCGAGCCCAGCCGGCCGGTCGGCTGCCGAGCCGAGCTGCGCCCTCCGCTCCCTCGCCGGGTCTCCTTTATGCGCTCCGCGCCGAACCGAATTAAGCCCGACGGCCAACCAGTGGGGCGCAGCCAGCGACGAGGCCGCCTCGCCGCCACCTCGTGAGGCAGCCTTTTATATAAGCGCGTCAGGCTCCGCTCCGCTCCACGCCCCGCCGGGGGAACCTGCAGCCCACTCCCTCCTGCGCCAGACCCACGGCCAGCAGCCCAGCCCAGCCCCCCAGCCCCCAGGGCGTCCCACCTCTGGACGAGGTTAAGGCCCAGCCCCAGCTCCCCCACGCTCAGGCCCCTGCAAACCCCATCCGGCTAAAGGACGACTCAAGGCCCTGGGCTGGCTTGAGACAAACCCATGCCCTGCACGTTTACTCATAAGTAAATCACACCGTGCTCATGGGTCCCGCTCCCTAAGAAATGCCTTGTATCCAGCTGTGAATCCCCCTGAGTTCAGCCAGATTTATCCAGCCTGTATTGGCTTGGTGGGTTTAATCTGGATTAACAGCTAGGTTTGCATTTTGCCAACACCCACAGGGATTAGAAGGGATAGGTCCAAAACAAGTGTTGGGGGGGAGGGGAAGAGAGGGGAAATGTCACTTTAACAAGGCGGAGGGGGGACTAAAAAGCAAAGAATTTAGGATGCCCAAAACAATCACTTCCAAATAGTCTTGGTCATCAGAGATGTTGATTTGGGGAGCACCAGAGGCACCACCGCACTCTAAAATCAAGACCCAGTGTAAAAACGCAATTCCTGCTGATAGGAGAGTTACATGCCCTGCATCTCTAGCGGTGACACTGCTGACGTATTCAGATGGGCACTGGGCAGCAGCCCAGCCGTGTTGGTCTGAAGCAGCAGAGTCCAGTGGCACTTTTAAGGCCAACAAAGTTTTATGCAAGGTATGAATTTTTCCGTGAACACAGTACAATGAAATGGAAGTTACCAGTCCATACACAGAGGTAGAGAGGTGAGCAGTAAACTAGCATATGGCATAACATCTTCATTGTGATGAATGCTAATTTACTGCTCACTCTCTGTCTACATATATGACTTCCATTTTGTTGGTCTCAGACTTCGTTCTGCTACTTCAGTCCAACACAGCTACCTCACCTGGAGTGTGGGCCCTGAACTCCATTTCACTGTATCTGAAGAAGTATACATGTGTGCTCACGAAAGCTTATACCTTGTTGGTCTTAAAACTGGACTAAAACTTTGTTCTACTGCTCACACATATCCTTCCTTCCTATCACTGCTGGACACCTGCTTCATTTCAGTGTGGCAGGTTATGCTAAGACACAGGACTCAGCCTCTCACCTCCTGCTTGAATGTAATGGGGAAGCGGGCAGTTGAAGCCAGGCCTTCTCAGAAGCAAGTGCAGCACACCAGCCATTACATAGCATTCTACACCCCTTTTGGTAAACCTCAGTGAGTTCTGCAGGGAGTGTGGCTGCCCTTCTGTAGAAACAGCAGCTGCTTGGTTCGGAACTCAATGGAAGGATCTGCAGCAGCAAGCAAAAACCCAAGATTGCATGCACACCTTCTTTATCATTGCCCCCTCCCCATACCTGCACTTTCTCAAGAACAGTGGATCTCACGTTTGACATCATTCCTCAGTCTTTGTAATTGTTCCTCATTTCCATGGTAATACCACACACACATACCCAGATATATATACACAAAATCTGTTCTTGATCAAGAGTTCTCTTTTTTCACCTGATCAAAAAAGAAATCAAAAGAAGGAAAGGGAAAGAGAAGGAGGGGAAAGGGAGACAGATCTAAAGGACCAGTCCTTGCAATTTGCATACACAGATTTGCCACTTTCAGCCCAAGTCAGGGAGCCTCTGCAGAATCCTGGTCTCTCTCCAGTCCCAGAAGGTTTAACTTAAATGACATAAAAGAAAGGATGGCACTTTGGGCCAAGAGCTTGCAGGCTACCCTGATTAGAGTAAACAAAGGGAAGCCACTGACCCTTCTGTTCTCCATTACGCCTGCACATCACAAGACTTCCAGAGAAGTCTTTGGTAACAAGGGCAGCCTTTTTGGAACTTCAGAACCAGTTTTCAGGGCAAGAATAAAGCCACCAGACAAACACATGCAGGAAAAGAAGACTGCCTCTGACCACCCACAGAGCATCTTTCCTGCACGCCTGACCAGGCCCTCTTAGAGGTCAAGAGAGACCCAGGTTACATCCAGCTTTTAAGGCCATTAAACAAATGGCAACACATTATGCACGCAGAAACAAGTGCCACAACTTCTCAAATGCTAAAGAATTAACAACTGTCTACAATTGAGGGGCTGTTTGAGGCCCAGGCCAAATGGTCCTCGAGTCTTTCCCCTCCTCCTGACCCACTCCATGAAACCTCAGCATACCTAGAAGTAGTCTGCAAACCAACAAAACATGCAGGGACAAGTTCTGTGCATGTAAGACCCACTAAGTTCCAATGGGGCAATACACAGCATCTCATTCTTGCAGCCTCTCTCAGCGGTCTTAGACTTTCACGTCTCCATGGGACTTCCTAACCTGGTGCTATGCAGGATGAGAGCTGCTTAAGACCCACTGCCTTCACAGGAGCAATCTGCAATGCACAACTCCAGCGCCCCCTTCTTTTCATTTTAAGTTATCAATCACTGAACAGCTTACCAGGAATGTGCTAATTGGAAGTGATTTCTGCTTCCAGCTGAGTGAACTGATGCCTTGTGCAGGCTCTCTTTTGACTGTTGTGAACTTTACATCTTCTTCAAGAAGCAAAGACGTTTACTGAACCCTGCAGAGCAGGCCTGGACAGAATGTCAAAGGAGGGTCTCAGGAGTTACACTGAAGCTTGTGGAGGAAAAAGAATGTCTTCTGTTCCTGCTGAATTCTTGACATTGACAAATAACAGATTTAGCCAACAGTGCAGGTTGTGGGCAGAGTGTTGGATTAAGGATCCTGGGTCCAAATCCCCACAAAGAGACAAGTCGCACATCACAGTCCCTCAGCTTGCCTCTGGATCATGCAGGGAAGGGAGAAGGGGAAGGGAGAAGGAACTTAATTCTTCCACTAAAGATCTGACAAAAGGAGCTTTGGCACTTGGAAGTTTATATCCTGAAACTCTCACTGGTCTTTAAGGTGCTACTGGACTTGAATTTACCTGTTCTTCTGCAAACCAACATGGCTACCTTTGCAAACCTTTCATCTGTCACTCATATTTTGCTGTTCAAGACCAGATGCTCCAAACTGGTATTAGCATTTTGAAGGGGAAATATATATATATATATATATATATATATATATATATATATATATATATATATATATATATATATATATATATTAACAACTCACACCCAGAGACTGTGATGCCACGGGGCCCTTTGTGAGAATCCCCTTTTCCTGGAGGTAGCAAGTGGGGTTCTCACCAAATACTCCATCATGCTGGCCCTGCTTCCAGAAAATATGAATTTTCAACAGAAGAAAATCCCAAACTTCTAGGGCCATAACAGAAAAGGTCCTGCCTCTTGCAGGGATCAGTCTGACTTTCAGTTAAAATAGATTACAAAACCTTAGGTGGCAAGAGGGGTGGTGTTTTCAGATGAGGTTGTAAAGTTCTTAATCAACTGAGTGGAGGGAATGCAGCATATGCAAGGAAGGGCCTGAAGCTCCACGACAGATAGGAGGGCCCATGACTCAGTGATGGAGCATCTGCTTGGCACGCAGAAAGTCTCAGGTTCAATCCCCAGCATCTCCAACTAAAAGAATCAGGCAGTAGGTTAGATGAAAGACCTCTCCCCTAAAACCCTGGGGACCTGCTGCCAGTCTGAGTAGACAATACTGACTTGGATGGACCAATGGTCTGATTCAGCATAAGGCAACTTCATGGGTTCATGTGTGTCCATATGCTTTCTAGTTCAGCATCTTCCACTCAGTATTAGCTAGGATGGGAAATACCTTCCGTCCATAACCTTGGAGAGTACCGCCTGTGACAACTTGGGCTGATTCCGCACTAACCTAGCTCCGGACCAGGCTTCTGTTTCTCTCCGGAGCAAGTTAGTGATTTTGCACCAGCTGCCCCGCGCTGCCATTTTGCACCGGAGCAACCCGCAATTTGCCATGCTGCAGTGTAAACCCATTTTCCAGGTTTACACTGTGGCACAGCAAATTGTGGGTTGCCCTGGCACAAAATGACGGCACAGAGCAGCTGGTGTGAAATTGCTAGCCTGCTCCAGAGAGAAACGGAAGCCTGGCACAGAGTAAGGTTAGTGCGGAATCAGCTAGACTGTATCAGGTGGACAGCTAATATTCAAACTGAGTATAATGCAGCTTCAAATACTCAACAGCCGACCACTAGTCCTGATTCAACAGGAAGGCTTTCTGTGCAAGTCCCACTGAAATGTATGGAAATAGAGCAAGACCTTTGCATTCATTTAAGACATGCCCCCTTCTTTTAAAAACAAAAACAAGGAAATACAACCTCACTATAAATATAGTAATATCCTCATCAAAAATTGAAAAACAGCAAGTGAACAAAACCAGCAATCAAATCCAACCAACAAAAACATGGTGTAGTGCTTCTCTCCCTCCATTCAATGGGCCCCCTTCTGAAGATTCACTGGGCAGGAAAGATGCCATTGCTTAATTAACGAGAGGATTTGCATCTTCCAACTTGGGTACTAAACTATTTTGGACCCAGTACCCTATATAACGGGTGGTGCCAGAAAGAAAGAATGAAGCTCAAGCTTCCACCTCTGAGAAGATCACTTTTTGTAAACAGAAATGAAGACAGGAGAAGTAAAAACCAATTAACCAAAGCCAGTAGAAGAACGCCGAAGGGGCCCTGTTCCCCTCCACCCCTTGGCCTGCCTGGGACATCCAGATGTTATTCATCATCCCTGGCTAATGGAAACCTAATTATCCCCCCATTTGGATGCAGAGAGAACTAATTCAATAGAAAGGCATCTGCTCCAAACGCGCCCAGCAGGAGGGCCTGCCTGCCAGATCAGAGACATTTTCACGCGCAGAGGAGGGCCTCCCTGCCAGCGCAAGCCTGGAGGAAGGTGAGGAGCTGAACCAGCCCAACGCAGCAGGCAAGGGGAGCTAAGCACCAGCAACCAATGGGGAGTGTCTTCTACTTAGGCCAGGCCTCCACAGAGTCTCAAACACAGCCTTTCTGTTTTAAACACACTCCCAGAGCTGCCATGCACGGGGAACTTTGCAATGCAAACTGTGAGTCTTTGCGCAATTGTGGGAATCCAGCACAGTTGTGGGTGCTTGCTGTGGGAATCCCTTATCTTTAGTTCAGAGAATGAAAACAATTTCTGCTAAACAATTTTTTTTTTGGTGTGTGGGGGGGGCTTCCATTAAGGTTGGGCCTAAGGCTGCCTGTTGACCAAAATAATATACCTGGGTGTCTCTTGCATTATCAAAGCTCTGCATGACATGGAATTACACTCTGCAAATCTACCTGCTGTTAGGGATGTGGATGCTGGTAAAACATGCAGCTAGGTCACATCCAGTGTTCATCCTAAGCTGAGTTAGCGTGAGCAAGCTCACAGTTTTTTAGCCTCCAGCTCACACATTTTTGTCTTAGCTCAGAAAAAGTAGCATCAGAGCAAACTAATTTATGCAGCAGCTCACAACTTTAATGCCAGTAGTGCATGAAGCAAAATTTTTGCTCATAGGACTCTGCAGCTTACAGGGAGTATTGGTCACATCCAAGCCTCAAGAGGCAGATCCAGATGGTCAGGCGTGTTGGTCTGAAGCAATAGAACAAAGCTGGAGTCCAGTAGCACCTTTAAGACCAAAAAAAATTTATTGAGAGCATAAGCTTTTGAGTTAGCGGTGCTACATATAGCTTGTGGGCAGGGTTAAGCATTCAAAATAATATAAAGTACTTTGTGCTGTTTTGCATGCTTA
Source organism: Heteronotia binoei (assembly GCF_032191835.1). Lineage (NCBI taxonomy): Eukaryota > Metazoa > Chordata > Lepidosauria > Squamata > Gekkonidae > Heteronotia > Heteronotia binoei. The sequence goes on from NC_083233.1 coordinate 59,861,818, forward strand.
ACCCTACCCAACACAAGCTATATGTAGCACTGCTAACTACATTTCATTGTCTGATGAAGTGTGCTTCTAGCTTTACACTTTCAATAAAACTTCATTGGTCTTAAAGGTTCTACTGGACTCCAACTTTGTTTTAAAGCCCCTAGAGAGTTTCTGTACTTTCAACATTTCATTCATTTCAAGTAAACTGCACTGATCTCAGAGGGATTCTCTGTAACCACAGTGCAGATTTTTCACGGAAAGGAGAGGGTTTTACCAGAGACATGCACCCCATCACTTCTTGTGCAGCCAATAAAAGTGAAGTTGCAGCTTCTATGCAGCTCTTAGAGGAGGGGCCTTCCAACAATCCCTCATGTTCAGGGTGTGACAATGGTTCATGCACAGAATTTGTCTGTGCTCCGGGATACCCAACTCACCTATCGATGTTCAAGGTTTTACAAATTCCAACTGACTTTCCATTCACTGTATACAGTAAGAGAAATTAGTTCATTTTTTAAAAAGCAACATTCCGCCTTCTGAGAGCAGGAGTCACACAGAAAGCACTACACAGCCAATATATACAAAAAGAGCCCTTCTGGATCCCCATGGGTCTC